>NC_039256.1:2135260-2450260 GCF_003368295.1 Carassius auratus | reverse complement strand
ACACACACACACACATATACACACACGCCCCTGATTGCATCACAGAACAATAGGTTACTTGAGTAACCCCGGTTCTCTGATAGCATTAAAGGTACAATTTGTAAGATATTTGCAGTAAAATATCCAAGCACCACTAGGGTAGTGTTATATATTTTTTTCCAGCTAATTACTAACAATATCTCTTATGTTTTCAACTACTTGTAAATCATGAGAAAATTCCCATTCTAAATAGTGACACAGGCAGTTTAGTCGCATGTCAATGAGGTTAGTTACCCTTCGTTAAAACATTTACTGACTTAGAAACCACATGTGTGAAACAACAGTGTGGAGGACAAATGCAGAAGTACATTTACATTTATTCATTTAGCTGACGCTTTTATCCCAAGCGACTTACAATTGCTATATATGTCAGAGGTCACACGCCTCTGGGGCAACTAGAGGTTAAGTGTCTTGCTCAGGAACACATTGGTGTCTCACAGTGGATTCGAACCCGGGTCTCCCACACCACAGATGTGTGTCTTATCCACTGCGCTAACACTACATACTGACTGTACATCTACATACTGAGTTTCACGCCCAGCATCCTGAGGAAACCCTCTCCACGACCTCGAGGTAGACACCCATGACGCCGGAGAGAAAGGCCCGCTGGCGTGTACCCTGGAGGAGGGGTAGTGTCAGGAATCAGGCAGAACCGTTCCCAGCCAATCATCAGCTCTCACAAACCCCTGAATTCTAATCACCAGCACCTGATCTCCATTACCCCGGCACTACAAGACCCTCACAATCGACCTTATCTTGTCTCCAACTCACCGCCTCTTCTCGAAAGAGCACCAGCCGTAACGTATACTCACATTTGGCACTTAACCTGTGTGTCTTTGTTCCCTTGTCTCCAGAACTCTCGAGGCACTTCCCATGATTTGAATGCTCCTACGTACCTCGTTACCTCCTGAGTGCTCACGTAATTCTCTGACATTGTTCTCCCACTGCAAAAGGAAAGAGACAAGTGTTGATATTCACGTATTGTGTGGCTTTGACGTTCCGACACAGATCGAACTCACCGGGTTTCCACGAACACAAACTCCACAGCTCCCGCACCAAGATTTCCCTGACTCACCTTTCACGAACATTGTAAATAAAGCACTGTGTTGAATTCACTAACCTGAGCCTCTGTGTGATATCCTGACAACATATGGACTAAATAAGATTATGTATTTTGTACCCTTTCACTGTTTTGCTTTGACATTATGATGTTTTAATTATTGAAAATAATCTGTTCTGTTACACCTTAAATCATTCTACCTGCTCAGTTAAGAGTTATATTCATGTTGAATTATCAAATAAATATTGTTAATTATTTAAATCTAAGGCAGTGTTCTTGTGCTCTGAAGAAAGATCAACACTGATAAGAGATGATGGATTAACTCCACGAGGGTGAAATGTTGAACTCTGAGTTAACACATCCTTGTACACACTACATAAAACATAAAAGTAACTAAATTAACACAATTTAATTATGTTATTTAAAAAGAAAAATAATACTGTAGACTTTAGTTAATAAGGGTTTGATTGATCTTTGTGGATACCGTAGCTGCTCACTTGGCGGAGCAATGGAACACAGAAGACAGACGAAAGCATGAAGCACATTGAGGAAGAGAAGATGGTGACTTTGTCAGGTATGTTTTAACACCAGAGTACATATATCAGACTTGTTTTTCATAAGACATGGATATCTCAATATCTCTTAATCATATAGCAAACTGTTAATCACTTCTATTTACACACTATTTCACTCCAACCATGGGCAAGACCTGCTAGAATATTCAATTTCATTTCTTCATGCATAAAACTTCCTCATCTGAAAAGCTGTATATCAGATCATGTGAACATATTAGCTTCTCTAACTACAATAAAGCCTCACCCATCACATTTCCTAAACAAAATATTATACATTTTAACTCTACATAGTCTGTAATCTATTTATATCTTATCGATATAGCCCTCACTAAACCAAATCCAGCCCAGATTTAAAGTAATAAATGAGTCAAGCTCTAACTTGTCAATGAACATCTTTTCCCTTCATTAAGATGTACAATAGGCTGGACTGATACCTATTAAAGCAGATTCAGAATCTAATTTTAACAGAAGAAGAAGAAGAAGAAAAAAACCTACTGTGAGACCAGTACTAAATAAAAATGAGTGGTTTCAGAAGTGATCATTAAAAGTGCAGCACCTGTGCTCCAGAAGGAGGGATGTAAGTCCTTCTGTGTGGATCGTCAGTCAGTTGATCTCCTCATGCTGTTGTGTTGGACTGTGAGCCACTGGTGGCACTCAAAGGCCTGGAGTTGTTGTCTGTGGCTTCTGTTGTTTCTCTGCCACTTTTGATGAATCTTTCCACATTTCTGCATGGTAGAATGCTCTCTCTTAGTCTTTAGGAAAAGTCTTAAGGGAAAAATTCACCTTTTCCTACAGTCATTCTGTCTCCATGATTACTCAGAAGGGTCCACTTTCTCGTTCATGAGCAGAGAAGGCCCACTGGTCACTTCCTCTCCTCTCTGCTCATGTCTCTGCTCTCTCTCACCCTTGAGCAGACTACAGTCCGTTTGCTCCCATTAGTCAAGGTGGCTGCTGGGTCACATCTAAAAATTTAACACTCCGAAAACAGCAGTCTTCCTAACTGAACAGGAGGTTATTGTACCAATTACCTCTTTCCAATGCTCCTTCTGAGAATCCAATAAAAAGAAAATATTTTTTGAAATGTATGAAGAGTATGAAGATGAAAAGTATTATCATGTACAGCACTCAAAACTTAGTTGCGTCTCCTTTTGTCTGAATTACTGCAGCAATGCGGCGTGGGATGGAGTGGATCAGTCTGTGGCACTGCTCAGCTGTTATGAGAGCCCAAGCTGCTCTGATAGTGGCCTTCAGCTCTTCTGCATTCTTGGGTCTGGCATATCACATCTTCCTCTTCACAATACCCCATAGATTTTCTTTGAGGTTAAGGTCAGAGGAGTTTGCTGGCCAGTTAAGAACAGGGATACCATGGTCCTTAAACCAGGTACTGGAAGCTTTGGCACTGTGTGCATGTGCCAAGTCCTGTTGGAAAATGAAATCTGCATCTCCATAAAGTTGGTCAGCAGCAGGAAGCATGAAGTGCTCTAAACCTTCCTGGTACACGGCTGCGTTGACCTTTGACCTCAGAAAACACAGTGGACCAACACCAGCAGATGACATGGCACCTCAAACCATCACTGACTGTGGAAACTTTACACTGGACCTCAATCAACGTGGATTGTGTGCCTCTCCTCTCTTCCTCCAGACTCTGGGACCCTGATTTACTTTCATCAGAGAACATAACTGTGGTCCACTCAGCAGCAGTCCAGTCCTTTCTGAAGCGAGACGCTTCTGACGCTGTCTGTTGTTCAAGAGTGTTTTGACACAAGGAATGTGAAGCTGAAACCCATGTCTTGTATACGTCTGTGTGTAGTGGTTCTTGAAGCACTGACACCAGCGGCAGTCCACTCTTTGTGAATCTCCCCCACATTTTTGAACAGGTTTTGTTTCACAATCCTCTCCAGGGTGCGGTTATCCCTATTGCTTGTACAGTTTTATATACCCCATCTTTTCCTTCCCTTCTCTTCTCTATTAATGTGCTTGGACACAGAGCTCTGTGAACAGCCAGCCTCTTTTGCAATGATCTTTCGTGTCTTGCTCTCCTTGTGCAAGGTGTCAATGGTCATCTTTTGGACAACTGTCAAGTCAACAGTCTTCCCCATGATTGTGTAGTCTACAGAACTAGACTGAGAGACCATTTAAAGGCTTTGCAGGTGTTTTGAGTTAATTAGCTGATTACAGTGTGACACCAGGTGTCTTCAATATTGAACCTTTTCACAATATTCTAATTTTCTGAGATACTGAATTGGTTATTTTCCTTAGTTGACAGTTATAATCATCAAAATTTAAAGAAATAAACATTTGAAATATATCAGTATGTGTGTAATGAATGAATATAGTATACAAGTTTCCCTTTATAAATGGAATTAGTGAAATAAATCAACTTTTTGATGATATTGTAATTATATGACCAGCACCTGTAATTGATCTCAATTGTGTTCTTAAAAATACTCTTAATCAACTAGGAGCAAACACAGAATCCGTCGACTTAAATGAGTTCACCCCGGAACAAACATCCCAAATTTCAAAAAAGCTAATGTCTCCAAAACATTTTTTCCTTGATTGCCACAGAGTTCTTTTTAAAATGATGCCATTGGTGTTCCTCTGGGCCTTGGCGGTCAGCACCCTCTTCCCTAAAACTTTTCCACAGGGTAGGGCTGGAACTTCGAAATTACCCGGAATAATTGTACCAGGAACCCCGCCCCAGACCAGTTTATTTCTGTGTATCCACCGATCTAAATAGTGTGAAGATGACGCAAATAGTCTGGTTACGTAGGGCTGCTGTCAGGGTTTTGGGTAGAGGGATGAGGCGAGGACTCAAAGATGCAGAGAGAAGGGCTCTTTAATAGCAATAAAAATAAAACAAACAAACAAACAAACAAACAAAAACTACCCCGTGGGGGAAAACAGACTAACTTGACTGGGCAAGGCAAGGCAAGGCAAGGCAAGGCAAGGCAAGGCAAGGCAAGGCAAGGCATACACAGACAAAGATTCGACGACGAACTAGCAACCAGACTGCAAACACAAGGGCAATAAATAGGGAGCTAATGAGGAGGTTAACGAGGGAACACAGCAAACCAATCGCAAGCCATGTGCTCGAATCGGACACAAACACGCAGCTAATGAGCAAGCTCATAACCCGCGTGTTCACACAAGACAGCACGCAGCCAGTAAAAACTAAGCTGCGTGCGACAGCACAAGACAAAATATAACAAACACACAGCCGATAACTCGAGCTGTGTGCAACAATGCCACAATAAAACAGAACATGGAGCGCGAGTGCTCGGTCCCCGACACGAAACCGAAACTCAGCAAGACATGAGTGCCGGGATCCGAACACCACGCTCCAACATGAAACAGGACACGCAGACAAGAGCGCACAGCTCGAGCGGTCTCGAAGCCGCGCGCTCACATGAAAACAATAACATGAGGAGAGTATCAGGGCTCTGTCACAAAACCATGAACACTACTAACCTGAAGTGACAGAACCCTGACACTAGCCTCCCTCAAAAGGGACGCCACCTGGCGTCCCTAACATGGAACATCCAAAAACTAGACAGGAACAAGACAGAACAGGCATGGCAACACAAACCTGGTACACAACAGAACACAAGACATGGAAATCAAAATACAAACAAAATAGGGGAGGGAGGGAAGGGGGCCCAGTCAAGCAAAAAGAAAAACCTAATAAGTTAATAAAAGAGACCAGGGAGGGGAGGGAGGGCTGAGCCAAGGAGGCTCAGGCAGTACAGGAGTCCCAGCAGTGGGCCAGGGTGGAACCGGAGAGATGAGCCAGCGAGGATCCGGCCTAACAGGAACCCCGGCAGACCACCAGGGTGGAGCCGGAGGGACGGACCAAGGAGGATCCGGCCAAACAGGAGCCCCGGCAGACCACCAGGGCGGAGCCGGAGGGACGAACCAGCGGGGATCCGGCCAAACAGGAGCCCCGGCAGACCACCAGGGCGGAGCCGGAGGGACGAACCAGCGGGGATCCGGCCAAACAGGAAGCCAGGCAGACCACCAGGGCGGAGCCGGAGGGACGAACCAGCGAGGATCCGGCCAAACAGGAACCCCGGCAGACCACCAGGGCGGAGCCGGAGGGACGAACCAGCGAGGATCCGGCCAAACAGGAACCCCGGCAGACCACCAGGGCGGAGCCGGAGGAACGAACCAGCAAGAATCCGGCCAAACAGGAACCCCGGCAGACCACCAGGGTGGAACCAGACGGAGAGACCAGGAGGCCTCCAGCCAAACAGGGACCCCGACGGATAGGGAGGGCAAAGCCGGCAAGGCACTCCCCAGGGGTAGAGCTGGCATCAGGGCAGGGAGCTTAGACAGAGCCGGCATCAGGGCAAGGAGCTTAAACAGAGCCGGCAGGGCACGGAGACTGGGCGGCGCCGGCAGGGCACGGAGACTGGGCGGCGCCGGCAGGGCACGGAGACTGGGCGGCGCCGGCAGGGCACGGAGACTGGGCGGCGCCGGCAGGGCAAGGAGACTGGGCGGCGCCGGCAGGGCAAGGAGACTGGGCGGCGCCGGCAGGGCCAGGAGCTTGGGAGGCGCCGGCAGGGCAGAGAGCTTGGGCATGACTGGGATGGCCTCCAGGCCAGCAGTGGGCTCCTGAATGGCCTCCAGGCCATGTGGGATGGGGGAAGTCTTTCTCCTTTTCCTTCTCCTCCGTCTCCGAGACTGGGGCACTGAAATGTCGTCGGCCACTACTGGGGGCGCGGCAGCCTCATCAGGCTCCTCTGGGGGCGCTGCAGCCTCAACAGGCTCCTCTGGGGGCGCTGCAGCCTCAACAGGCTCCTCTGGGGGCGCTGCAGCCTCAACAGGCTCCTCTGGGGGCGCTGCAGTCTCAACAGGCTCCTCTGGGGGCGCTGCAGCCTCCTTAGCTGGGGAACGTGCCAAGAACTCCACAAATTCCCCAAACGACAGGTGGTCCAGCCCCCTCATACTCCACCAGCTGAGAGGCTCATCTAGGGCGTAATTGAAGAGGTCCTTGAGGGCCGCATCATTGACCTCCAATCCCTCTGCAGTCCCACTGAACTCCAGGGCAAAATCCCTCACACCAGTCCCTTGTTGATGGAGAGAGATCAGAGTCTTGAACTGGAGCATGCGCTGATAGTGGGGGCTGGAGAGAGTGGAGGCTGGTGGACAGTGCAAACCCTTCTTCCGCTGAGTCCTCATACTGGCTAGTTCGTACTGTCAGGGTTTTGGGTAGAGGGATGAGGCGAGGACTCAAAGATGCAGAGAGAAGGGCTCTTTAATAGCAATAAAAATAAAACAAACAAACAAACAAACAAAAACTACCCCGTGGGGGAAAACAGACTAACTTGACTGGGCAAGGCAAGGCAAGGCAAGGCAAGGCAAGGCAAGGCATACACAGACAAAGATTCGACGACGAACTAGCAACCAGACTGCAAACACAAGGGCAATAAATAGGGAGCTAATGAGGAGGTTAACGAGGGAACACGTGTGGGGAAAATTATATCAATAATCAGGTAACAAGATGGGAGGGGTCAAGACAATTGACGAGAGCACATGGCACATAGGAACGAAGACAAAAGCCATGTGCTCACACAAAACAAAAAACACAAGCACATGGCCAGCAAACCAATCGCAAGCCATGTGCTCGAATCGGACACAAACACGCAGCTAATGAGCAAGCTCATAACCCGCGTGTTCACACAAGACAGCACGCAGCCAGTAAAAACTAAGCTGCGTGCGACAGCACAAGACAAAATATAACAAACACACAGCCGATAACTCGAGCTGTGTGCAACAATGCCACAATAAAACAGAACATGGAGCGCGAGTGCTCGGTCCCCGACACGAAACCGAAACTCAGCAAGACATGAGTGCCGGGATCCGAACACCACGCTCCAACATGAAACAGGACACGCAGACAAGAGCGCACAGCTCGAGCGGTCTCGAAGCCGCGCGCTCACATGAAAACAATAACATGAGGAGAGTATCAGGGCTCTGTCACAAAACCATGAACACTACTAACCTGAAGTGACAGAACCCTGACAGCTGCGTGCATTTCCCAATACAAGGTATGCAAATTTTGGCACCCTCGGTAGTTAGGACTTTGCGCGTTCGTCTCAGGAGTGTGATCTCCCGCAGACGGGATGACACAAGTTCGGTAATTCTGCATACAGCAGCATGCTTGAAAACATCAGTCAACTCGCCTTGGCTATTGCCATTTTCCTCTCTGTATATTTACAATAAAACGAAATAGGATATCAAATACCACTGCCTCTTTTCGTTTTCATTTAAACATATTAATACCCGCAGAAATTTAGTTCAGGGAAGGGTGTATATAGCCTAGATTACAATGAAATTAAATATTATATCAAACAGTTTTAAAATATCAATAGATTAACTGAATAAAGACCAAGGATTACCTGTTAGATTTATCCAAAACAAATTATATTTTATGTTCAAACACTAAGGAGACATAAGTGCGGTAACATGAGCACTGAGCTCCTGCTGATCGTGTGGAGCTGATTGTCTCCGAAATCGGTGAAACACATTTTTAAATACACGCTATCTTTATAAATAGACTACAGATTTGAGTTTTGAACAACTACAATGTCATCTGAAATACTTTTAAACAACATTTCATGACACAATAATAACAGTAATATTTTGAAAATTATCAGAATTAATGTTGGTTGAAATCACAATGCTGTGTGATACTCAACCAATCAGCATGTTTACCGCCCAATCCTGCCCTTTTCTGTACCTTTGAAAAAGTAATACCTCGCCAGCAGGGACTTTTTGAAGGGCGATTTTTACCTGGAAATTTATTTAGATCCTTGTTCCTGCGGTGGAAACACACCGAGTACCAGGCCAAAGTTCCTAGATCCTGGGTAAAGTTCCAAAGGTGGAAACGCGGCTTAAAGGGATAGTTCACCCAAAAATTTAAATTATGTCATTAATAACTCACCCTCATGTCGTTTCAAACCAGTTTAAGATATTTTAGATTTAGTCCGAGAGCTCTCAGTCCCTCCATTGAAGCTGTGTGTACGGTCTACTGTCCATGTCCAGAAAGGTAAGAAAAACATCATCAAAGTAGTCCATGTGACATCAGAGGGTCAGTTAGAATATTTTGAAGCAGTGAAAATACATTTTGGTCCAAAAATAGCAAAAACTACGACTTTATTCAGAATTGTCTTCTCTTCCGTCTGTTGTGAGAGAGAGTTCAAAACAAAGCAGTTTGTGATATCCGGTTCACGAACGAATCATTCAATGTGACCGGATCTTTTTGAACCAGTTCACCAAATCGAACTGAATCGTTTTAAACGGTTCACGTCTCTAATACGCATTAATCCACAAATGACTTAAGATGTTAACTTGTTTAATGTGGCTGACACTCCCTCTGAGTTTAAACAAACCAACATCCCGGAGTAATTCATTTACTCAAACAGTACACTGACTGAACTGCTGTGAAGATGAACACTGAGCTGAGCCAGATAACGAACAAAACCATTGACTAATTCTCGAGGTTTTTTCTGTCATTCAATGTTTCTGACAAAAACTTTTTTTATAAAAAAAAATATATATACAGATTTTTAATATAACAATAATGATACGAATTCTAATAATAAGAACTAAAAAATACACTAAGCATTATTAAGGATTATTGAGCTGCTGGATTCATGAATATTAATCAGGTTTTGTGCGTTCGCTTGAACCGATTTGCTGAAATTAAAACAGGGAAGATAATAGGTGAGCGGCAGCCAATGAGATTGCCGTTAGCGCATTAACTCCACCCACTACCGGAAAACCCGGCTGTTCCTAAAAGCTGAAGACTTCCATAGAAACCCTGTTATTTTGACAGGAAAATACAACAAAGGATATTGTTTAAATGTTTAAGTGTCAATTCACTCACTCTAACACTCAGTCTCTGCGTGTGTGTGAGAGAAAGCGACGGCGATTTGTGCCGGTACATCAAATACAGGTGCACTGCGGAGATGAACTGAGAAATAACACCTATCGCTTGACGGAGAGTGAAACTCTGAAGCCCTCAGTCAGAGTCAGAGAGTTGCGAGTGAAAATATATCTGTGCTAAATTTATACTTAGCCTCCATCTCACACACTGGCAAGCCCGAAGCCCAAAGTGGCCAGTCAGTTACTGTCACTGTGTTACCTGTTTTTTTTTTTTTTTAATGGTTTTAATGTCAAGCCCTGGTTATAGAGTAGCTATGTACAATAGCATTTTCATGAATGTGTTTTTGTTTGTATCCTTGTACTTTGACAGCCAAATGAAGTACAGAAACCAGATGGTCAGGTTTAGTGGTAGAGACTCACATGTACTGTTATCAGAATATCACACTCAGAAAGAACTGTTGTATATAAATAAAGATGAGACATTAAAAATGTTGGTGTTGTTCTTGTTATGCACATAATATGAGGGGTGATTATGTAATGTTTAGTGGAAATGTTTTTGGTTTCATATGAGTATATGCATTCAACTAACAATACACACTTGAAGACTCAAGACAAGCCCATGTTTTTTCCCTGTGTGTGTGTGTGTGTGTGTGTGTGTGTGTGTGTGTGTGTGTGTGTAATGAATAGCCAGCAGTGTAATTAGGAAGCTGCAGGGTGCAGCAAGGAAGTTCCTTCAATTTTTGGTTTGATGTTGTTGTTGTTGTTTTGCTGGATGTCCTGACCTGTTATATATTTATGATGGTGTTTTACCCTATAAACCTGCTGTGACATATTTCATACACAAATTTCAAAGGTCTCTTAATAATCGTTACAATCAATACCTTTGCTAAAAATCCAGTTGTTCACAATCTACTGCGTGCCTTCTGCCATCTGTTAGTCTGTACATTTTTATCAAGTAAAAGGCCTTTCAGTGTAATTCAGCTGCTGCTTCTCGTGTCAGATCTTGTCTGATTGTGATCAAGTAAAGGTCAGAATAAGGTCAGTAATATCTCCAGATGAACTCTTCCTGGACTGAAGCAGCTCAGCTTTACTTGATTCTTCATCAATCATGTTTTAGAGTCTCAGATCTGATCCTCAGGATCTTTTGAGGAGCTTTACTTTCACTGTTCCTTAGCGGAGGAATGATCTTCACAAGCCTCCAGAACATCTCACATCTTCTGAGGAGCCTTGATTTCTTCAGCTCTCCATCACTGTGTTATATGTGCGGATTATTTACATCTCATCTCACTGAGACACATCACTGAACATATAGAGCAAACAAGCATAAACATCTCACTGATTTACATTCCAAGCTGCATAATTTCATCTCAATTTTTGACCATATAAATATCAGCATCTGCATATTTTGCTAATTCTCAAAACTTGTGTTGAATATGAGCTCCATGTTATCCTACTATATGCACAATTAAAGCCTGTTGTGTCTATTGTTTCATATGTCAGGCTTCACAGTTTTAATAAATAAAAGTCTCCATTAAGGCTGATAATAACATGAATATGACGTGGATTCATTGTAATTTTTGTTTCATGTCTTTTAAACTAAAACCATGTTTTACTCAGTGTGAATGAATGCCTGCATTTAGCCATTCCACTGACCGTAGCAATACATTTGATACAGTTCACAAACTCACATTTATGTTTGACCTGTGTATGCAATACATTATATATTCTGCATGCATAGAATACAAAGATCCGAAAGTGCCCTCTATTTTCAAATTGCAAGACAACCGAGTAAGGTCACGTGAGAAAACGTCTTAGTTTATTGTTGCGTAACAATGCTGCCTGTTTCACATTCTATTAAAGACGCAAGCACTAGAATGCATTGTAGTCTATGCAGTACTGACAACACTAGGTTTTTATTGTGAACAAAAACATTTATTTCGGTCTACGGTACATCAACTGAACACAACACAGTTTGTGTCCTGCCTCCGTCTACTGGACAGAGCGCTGTACTGCAGTCATGCGAACCAGCAGGCGGAGCTACATTTCTATATATGGTCCTTGGCATCACTTCCGAGGGCGGGGCCTCGCTTTCGATTGGCTCAACTGGTGTCCATCACCTCGGGTCGATAGCAAACGAGCTAACTAGCTCCACACAGCCAAAACACAGTGCGGCGGCAGACCCGCGGTTTATTTATTTTAATATATTTTTTTATTTATTTTATTATTTTTAAATATTAAAACATTAAAACGGTTGTTTGCAGAGACTGGGACGAAAGAGGAGGTATGTTGGTTATTGTGTGAGTACTTAGTTAATTGGAAACAGTGCAGTTTAACGTTACACGCTACCGGAGAGATAGAAAGATTAGCTTAATGTAGATGCAAATATATACAGCAGCCCTTCTGTGTTATTTAACACGAATTGGATTACAATTTCAGTATTGTTTAAGGTTTACAGTGTAATTAACTTTATGAAAAGTTTATTTTTATTTTTTTTTACTATAAGGAGGTACTTGCTAGTTTAATCAGTCCGCGTTTGTTTGCTGCTTTATTTCCTCGGCTAACTTGTGTGCCATTGCTGTTATGAACATTTTGCTAGCAGATAACATTAACCTTATATAAACTAGTTTATCAGATTTAGCTCTCTGTGTAACGTTAACAGAGCTACTTTTAACCTTTATTGAGCATCTCTACAGTAACTTGAGTTAATAAAACAATAGTTATATGTTATTCCATTCCGCAGTAACGATTACAAATAATAATGTTTGAACTAGAGCAAAACCTTTCAGCATTTATCTTTTTTTTAAAGGTAATAATTATTTGTAGTTTATTAACTAGATTACATTTTTGTTGTAGATTACTCATGAATTCAAATCCATTAACTGGAGGCCTATAAATAAAAGCATAAAAATAATGAATAAAATGAACTGTAA
Organism: Carassius auratus; assembly: GCF_003368295.1. Lineage (NCBI taxonomy): Eukaryota > Metazoa > Chordata > Actinopteri > Cypriniformes > Cyprinidae > Carassius > Carassius auratus. Next base: position 2,437,766 of record NC_039256.1, on the reverse strand, counting down.
AAAGGAAATCAGGTGTAGTGCTTTGAGAGATGCATAGAGATATGTTGATGACTGTTGTTGTTTGTTGTAGTTTGATTCCTGACACTCACACTGTGTTATTGTAGGAGAATGGTGGTCCCTGATGGAGTGAGTGCCCTTCAGTCGGCGGACAGAGGTGATGCAGACGAGGTGATGTCCAGCTCCGAGCCAGAGTTCGGTCCCCATCTGACCGCGGTGGAGCTGGAGGAGGTGCGTAAGCTTCAGGAGCTGGTGCGCCGTCTGGAGGTCCAGAATCAAGCGCTTCGCTCCAGGGGCAGCAGACTCGTGCTGGGGGCCGCCAGCAACAGCAACAGCAACCTCTCCACCGGAGCCAACATCAGTAACCTGCACGACGGCATGGACACTTCTCCCGGAGCAGAGGATGCTGGGAAGCGGGCGCTGTCGCCTCCAGCGGGCTGCAGTAGCAGCGAGGACATGTCTCCAGTGCCTGAGACCTCCAGGCCGGAGGATGAGGAGGAGAGGTCCAGATTCCTGAGCTCGCCGGGTGCTTCAGCCTCCGAACACACGCTGGGCCGCTTCGAGCCCAGTCTGTCTCCTGAGATGTGTGATTCTGAGACGCTGGGAGCGAGGGATGCGGGTATGGACCAGTCCGCCCTGGACGAGGTGGATGAGCTTGATTTAGAGACGTGTGCTCAGGCCGAGGACGAAGACCGCTGGTGGGTGTATTCATCTTTTTATTATAATCGCACATTGCACTAAAAAAGTAGAACAGACATATTTACAGAATCCATTATATTTTAACTCATTCTTCAAATAAAAACAGCACAACGGGTTTTGTGCATGTTGTGAGTCGATGGCTAGGTGTCGTTATGGGATTGTGCTCTTATACTTAAGGCTGGAAATCCTGACTGCAGCAGTTCACTCCGGATCGCCCAGGAAAAGCACACGAATTTGTGAGAAATCCAGGTTAATAAAAACACAACGTCCCTTACAATTGGCCCAAATCAAAAGAGCCCCTTCTCTAGGATATTCTGTCCTCTAGGTTGTTTTAGATACCCATTTCATCATTTACCCAATGCAAATCATGTCTCAGATGTCAGGAAAACCTCAGCTGATTTGCATGATTTGTTTTATGAACTCGCGGTACATCTGCTGTAATGTTATGAGATAATGAGACTGTGTTGTCATTCTGGTTGAAAATCAGCATTTCAGGGGGATCTTAATATTAATAAACTAATAAATTGGATTATTTGGCTACACGCCTTTATTTTTAGTCCATTCTGCGTTGATTTAATTAATAAAGCATTCCCAAAAGCAGTCAATAATAAGGAACGGCTAATCTCTGTAATTTCCAGTAGAGTAATGGGGCAGTGGTTTGGCGTCGGCAGCAGTTAGCCGCTATGCATGTCCATGTCTGTAGCGTGTTTGCTAGCAGTGCTGGGGACGTATGTTTGGTGAGGTGCTAAGCAGCTTTATGCTTCATGTGATCCGTGCTGAAACAGATGATCGTTATGAACCGGATGGTGAGCAGAGCAGCTTTTAATAGGATCTGTTATATAAAGCCTCAGTGTTTTGTTTCGGTTGGGATATTTGTACATTGTCTCTCATTTCTCAGGTAAATGTGAAGTAAAGGAAATATAAATACAGCTAATAGTCTTTTGAGATGCTTTATGGGGTTTAGGCCTGGTCAGTCTCTCACCTTCGGTTGAGGCGGCATAAACTCTGTAGTGCTGTTATTAGGATTACTCTGTGTTTGGGAAACCTGTTGAAACACAGTCATTATTTCTGTACTCCCATTCGGTTGCTACCGTCTTGTGTTCTCGAGCTTTCTGACTTCACAACAGTGAAAGAGACGTGTGAGCGGTCCAGTCTCAGTTATTTTGTTCTGCTCTGAAGGAACTGAAAGCTTGTTGTGTCTGTGTCGGAGAGAATGGACTGTATTGACACAGCTGCTCATGATGCATGGATGCTTCACAAATAAACATCAAGCAAACGAATTCCAGGTCGTTCTGTGAATGTGTCCTGGTTTTCTCTCTGTAGGTTGTACGTTTCACCGAAGAAGCAGGTTGTGGCTGAGCAGGGGCCCGAATCTCCTCTGAAATGGTGTCGGAAGTTCCTCGATCATCCCAGTCCAGAGACCGAAGTCGCCTGTCGGACGCTCATCCACCGGCTAGACCAAAGTACGGAAACATGAACACATTCATGTGTAATAGCAACAGTATTTTATGGTGATGTTCTTTGTATACACTTGAATACAGAATGACCATATTATTTAGGTTAGAGCGCTTTGACTCACCACTAAACAAAAGAAAGATGATCTTTCACTGCTACTATTGTGCCACTCTTTTCCAGGGAAATATTGTCCTGCGACAGGTTCTGCTTTTACTGTCACACCGTGAATCTGCACTTCAAGTGATGAAACTGGAATAGTGATATCTTTTCCGTATGGTGACATAATCTCAAACTAATTATTAAAAAAGAAAAAAACATATATACACACATTGATTCTGTGCTTCAAGAGTTGATTGGATGTTGAGATATGGGCTCTGGAGAGAGATGAACATGAGCTTTCATTAATTTATTTAATTTCATAAAAAAGGGACAGTGTACATTAATCAACATTTGTGAATGTAAATGTACCCAAATTAGCCCAAAGGCTAGTTTTCATTGGTAGATCCCTTTGCCAGATGTTATTAGGAGGAAAACAAGATCACCCCTCGGCTCTTAATGCATAGTGTTTCCTTCTGGAGCATCAGTGAATGTTTGAATCTTGTTTAATAGTTGTGTTTGAGTGCCTCAATTGTCCTCAGTGTGAAAAGATGAATCTCAAAATCATACGGTCACTGCTGGAAAGGGTTCAAATATGCAAAAGATGCTGGAAAACTGAAGAGTTCCCAAACTTTCACATGCCACTGTAGCCACCCAAAAATGACAATTCACTCATCATTTACTCACTCTCATGTTGCTAAAAATCTTTCTTCTGTGGGACATGTAAGAAGATATTTTGAAGAAATGTTTTTGCCCTCATAATGAAAGTTGGAGTCCGAAACAACGCTGGAAGCGACTGACTCTCACTGTGAGGGTGAAAAACAAACCAAATACTGAGACATTTTTCACAGGATCTTGTTTTGAGGTTTCAGACCGCACGAGGGAGAGCACAGTGTGATCGTGTGATCGGGTGGTTGACTTGCGCTGATGCTGTGTGTGATTTGTGTGTTTTGTAGCGTCCAGATGGAAGAACGTGTACAGCAGCTCGTCTCTGTCCAGTGAGGCAGGCGTCTCCACGTCCTCGTCTGCTGGGTACCTCAAATCAACTAACAAAACACTACTAACCTCTGGCAGCTCAGGTATGGCATGACCCCAGTCACTGCGCTTCACACACACACACACACACTGCTGTGGACGGAGCTGGTGTGTACAGTACACATCGAGCAGGTGACAGGATCAGGTTTCATGCATGAGGTGTCTCTGGCTGGCACACTCTTCATCTGTGTGTGTTGTGTGTGTAAAAACCTGTTTGGTCATGAGTAACACCTCTGCATGAGTTTCTGCTGTATAACGATCCTCGACAGCAGCTAGAAGGGATGTTTAATTGCTTCGCTGCATAAGTGGAACTCACTTGATGTACTTTGGGAAGAGATTTGAAGAACATCCACTTTTGGATGCGAACTGTTTATAATAATCTGACCTTTTAAATCGGAATAATTTTCAAATAAATGAACTATTTTGATAACCGATTCATCTGTATATTTATATATTTCTATATATGGTGTTTTCCCGATGTATTTGTCTGTGGGAATGTGCTGTTCACAGTTTGAGAGTGAAGTGAATGTTTTCTGCAGCTAACTGGTGATCAGATTTGTTGAAGATCCTGTGTTCTCCTCAGGTTTACTGAGTGTGTTTTGGGTCGTTCCCAGGTCTCACGGGCGTTCCCCCTGCGCTCAGCTCTCAGTCGTCTGTGGACAGTGAGGTAAGCACCTCGGATGACTCCATCTCTATGGGCTACAAGCTGCAGGACCTGACGGATGTCCAGATAATGGCTCGTCTGCAGGAGGAGAGTGAGTGTCCAAATGCAAATAGACGTGGGATATGGAAATGCTTTCTGTTCTTGAATGTCCTTTGTTCGTTTCAAACTCTCTGACAAAGGTTCGGACAAACTGTGCACTTTTGGAGATTAACCGAGTCTGTTGTGTAACTATTACACAGCAGCTGAGAGTGAAAGCACAAAGGTTTTATTATTCGACCAACCATAGGAATTTAAAAAGACTTATGTGGTTTGACCTCTTTACTTTCTAATAGAGTTGTTCCGATTCCGATACTAGTATCGGAAATATCTCCGATACCACAACAAATTCTGGCATCGGCGAGTACATGAACCCATATACCGATCCGATACCATTTTCTTAAAAAAGACCTAGTTATGACCGCAAGCTTTGCCTAACCGCTGCACGGTTCTTCTTCGCTGCTCAAAATGCATTGAAAACACAGGAAGTTGTGCTGTGTTGCCACAAGCAACCCCTGTTTAGAGCAGCGAAGAAGAAATGAAAACGCGTTAGCAGCCCTGATCTATATATGACTGGATCACTCATCACATTCTAAACTGCCAAAAGACAGTGAAGCCGCTTCTATATTATAGATCAGTGGTTAGCAGTATGTCTCTGTAGTACCGGTAGTTACAGACTCTCGAGTATATTCAGTACCGGCAACTGCGTTCAGTCGCTTCCGTGTAAGTCAAAACGCAGGGCTCCAGACAGTAGCCGAATATATACTAGTGTCTGTGAATATTAAACTGCAAAATACTATTTAAATATTACTCCCGCAAAATCTACATCTCTGTGGGTGACTGGCACAGATGCGCGAGAGCTCGCTGTTTTGTAGTCTCTGCTGTGTGTCATGAGGACACGAACGCATAAACCGTCACTTCATGAGAATTTACCGTTTCATTTGAGAATACTGTCATATCATAAACACAGACACTCAAAGATCTTCATGGCAGCCCATTAAAATAAATGTTTGGTTTACATGAGTAAATTGACAATATATAAAGCTACTGTTGTAGCCTACAGTAATAATAATACATCTCTATAATAATAATAATTATGCCTAGATGGTTGCTTGTTTTTTACTTGTTTTGTTGTAAAGAGATTATCTGATTAATAGATCTTTTTTGTTGCAGTTTTTTTATACAGTTATATTGTAAAACTTAAATACCTTTTTTAGTTTGCGGTGTTAGATTTTTGGCTGCATTTGAAGTTCTTTTTTGCATAAGAAAATAAATAATACTGTCAAATTCATGTTAGATAATAAAAATACTGTAATAAATACAGTAGTTCACCATGTATTTGTTCATGTTTTATTGAGGGATCTGTCTGAAGCACACCATAAAAAAATTCTAGCAATTTACACAGGGCTAGTAGTATATACAGCTGTATATACAGATATACACCCAGGTATCGGATCAGTACTCGGTATCGGCCGATACCCTGAGCCCAGGTATCGGAATCGGTATCGGGAAGAGAAAAAGGGTATCGGAACATCTCTACTTTCTAAATACCTGTTCCTCAGCTTAGTTTAGTTTTGTTATGGAAGACATTAGTGCTCAGTTTGAGCTTTCTGTGTGCACTGCTGTTTCTGTGAAGAGAACTTGTGCTAAACTACACCTGTCTGGGTGTTGTTCAGGTCTCCGTCAGGACTACGCCTCGACCTCGGCCTCGCGCCGCAGCTCTTCGTCCTCCCTGCAGTCTCTGCGTCGAGGCACCTACAGCGATCAGGAGCTGGACTCCTACAGTCTGGAGGACGAGGAGGACGAGTGCTGCTCTCTGACACACAGCTCGTCCAGCCGCCTGGCCTCTCCACGCACACGTGTGTCCCGCCGCTCCCTGCAGGGCCCGGGGCCCAAGAGCGAGGGTAGGACTCGCTGCCTCACTCACTCAGTGTCCATCAGACATCAAACCAGGGATCTGTGCTAGACGTGATCTGACTGCGATGAACTAAATACATGAACAAAGGATCGTTTAAAGGGGTCACGAAATACATTTTCAGATCTTTGCATTATGTTTCTGGAAGTTAGCTAATCACATTTTGGCTCCAAAGACATTCCATTATTAGTAAACTATATTTTACTAGAAAATAAAGTGCATTAAAACACACAACAAACAAACCTTAAATTTTTTTTAACGCACTTTGGTTTCAGTTATTTCTTAGTTATTCATGTATATCTTTATAATGCATTTTACAGTAGCACTTTATTTTACAGTTCTGTTCCTCACGTACATACTATGTACTTATTATAGTAATTACAATAACTATGTAATAACTAGGTACTAACCCTGAACCTACCCCTAAACCTAACCCTACCCCATGAAGTTACCTTGGGTTACCAGAACTGTCTTAGATAAATACACTGTAAGTACACTAAATACATGTTACTACACGCACTGTAAAATAAAGTGCAACCCATTTTACATAAAGGTTTGAAGTGTTAAAACACAACACAAAGGTTTGAAGTGTTAAAACACAACACAAGAGATTTCTGTCCCTCCATTGGAAGTCCAGGTAATTTAATTTTATCCGGGTAATTTTTCACATCTAAACAATTTGTAAGGTTGGATCTGTAAGGTTTTTTTTAATGAATCTTTGCAAATCGGATTTCCTGATAATATTATCAAGTTTCACGATGAATGTGTCTAAAGTAAGCAAGCCTGAAGAGAGGGGGCGGAGTCAGCAGAGCTCATTAACATTTAAAGGAGCATGCTACAAAACGGCTTGCTCTGAAAAGAGCTGTTTTTGACAGGGTAAAAATTTGTTTTTTACACTACCATTGAGAAATCTACCCAAACTATGTTACAGACTTTTCTAAGACCCTAAAGAATCATACTGACTTGTGGAAAAGTTGATATTTACCAAGATGTTGGATCTGGCAGCAGAGCACTGTTACTAATGTCACACATGAAAAGATGTTCATAAAGAGTCAGGATGAAGTGCACCTCAGGGAAATCCCTGCATGCAATCCTTCTGTGTTGCTGTGTGTGTGTTAAGAGGCCGTGTGTGTGTGGTTTCAGAGGAGCTCAGGCACAGCATGCCTAACCTGACCCCGCGCAGCAGCCTGCGGTCTCTGGAGGCCGTCAGAAACAGCCGTAGCATGGAGGCTAACTTACAGAGCTCAGGCCAACGCACGTCCCGTCTGCCCCAGACCCCCACAGGTGTGTACCCCGCTCCTCCACCCTCAGTGTGTGTGTGTGTGTGTGTGTGTGATCACTCCCTCAGTCTACACCATTGTTGAACTGACAATACGCTGCTGGCTCAGTTTCTCCTCCCGTCCCATCCATTGTCTCTCACAGCGTTAGTCTCTCCTTTAAACCTGTTCTTCCTGTAGTGGGAGCTGGAGCCACTCTCGCATCTCTTCTGTAGAGCCCCGAGGTGAAGATGTGTTTTTGTAGGCTCACACACATCATGGATAGAATGTAATGTCAGTGTCCTTCAAGTGACTTGACATACTTCTGAAAATCCAGCGTTTTCCAGAGGTGTAAACATGACGGCTTTCTTCTTCTGTCAGGTGGTTTGGCTTTGCTTCAAGTCAGACTGTTGAAGAAAGTGTTTACTTTTTGCGTTTCTCATGCATCAGTCATTCAGCAAATCATCCGTGGCTGTGATGTAAAGATAAAGATTGTTATCTTTATGGTGTGTGTGGGGCATTAGACTAGCAAAAAAAAGAAAAAACTCTGGATTATTGCAGAAAATAAGCTCTGTGAACAACAAAAGTTTAAAGCCCTGGCTCGCTCTGGCCTGACAGTGGAAAAGTGGCTATTGAGTGCCCTGAATAAGATCTTTCCTGGAGGGAATGTGTTCTTCGGTCACTTTGAGACGGTTTCCTTGGACAGGAGCCTGTTCATCAGATGGCATCCTGCTTTTCTTGAGCACTTCTCCAGACGTTCTCCAGCTCTGTGTTTCTCTGAGATCCAGGGCCTCATTTATAAAACACACATGCAATCGGATTTAATACTAAATTCCATCCCAGGAACAAATCTTGATTTATCAAGGGAAAAATGTTAAGTGAATGCCAGAAAACTGCAAAGTTTTTGCACTCATACCGGTAAATTTAAATAATGCAATTTTATTGAAATATAGAGAATTATGTTATGAATTATGAGCATCATATGAACTGCTTTGTCATGATTAGGTCATTATGTTGATGGATTCCTGGGATATCTCTCACACATGTTCTTCTGAACTGATTTTGTGGTCGTTCTGCGCTTGGATTTAAGATCAAACAGGGATGCATTTAGGAATATTTTGTATGCATAAGTGCATTTTGGAAACCATCGTCGTTCTCTTTATAAACGAGGCTCTAGGTTTCTGCTCGTCTGGGCAGAATAATGGCTTCTGGTTCTCTGTCACTTACAGTTATGGAGCTAAACTCCCGCTACTTTAGGGGTTTCCTGAAAGCTTCTAGGTTTTTTTGGTGTGAACAAAAATGGTAAAATCTAGACTGTGGAGTAAAATGGCTCCTTCTGTGTATTTTCAGTATTGATGGGTGTTTGTTGTTCGTGTAGGTGTATCATCTGTGAGGATGAGGGCCGAGGGCCAGTCCCCTCTCTATCTGCGGGCTCCTATGAAAGCGCTGAGTCCCGTGAGCTCTATGTCTGCGGTGCGACAGCAGGCCAAAGGGCCAGCGAGTGCCCAGCGAGGCATGAGGAGGGTGCAGTCGCCAGGTCCCACCAATGGGGCGTCCAGCTCTGCTGCTGTCACCCGTCAGACTTCAGGAAGAGGCCTGACACCCGCTTCACCTTCCTCCAGAGGCAGACTTCCACAGACGCCCAGGAGGTGAGTCACAATCAGCCAAATACACCGCTGTCGTAGCCATCGTGCAAGCTCTTAGGTATTGAGGTTACCGTTTCTCCACAGCAGATCTCTGGGAACGACCAAACCGTGTGCTCCCATCACCGATGAATCCTGGAAAGATGGATGTTACTGAAGCGGTTTCCCTCGCGGTGCTGATAAAGACATGGCAGAGAAAAATACTACAACCGGAATCAGTGCTGAGAGGAACGATGTTTGCATTCAAAGACTACAGCAAATCCATTTTCAAATATCAATATACTTTTATTTTCTTGAGAATGGGGATGTATGAAAAAAGTACGAGAACTTGAATAGTGAAAAAGGTTTGATGTCTCGTAGTACATGTAGTTTTTGTGAAACAATGTGTGGAATTTAATTCCTAAATGCTGTGGTGTAACCTGCTGTTGGTTTTGCATGTTCATCTATTTTAGAAATGAAGGATATATATGATTTTTATTTGTGGAAAAAATTGAGAATTTTTAATTTGATGAAGGAATCTGATTCTGTAAAGCAAGACGTTTGTCCGTTTTGTATGGTCAAGAGAAAACACAGCAATATTGAAAGACCGTTTTCACAAAAAAATTGACCTCAGAGGAGAAGAAAACACTTGTCATTATTATTTTTTTTTTTTAACTGAGATCACATCATTGTGCCAAGGTGCATTACTACTGCAACACTGTTCCTCCTTAATTCAGAGTGTTACTTCACTTTCAGGAAGTTTCAATATGCATTTTGATGCCTGTGTAGTCTAGGTGTACTAAGCCAGTGAAATTTGAATTATCTGAGTATGCAATGACAATGGGGTGCCTCAGAAAATCAATAAATCAATTTCAGCAATAAACCAGGCGTTTTATTCATTGCAGGGTTCTTTCTTTGCTTTGCAAGTTAGAGTAACACATTAGAAAACTACCCGAAATACATTTGCAGTACATGTGTTTTGTTTGAACGTGCAACTTTCATTCAGAGCACAATGTTATCGTATGAGGTGACGTAAAGCGTGCCGCACGTTCACTCTGCCTCTCCCACCGCTGTTGTCAACGAACATTCTGATTGGCTGAGCCTTAGGAACGAGTAGTCTGATTGGCTGAGGCAGCGAATCGAGCAGCGTGATTGGCTCAGGCCTGGAAAAGTACGTTTGGGATCCTCAATGTACAGGCCGCAGTAGCGCTACCGTTGGAAAATTAACAATAATAAACTACGACAGATTCGAGGGGATTCGAAACTCTTCAACGCTCCGAAGGCAGTCGCGGAGTAGGTAAAGCGTTTTGGTTTTGTGCGGCGTGTCTGTAAAATGCTCGCCGTCGGCCCAGTCGGCCTTGTGTTGCGCTCAAGCGCGGGGAAGCGCCCAGTGCGCGCTCCTGCTAGCGGGAACATGCGTAAAACGAGTCCATACAGCGATTGTTAGGCGCGTTTGGCTCTCAAACCAGTCATGTACGAAGTAAATGCACAACATGCGTCTGGGCTTTGCCCTTTTGTTGTATTCCGGGTTGTGTTGTATTAATTTTCGTGCTGACACATTCGCTAGCTAATGCTATTAGCCATTTAGCATGTAGTGTAATGGCGGAGGATACGATGGTGCAGCAACGCGCAAGCCTTTAACTGCGTGTGAACTGATTTCTTCGGCTATATTAAAGTGGAGTTTACAACGTAATATTGTATTTTGTATATGTTGTGAAATTATATTGAATCTATGCAACGATAGTAACTTTGTTTTTATAAACTCTGTTACTCACAGACCAGTTAAATGCTCAGTTACGAAGCCTACTATGGTGAAGGCTGGCGTCATGAATATAAATAAGGTCGTGCTAGCGTTGCGTGGGTTGTTAAGGCACGTAACGTAATTAATATTCATGAGTCGAACCTTTGTCGTAGTAGGATTCGTAAGTGCGTCCTTCGACTAGTTTACGTCATCAGTCATAACTCACTCTGACATCGATTTCTCAGACACTGCAACCATTAAAAAAATAAAAATACGTCACAGTTCGTTTTTTCGGGGACTCCAAACTTATTTTCAAATAGGTATATGACGTCACGTTGGAAACCCTCTCATAATATTGTTATATTTCTCAAGTTGTTATTACTCAAGTATTAACCGTACATAATTATGACCAACCACCTTACTCTTATTAACTTAGTTGTTATTTTACTGCATTTATACATAACGTTTATTAAAAGTGCATTATTGTAATGGTAAGATTTCATGTTGACACAAACTTTCTAAATGTCAATCTGCCTCACTTTTATGCATGCATTTATAAACTACAGAGTTCACTGTTGCAGCTTGCTTGTATGCATTGATCTGTGTTTTAGGATTAAATTTTTCTCCACTTTTTATACTCATCATATACTCATATAAATCTCACTAAGGTAGTCTCTTCATTAAAATATGATAAACACCATATCTGTTTCTTCCAGACACTTTCCTCCCAGATGCCAGATTCACAGATTAGCTTAATGTTTGCGACGCTTCTACATGAAGGGATCTACTGTCAGATGTGAAGGTTTGTTAAATTACAATACAAGCGTTTGCTCTGTAGCCACATAACTAACATGAACAGAAGAGAAATAAATATGATGAATTATCAACAGATTGATTCAGTCTGATGGATTTTTCCCCTCCATATCATGTGTTTAATATCTACATCAGATGGTTTCCCACCGCAGTGCTTGATTTGTGTTAATTCTCTTGTACAGTGTTGTGGACCGCTCACAGATAATGGATCAAGGTGGAGGGATCCTGGAGCTTCACAAGGATTTAACAATGCCCCATACAATGATAATGCCAGATTTTGGTAAGGAATGGAGTCAATTAAATAGTCGATATTCGTTCAGTTTTAGGTTATCACATTAAATATGAGTTTTTATTCATTTACTTATACAATGAAAGTTTTTAACTTAAAATGGCTGCCAATGGACAATGCACAGTTTGTATTTCAAAACATTCAAAACATGTGAAAATAATTAAATTAGCGAGTGGAGATGTCTGAGACGATGAGATCCTCTGCTGCCATCTACTGGTCATCGTGGGAATGTCAGGTCAAAGTGTTTGTTTTCCAGCAGGTGACAGGAATCCTCCACTTAAGCGTGGCACGTTTTGAAAATGAGAAATGTAGAGTTATAATAATAAAGTGTTTGTCACCTTTTTCATCCCTGACGAGTTTGCATCTCGTGCTTGTACCGTGATGAACACATTCAGAGTTGCAGGACTAGTTTTGAGTTGATAAAACCACTCCGATCCAGCTCTGTTGGTACCATGATGCTGATCATCAGCTCTCTCTGTTTGATCCTGAGTCTGAGCACGTGCTCATTAATGTGTGACATCATCGGCGAACAGCCAATCACAGGCCTCAGAACAGAGCCAGTGAGAGTCACCTCTCACGAGAGACAAAGTGAGATTCAGAACTATTTCCTGAAGGTTAAGAGATTTGAAGAATATGAGGAATAAAAGTGCATTTACTCTGAAGAATGAAAGAGCACAAATAAAAGATATGATCTTGTTGTATCAGTGCAGTCACAATTGAAACTTGTGAAGCCGTATATAGAGTTGATAATATATAGTGTTTTCTTAAAACATTTTAAAAGTTTATTCTATTCATTCTACTGCTTATGTGCATTACATACGACCTGCATATAAATATTCCTTTAAAATAAATGCTTAATAATAATTGTTAAACTAAAATTGAATGTGTGTAATGGAGTAATAACAACCATATAAATCATATAAAATAATTCTAAGTGATTAGCATTAAAGCCAGTTGGACATTATTTATTTATTATTATTATTAGAAAGTGCAGAAGAAACAGCATTTATCTGAAATATAAATCTTTTGTAAGATTAAAAAATGTCTTTATCATCACTTTCGATCAATTTAACGCATCCTTGCTAAATCATTTCTATTATTTAATTTAATTAATTTCTATAATTATTTCCAAAAAAAAAAATTTAGAATGCACATATTTGTTTTTCTAAAACACCCCTCTACAGTCAGTTATTCTGCTCTGAAATGTGTGTTCTGTGTCGGAATGTCTGGTTTTGTTTTGTTCTGTGTGACTCCGCCCACTGACAGTTCACCCCACAGTGAGTCTGGTTTACAGATCACAGAAAAAAGCCTCTGTGTCCATCTACAAATCACTGATCAAAGGCATATTAAAATGTGAATAAATCAACTCATAAACATACAAAGTAAATCTCGTTCATGTTGCATAACTTCGATCTGGCAACCCGAGGAGGAGTTGACTCTGAGGAGGATAGGTGGGAGCTCAGGGGCACCTGCACCAGAAAAATAAATTAATAAATAAACTGAATGTTCGATCAGATTTGAACCGCTCATTTGCATGGCACATCAATATCACGTCACCATGTGTGTCAATAACTGCTCGGCACTCAACAACACTTATTATAGAATCAGACAGGAAAATCTGATATTGTTACAAAATGTTTTTTTATTTTTATTTTTTTATTAGCCTGAAATCGTAATAATCTAAATATATACATTTATATAAAACAGCCGCATTTATTAAAAAAAGTATTTTATTTAGAAGTAGAAGACAAAATTTTCAGAATTTGGACTGCAGTACCCATTTCAACCACTAGCTGTCAATATTACACACTGCACCTTTAAAGTTCTGGCTACCTTTACTGTAAGGGTGTATTATTCACACCAGGTAAGTCCACTAGTTCACTTACTTTGGTTCGGAACAAATACAATGTTGATTTTAAATTTTTTGTTTTGTTTGGTGTGATTCAATTTCACACTGCCTTTTTTGCAAGTGAACCAGAAACTAAACAAAACCACACGTGTGCTTAAGGTCCTCCATTCATTGTCTTATCCATTCAAGCGCACCAAGAGTTTGATGGGATACCCCAATGTTTATTTGTGTAGTTGCAGGGATGGGAGGCCTGGCCCACATCGACGGCGAGCACATCGTGGTGTCTGTGCCGGAGGCCGTGATGGTGACGGACGAGGGCATCATGCTGGAGACGGAGGTGGTGGAGGGACCGGACATCTGTCACGAGGACGTCATCACCACCGAGGGCGTGATCATGGCCGAGTCCATCCAAGAGGCTGACCTGATGGAGGAGACGGTGCCCGATCAGGTGTTTGTGGCTGAGCTCATGTCTCCTCACGACCAGAGCCCGCTGGACCACGAGCTGGTGACCGCAGACGAGGATGTGAAGAGCCCTTCGGAGGACTACCTCATGATCTCCCGTGAGTGTGCAGTGTGTGACGGAGGCATTGATCGCATCCACAGCACTTTAATGTGTGGCTTGTTTGCAGTGGATGAGGTCGGGGAAAAGCTGGACATCGGAGACGCGCCTTTAAAGATCAGCACAGACGTGGTCCAGGACGACGACGACGGCTCCAAAGAGGACGAGTTCGGCTCCGAGGTCATTAAAGTCTACATCTTTAAGGCAGACGGAGATGAAGATGTGGAGATAGGTAAGAAACGCATTTCATATCTTTACTCGTGCGATCACAGTTACTGATGCTCGTGAGGGATGCTTGAGTCACGATCTCGCACCATAACGTGTCTCTGTGTGGTGTGTGTTGTAGGCAGCACCGAGGTGGTGGAGGAGAGTGATTTCCCCAACGGACACGCAGCGCTGGAGCCGGCCGCTTCAGGAAGACCGACCAGAGAGAAGATGCTCTACATGGCTGTGAAGGACACCAGCCAAGGACACGAGGACATCAGTGAGATCTCCGGCTCTCTTTAAGAAGAGTTAGATGTGTTTGAGCGAGTCAGAGCTGTGTGTAATGTTTGTTCTCTGTCCTGAATGTAGACTGCTCAGAGATGACCGACCAGGTGTATATGGAGGTCATCGTTGGGGAGGAAGAAGCTCCTGTCATCACTGAAGCACAGCTGGAGGATGCACCGCTCAACAAGACCTTCGTTCCCGCCGCCTGGGCCACTGCTTATGGTCTTTCACTTTATTAACAGATTGAAATAGCTTTATGTGAATACATACTAGCATCATACTGTAGTGTGGGTCTGTACGTATGACTATATTCAAGCCATATGATAGCTCTGAGGGCAGAATTCAGGTTAAGTTTAAGATCAAATTTATAGTGTTCACATGTCCAGTCCAAACACCTTTCCCTGTCATGGCATCCCCACAGGAAGCAGTGTAGAGAGTAAGAACAGTGCGGTCACTCCGTTCCTCCAGATCACCGACAGCATCAGCACAAGCAGAGCACTCAAACAGAAGATCAAGAAGAAGAGGAGAGGGGAGACGCGCCAGTCTCACACAGGTATGATCCGCTGCTAACATGTTCACAGGAACTCAACCGGAGCACATGTTTTCCTGAGTTCATCAGTGTGTGCGATTTCAAAAAAGAGAACAATATTTTGTCTTCCGAATATTTCATCCTTCACAGTGTCAGCTGCACTATATATATTTTTTTTTCACCTGACAAAACACTTTTTTAGCATTGCAAGTCATGCAAACTTTATAAAAAGTTGACAGACGGTAAAGCGACCCAAGTTTTGCTGTACATCGCTGTTAATTGTCTTTAGCACAGTTCTCCTTTTCATGCATTTTTAAGCTTTGCCAGTTTAAAATGTAAAGTGATCTTAAACTGTTCAATCACAATAAGATGCATCAGCACAGTCATGATAACCTTGCTTTCATCTCGTTATCAGCTAGAAGACTCTAACCTTGTTTTCATGCTGTGAGAAACTGCACTTTCAAACTTTGTCTTATGATGCATTTCAGAATTCTAGGTTCTGTTAAATAAATAAAATAAAAAAGATGTAATTTTGCATGTAACAGAGCAATAATAGCAAATGATAACGAGGGATTGAGAAAAAATAGTCACTCACTCTGAAGATACGCTACAGGAGCAAACTGGTGTCTGTTTCCTGCATGTTCTCTTTCTCTGTTTCAGCTGTGATCATCGGTCCTGACGGACAGCCCCTGACCGTCTACCCCTGTCACATCTGCGGCAAGAAGTTCAAATCACGCGGCTTCCTGAAGCGCCACATGAAGAATCACCCGGACCACATGTTCAAGAAGAAGTACCAGTGCACCGACTGCGACTTCACCACCAACAAGAAGGTGAGTTTCCACAACCACCTGGAGAGCCACAAGCTGATCATCAAGAGCGAGAAGATCCCGGAGTACACCGAGTACACGCGGCGCTACCACGAGGCCAGCCCGCTCAGCTCCAACAAGCTCATCCTGCGAGACAAGGAGCCCAAGCTGCACAAGTGCAAGTACTGCGAGTACGAGACGGCCGAGCAGGGGCTCCTCAACCGACACCTGCTGGCTGTGCACAGCAAGAACTTCGCTCACGTCTGCGTCGAGTGCGCCAAGGGCTTCCGGCACCCGTCGGAGCTCAAGAAGCACATGCGGACGCACACGGGCGAGAAGCCCTACCACTGCGAGCACTGCGACTTCCAGTGTGCAGACCAGTCCAATCTAAAGACTCACATAAAGAGCAAACACGGCACTGACCTGCCCTTCAAGTGCGGCCACTGCCCGCAGGCCTTCGCCGACGACCAGGAGCTCCAGAGGCACACGGACATCTTCCAGGGCCATAAGACTCACCAGTGTCCACACTGCGAACACAAGAGCACCAACTCCAGCGACCTGAAGCGGCACGTCATCTCGGTGCACACCAAAGACTTCCCGCACAAGTGCGACGTCTGCGAGAAGGGCTTCCACAGGCCCTCCGAACTGAAGAAGCACGCAGAAACGCACAAGGGGAATAAAGTGCACCAGTGCAGGCACTGCGAGTTTAAGACGTCGGACCCGTTCGCGCTCAGCCGCCACATTCTGTCCGTTCACACCAAGGACTTGCCGTTTAAGTGCAAGCGGTGCAAGCGTGGATTCAGGCATCAGAACGAACTGAAGAAGCACATGAAGACGCACAGCGGCCGCAAGGTGTATCAGTGCCAATACTGCGAGTACAACACTACAGACGCTTCGGGATTCAAACGGCACGTCATATCCATCCACACTAAAGACTATCCGCACCGGTGTGACTACTGCAAGAAGGGTTTCAGACGGCCGTCGGAAAAGAACCAACACATACTGCGCCATCACAAAGAAACCCTGCTCTAACGCTCTTTCTTTCATCCCCAATCGTGTCATTCTCAGCCCTCTTATTTAATATTCTGCTTAAGCGTAAAGAAACATCAATCCCAGCTGAGGTGGGTAGAAGCGGCTAACAGTACGGTCTCGGTCACAAAACATTCACTTAGGGTCTCAGATGCCTTTATTTTTATACCCACTTTACAGAAATGCTCAAAGGAGTAGTTCACCCCAAAATTTACTTTCCAGACATCTTCTCTAGAGATACGATGGCAGAAGTTTGGCAGAAAGTGACCAGTGGCTGTCAGGCTTCAAAAAGGGTGAAAGGTGTCAGAAAAGTAGACCCTTTTGTGCACTTTACGGTTCATACGGAGAGTTCCTGGTCACTGTTAACGTATGTGTGCTTGCATAGAAAAAGCAGCAGTGTTTTTGTGCCCCAAAATGAGTAAATAATGACTGGTGATGGGTCAGAGCATCAGTACCGCAGGATAGACGCCACACTGTATTTCACAAAGCAAGGTTAAGCGTCGAGTCTTTATAATGGCGTGTGCTGTGTAAATCTAACTCGCGTGTCATGTCTGAACTGCTCAGTGATGTTTCTGCTCTACTCATCAGCTTTAGCTGAAGTCTTTCAGGACAAACATGTTCCAGTTTCCCTCTGCAGTCATTAAATCAGAGATTACCAGCTAGTATGTCCAGGTTTTACTCTACCTTTTACCGTTTTGTACCCATCATGATCAGATCTGTTTTTCCAGGATTTCAGCCCTCCTCAGCTTTGTGAATACCACTACAAAATGAAATGTTTGTGTAAATGAAACGGTAACAACACGGCGACACGTGCACATACTGCCAATTATCTCTCGAGTCATGCCTTACGTCTCTTGTTTTTGCACTGAATTCAGTAAGTATGAATCAATTGTGGATATTTTTAACAAGTCTCAGTTATTCTATGATAGATGTATACATTAACAAATGCAAATCACGTTATAATGTCACTTTAGAGTTATTTATTTCATCCTAAAGCAGAAGCCATGCTTCGTCCCTTGATATCTGTCTCTGTTGACTTCTGATGAGAGTTTGGAGGGGCGCTACTTCCTGTCAATCATGTTTTTGTCAGTAATGCTCACTCTAACGTCGTCTTGTGTAAAAACCTTCGTCTTAAGCTCCGACTCAGAAGAAAACCTGTTTTAAAACATCGTAATGAAATAGAAAGAGTGGCTGATTTGCAGCTGCTTTAAAAGGTTTAGTTCACAATAATTGAGTTTCTCTAAATCCATCAGGCGTTCGCTTGGCAGCCGTCTAGACAGCGCTGTGTTTGTTACAGTTGTGTCATGCTACATGGAAAATTTAACTCATACACTTATTCACTTATTTTCTGACAGAGGACTACTGGTAAGAAGGAAACAAAATATTTTCTTTTAAGAAATGGTTTCACACTCAGGTATTCTTCCCTTGACGTTTAGCAGATTTTAGCACTTTTCAGATGTAAGAAATTAACAGTCTAAATAAATAATTCAAGGAAAATCATTTTAATCTGCTTATAAATGTTGTATTATGCCATTAAAGTGGATAGTTACATGTGCTGTATGCTGTTGTTCTGACTGTGTGACGCTTTCTCAATCCCAGAATGCTTCTAGTGCACTGTAATGTTCCCACCACAGATGTTCACTGTGTGAACGGCATGACATCCAGTAGATTAAGAAGGAACCCGTTTAACTACACGGTTTCTGTGGGTCTTAAAAGAGTCTTAAAATGTCTCCTTTCACCTTTCCTTCAAATGAATTAAAAATTGTAGTTGAAAACCTTTATTTAAATGTTATTAAACGCATTAAATGTCACATGCACTGCACAAGAATATCTTCCTCAGTATTTTAATCTTGTTTTCCAATACAAATATCTAAACATACTTAAACTAAGATCGATTTACTTGAGATGCCAATTGAACATGAGAGATCTAGTTAACCGTAAGTGTGTTTAAAACAAGAACAGACGAGGTATGACAGTGAATTGAGCTCATATTTCTGAGCCCATTACTAGATCTTTGTTCTTGTTTTAATCACTTTCTCATGAAACAAGACTTGTCCTCTGTATTTAGCTTCTCAAGTACATGCATCTTAAGATATTTGCACTGGAAAACAGAAAAAAATCTTTCTATATTCTAGTGGTTTGGAGCAGAGCTATTCATGCCTTTTTCTATTTTTCTACTATTATTATATTTTTAATAGAATGAATGAAAAATCATCGAGATCAGTTGAAAGATTTTTCAAACTTGCATTGCTGCAAGACATTAATTAATTAACTTTGAGTGCTATTGTTTCATACAATTCAAAGCAATTTACTTGAAAGCATTTTAGGTAACACTTTATTTTAAGGTGTCCTTGTTACACATTACATGTACTTATTAATAACAATTCATTATGCATAATTACATGCAAGTAACCCTAATCCTAATTAAAATAAAGTGTAACCACATTTTATATAGTGGACTTAAGTACATGTGGTTACATTGTATCTACATTTAAAGAACATTCATGGAATTAACCGCAAACATTAATCTCACAAGAGTTACATTAAAGCAATGTATCAATATTTATTTATTTGATTCTAAGCAGAAAGTACCTGATAAGAAATGATTCCCTCTGAAGTGTGCCGGCAGAATAATAAAGAAATTAAGCAAATATCAAAACATTCCCTGTCACTAATGCTTCTAACTACACTCTAATTTGATGTCTATTTAATGTTTATCGACTAAAAGTTACAAAATCCAGGTCTTGAACTGTGCATTGTACTGATAAAAGAAGTCAAAAACTCTCCAAACCCTATTTTAGATGAATCAGACAGCTCATAAGATTTCATTTGACCTCCAGAGGTGGCTAAACAGTGTTTTCTGAATAGTAAGCACCTTTCAGAAAAAGAAAATAATACGTAAAATACGTTTAAAGTATGTGCCTTCCCGGAGCTCAACAATGAAAAAAGTTATGCATCAAAATAAATGACTGTATTTAGGTGTGGTGCACCTGCCGCTCTTCATTTTGACTTGAGTAGTCATAAATATATTAAAAACACTAGGACTGCTACTGTATTATAGTTCTGTAGATAGAGTAGAGTTACTTACTGACTTTGTGGATTGTACTTTACACACAGTGCAGATTGTGTTTTTCCTTTCACCACGAATTCACAGTATATATATATATATATAAATATATATATATATATTGCTGTGCATGTTCTTGAAGTGTCATCAGCTCCAGAATCGATAGGCTTTATTAAAAACTACATTGAAATCCTAATTCACCTTTACACTTTTGGGGGATCCTGTGCCAGTCACAAAACTGCTACTGAGATCAAACAAGGCAAACAAATCACTTTCAGATGCATTTTCCAGATTGTAAATTGATTAACTAACTAACATAGTTGAGAAATAGAAATTATTATATTATTAATAACCCATTCAATTCTTTTTTTATTTCTTGAATCAGATAACTTGAATGTAAAGAGTTAGATAACGCTTTTATCCTTTGTCCACTAACCTAACTGATGTATTTTAACAGCGAATGTATTTCATGTAAAATGTGGTTCTACACTTTAGTACATATGAATGTTTGCAGACACAAAAACATACAATAATTACGTATTGACAGCATCTAAATCATAATTAATTTACATACAGTCATGCATGTTTATGAATACTTTGAATACTTAATATAATTTATTATAAATTCAGTAGAATCAATTGATTAATTTCTTGAAAATAAAAATATTAATTGTTTTATGTGCTGTCAGTACATTCATATTTCAGCATCTATAAAAAAAACAAAGTAGTACCTTTTTGTACCTGTAAATATTACATACAAATGTCTACATATAAACAGTGCTAATGTTAATGGTTCATGCAAACATTAAAATGTTATTAATAGTAAAGAAATGTTTGTGAATGAAGTGAATTGATACACTTTTATGTTTAATGTATATGTAAACATTGAAGGACACTTGTTATTATTAGTTAATTAGTAAAAAAAACACTTATTTACTCCTATAACCATTAACAACTCTACGAATGCTTTATAATACTTATATGAATAACAAATGATTAAAAACACAATCTAACTCTTTACATATGAGCTGATTAAAAATAACATTTTGTTAATTGTTGTAAATGAAGAACTCACTATATGTATTTAGCCTGTTAATTAATTAGCAATGTAGCGATACATCTATGAATTAACGATGATGGTTTGCAAGTTATATAATGCTTTGTTACTGTATATTTTTAATGAAGTGTCACTCATTATGAATTCGATTAGTTGGTCTCATAGCCAAAACTAAGATGAAAATGTTACTTTTAATATTCTTTATTGCTTTAAACATGACCTTACACACAAAAAGACCACAGTGAAGCAAAAACACTGACAAGAACATAAAGAAGAAAGAAATATGAACATACACAACAAAAGAAGAACACAGTAACAAATCTCATTTTGGCAATGCAACTAGTCTTTGACAGAAAGTATGTCTGAAAAAGAAAAAGTATAAACATGAGGATATAGTTTATTGTAACATATTTTATAAAAATAATCATGTTACATGCTATATTACACTCTAAAATATAGTTACTATTTGTCTCTGGCACATATTACTATAAATCATAAGATACATGTGATTTGTCTTTAAAAAAAGTTATTTTGATAAATATTTGCAATGTTAGTTATTCTCAAAATGATTTGAAGCTTCACAAATATCACATGTTCTTTACAATAATCATAATTTATTTTTATATGGAAATATTGCAAAACACTAGATTGTATCTGTACTTTCACTGATCTTTTAATGATATAAATGCATCCAAATCTGGAATTAAACAGTCTTTGAGTTGCTGGCTTTACAGAGCCCACTTTATCCAATTCTATTTTAAAATAGAGGTAACATGCAAGACACCAAAACAGTGAGAAGTTAACTATTTAAATGTCACAGTAGTAGAGCCTTACATGGATTATTAAACCATCATTTACCCATTTATTTCCTAGATTGGAAGTGGAGACAGAAAAGTTTTCAGACAGAAGACAGCAGTTGGTTTTATTAAAATACATATAAAACTATTCTGTGTGTGTGTACTGGGATGGGGTTATGTTCTCAAGAGTGCACAACGGATGACATCACATGAAAAAAAAAAATATAATAAAGTTTTCTACATTTAAGACGTTTCAAATTATAGAATAGAAGAAAAACAATGCAATATTCAAAAAATACTGTGAAACATTGGTTATTTGTGCACTTATATAGGCTTTACATGGAAACAGAATGGTTATGTACACAAGCATTAGCTTAATGATTGCACTAAATTATGCAGATAGCATGAGTTTAGCCCACTCCTCCAATACAGAAAATTATGCCACTACATGTATGAGGTATGGGTCTGGATGTGTTTGTAGGGGTGAGAGCAAGAAACTATTTATTGTGCGTTAACAAACAGAAGCTTTTTTTTTTTTTTTTTTTCATCTTGGTCTCAGCTCAACCGTTGTTTCCTTTCAATTAATATTTCAGTGAATTTAAGTCTGCTACATTGTCTGCCCTGGGCAGGTGTTTCCTTCCACTATCTTGTTAGTGGGCTCTTGTGTTCATAAATATTCATTAAAGTTCCAGTTCAGACGCTTTCAGAGGTACAAATCCAGACATGGTGAATGCGATATTGTGAAAAAGGAGTATTTCATGTCACAACAAACAAAATGTAAAAACAAACACAATACCAAATAACCAGTTCTCTCTCTACCTAATGTACAAAATCTGTTACCATGTTATTCTCACCGATATATATATATATATATATATATATATATATATATATATATATATATATATATCCACCCTCAGGTCATGTGTTTTAGATCTATAATTTATAATCTATTTATAGTTCTACAATGTCTCAACAGTAATTGCCGTAATTTTCGTAATACTTTAAATGAACCATTTTTAGGACACATAAAAACCCCACCAGCCCTTCCCAAGACAGTCACTTTGCTGTTTAAATATAGGAACAACTAAATATACAAAACTAAGTCCATTTCACAGTACCCTTTCTCTAAGAACATGAGAGTGAACAGCCCTATTGATCATCTAGAATTCACAGGATCAGCTGTATGTTTTCTCACTTCTGTGCACATATAATGTTAAAGATCCTTGGTAGGTACATGTGGGCACAACTTTCATAAACAAAAAACAGTAGATAGTTATGCGGTTATGGAATTTAACAGGTGGCCAACAGAAAGGCAAGTCAAAATGTAAACCGATGTATGATCTAAAGAGATTCCTGCCAGAGTGTCCACTAGCTGTCTTTCCTTCCTTCCCCACAATCTCATGCATGAATGAGTCATTACTTGCTGGGCAAGGTTTTGATGGAGCGATTAAGAGAGCCCATGTTGATGGATGTGTGGAGTTGAGGACTTGCACTCTTATTGGGGAGGCTACTAGAATGTCCCATTGCCTCTTCAGCAGCACGAAGAAGAAGGGTGTAGTTGACAGCTACCTCCTCAACCTTAAGTAAAAGCTGAAGTTTTTGAGTTTCAGATCGCACACCCCTGACCAGCCGAATGAATGTTTGAGTAAGGTTGCACAGCACCTGGAAGCTAGCTGTGACAGCACTTAACATTCGTGAGGGACTTTTCTCAACACTTGCCACTCGTCTACATGATGCCCTGAACTCTTTAAAATGAACTGCAAGTTCTTGCTTGTACTCTGCCAGTTTTGCAGGAGGGATACGAGGTTCACCCTCGATTTGGGGACTGTTGGCACACTGCCTTAAAATTGAGAGCAGCTCATTGGCATCAAGTTGTGCATTTAGGAATCCATCAGGTAGTGAGAATGTTTTGTCCTGCAAGGATTGTACCCTTTCCAGGCTAATTTCCAGATTCCCACAGGCCCGCAGATCAATCCTCTGTGTTTGTGGCTCCTCTTCTTCTTCCTCCTCCTCCCCACTGCAATCCTCTGCATTGAGTACCTGAAGTGTTTTGCTGACTACTGGCATTGCCCTTGAGTCTAGGTGCATTCCGGGCAAAACCTGCAGGGGTATGGAATAAGACAGTTCATCTTTTTCACTACTCTCATCAGCAGCTTCACATTTGCGGTAACAGAAGCAGAAGGAACAGCATTTTTCTCTGTCCTCAGTATCCTCACTTGGCAATCCTAAAACCTCAGTGGTACCCTCACGACTTTCCTGAAGCAGCTCCTCTCCCTGAATAAAAAATATCCCCTTCTTCTTTGCATCCCCATCTTTAGTATGTACAGGCTCCACCGGAGTTGGAAGTCTAAGTCCAGTGGCCCTGACTCTTTCCATTTCTTTCTCAAGGCTCTTTGCTTTTGTAGTTTTAACCTCAGCATACAGGGGGGTGCTGTCATTATTGTCTATCTCCCCTATGCTATATCTCCTTTGTAGCTTTTTGTACTGTGGTGCACCCATGCATTCTGAATGGGTAGCGCAAGTAGGCAAACACAATGTAGGTGTATCTCTGGGTTCCTTTGACTCTAGGCTTGTGGAGCGGATTCGAGTGGTTTTGATTTCCAGAGTCTGAGGTTTACGTAATTCTCCTTGAGCATGTGGAGACTTTGGAATTGCTGGGGGTGTTTTGGAGACTGCCCTCTCTCTTCCTCTCTGGTCCGCTGCAGAACCAACAGCTGTATCCGGGAGGCGCATTCCACGGCACATTCTCTTGCAATCACAGCTGCGACGCTGTTCTCGTGAGATCCCAGGAACTTTCTGTACAGGACTTGTGCGCAACTGGCAGGCACATGGGGTAAATGAGGGAACAGGAGAGGATCCCTGTGGTATGAATTCTCCTTGGGATGTTTTAGGTTTTAGAAGCTCCTCCAGGAACTCTAGCTCATACTGCCTGACCTTTTGAAGTTGAGCACGCCGCTCATCTGTCTCTCTGCGCAAACGTGCTGGGAAAGTGGCTGAAATTAAGTTCCTAAAACTCAGGAAGGGAGTACTACGTTGATATTTGACTTTGTTATTTGCCTGGTTCTTGTACTCAGCTCCTGGGATAGTTGCACCCTTTTCCGCACAACTTAGGACAAGTGTTGTGTCTACCAGAACAGGCAAACTTTTAGCAGATTTCTGCGGTTCCACAGGGGCTTTACTCTGGGAGTTCTCTGCTTTTGCCTCTGACATCTCTTTCCGTTCTACTTTAACAGGCATAACTGGTGAGTACTTGGTAGGAGGCAGGGTGCTAGGCTTAGCCAAGCTTGCATCAGATGTCTTTGCTGTGTTCTCTTTGTTGTTAGCTAACTGAAGTCCTTTGGCACGGAGACGCTCATCATCTGTGGGCGATGATGTGTGAAATACAACAACTTTTTGGGCCTGTGGATCTTTCAGACGCACCTGTGGGCCAGGCTCTGGTCGTACCGGACAGGTGCAGAACAAGTCAGCAGCTGGCAGAAGGCCCTTGGAACTTGAAGGCTTAGTGGTCTCACTTGAGGCATTCTCGGCATCTTGGCACATATTTGTTGGACAAATCTTAGCAGATGCAGTTCTATCCACAGGTAAGAGAACAGGTAAGGCTATACTGGTAGTTTCTAGGTTGACTGTACCAGAATCTTTTTCCTGGACACCTTCTGAGGTAATGGAGCTTGTTTTCTCTTCATTAGCTTGAGGCAACTGATCCGTATCGATTTTGGGAGCAGTCTCTTGCTCTGATGCTTTCAGTTCCTCAGATGTCTGCGGTTCAGACTTTTCCAAGCACTCTTTGACAGGGCCTTTTTCATTTTTTCCTATATCCTTCTCACTTTTTGTTTCATGGATCTTCCCCTGCACCACAGAGTTATCAGAGGGGCTGATTCCTTGATTGGAGCATACTTTCAAGGGCACAGTCTTACTTAAGATCACAGGCTTTGGTGGACACCCGCCACGGATCTGACTCATTGAAAAAGCCCCCCTACCAATTGCTTGTGTGGTACAGCCAGGGATTGTCAAAGGGAAGTCTCGTCGACTGAAAAGTCGCTCTTTGTTGATGTGGTGGGCCAGTAGATAGGCCTGGTTCTGATGCTGCTTCATGGCGGACACCATCTCAGACACATCAGTTAGCTCTGATGAATTTGTCTCATGTCCGGAGTCTAGGGACGATTCGGGGGTTATGGCAGCAAGCACAATCAACCCTGTAAGGGAACAGAAAGAAAACAACCATGCTCTTAAGAAATAACATAAGATCACTTCAGGCAAGCAAAATTATAAGGACAAAATGCATGTTCTAATCTAATTCTAACAATTCCTAAAGTGTTAAGATCCTGTTTGTTATTGTGTTGGTATGCAGTAGGTAACACTGCATTGATACTTGTTTTGGGACCTTGATATAATATTAAGTGTACACACAAATAATTTTTAGTGAGTATCTCTGATTTTACAGTTTCTTTTGACTTTCTAAAGATTAATTTACTTATAGACATGTAAAGAACCAGCACTTTTAATAGTACATATGTCCACCTGCTGTCTGTGGTGTCTGCTGGTGATGGTGTGGGTAGTCCTCCGATGCAGCTAGTGCTTCCAGCGCCTGGAGGGTGGACACTAATGCATCGTCTAACTCCTGAGCATGGTCTTGAACCGTCCTAGTGGTCACATTATCAATCAGTGTAACAGGAACGTCCTCTCGACCCCCTGCCACTGCAGCAGAGGCTCTGATTCCTTTCCGACTCTTTTTCGGGTCGTCTTCATCAGAACTGTTATCGCGAAACCCAGGAGGCGGTGCTGCTATGGCAGGAGGGGGAGGCTGCAGTTTTCCTCCTCCGACATCCATCTCCTCATCTTCCTCATTCCCAGGTAGCGGTAAGGCAATGAGATCAACAACCCCTCCTTCACGGGTAGCACATGCATTTGTGCACTGCTGCAAAATGAGCCTTCCCGTCTCCCCAGTGTCTGTCAAACCTTTAGCTTGGAGTTTTGCTTTGCAGGAGTCACAGAAAATCCTCTGTGAAGGCTCCATTGTTTTCGCTCTGTTCCTGAAGCTTGAGCTGTCATCAACGGGACGGTCACTTTCAGCCACAGACTCAGTGCTCTTTAGAGTCGGGTCAGACTTTGTGCGTGAACGACACTGTACCTGCGAGATAAGGTTCTCATTAATGTCAAGCTCCTGTTCAGCTTGTATCTGAAGCTCTTGCAGCTGTTGTTGCTCTTTTAAATGGATGTGACACAGGCCAAGGTGCTGAGATATGGGTGATGCCGATGTCTTCTGTGTTGGCTCTCTAGACGACCCCTCTCTCTCTTCTCGCCGACTCCCACTTGGCACTGTGGCTCCGGAGCGGTATTGGGCATGGGAGCTTCTGGAATCTAAATGACAGAACTGTCTGAGTGGTTGAACGAGTAGAAAAGATGATGGATGGGAATGAGTCCAGATGGCAAAGGTGAGTCTGTTGAATTGAGTTCTCAGAGATGGAAAAGAGCCTTGTGGGATGTGATGACATGCTGTGATCTTTCTCTTTGGCAGACCACAGGCGATGCAAACATCCAATACATGCTTTAGTAACATGACGCAAAATATACTCAACTTCCAGAAATATGAATATAGCTTGATTAACATTTCAGTTACACCTGCATAAGCTGATTCAAGGTGAGGATGGAGAGCTCAAGAAGATGGAGGGATCACTCATTTCACTCACATTTTTACATACATTTTATTTTGAAATGTCCCAAATTGCATATTCAATGCAACATATTTTAGTTAAGCTAGTCAGTGAAAGATGAAAAGCAAAGCAAATGCACTGTCAGAAAATTACATGCAGTAGCTTTGTTTTATTTTGAATGAAATTGCAACAATAACAATACGATTTCTAACATACCTGCCTTGATCGTATAAGGCTGACCAGGTATCCTGCTGTAGATTGTCCTTTTAGGGTCCACAAATAGCTTGTAATACCCAGAGATCAAACAGGCAAAGTTTGATGCATCTGGCCACTCCATTAATAAGACCAAGGGCTACATTAATTAGTATGGAAACAGATATTAGTATAGTATTGCATTTTAGAACATTATATATTGCAATGCTGTTTTAGAGTATTTTCCACACCTTTGCCTCCACAATAACAACCTCCACCCGGGCTACTCCATGATGCTCCCTGAAGAGCTGGACCTTGGCCACGCGGCTGAACTCTGCTAAGACAGTTGTTAGGTTGTTCTTCAGGTCAATCACATGACTGATACCGTGTCTCGGCCCAACCAACAATGTAGTGGCTGACTGCTTCTCATCCTTTCAATAGAAAAAGATAATAATGAGAAACTGAATAATCTGAAGTTTGAAAGGTAAGTTTGTAATTTTGTAAAACTATGAAAATCAATGCAAAAGTGTCTTGATTATTGTTTGAGAAGATTCTCAGATTCATGTTACCAAGCCAACTGTGTGGAACAAGAAGCCTCCAAATGGTGGAAGGTCATTTAAGACACGCATGTACTGTAGTTTCCCTTGAAGAGGAGAAACCTGCATAAAAACATGGGTATAGAGAAAATAAAACTGTGCAAGTGCAAAGAGTGTGGCATTCAGGCCAGCAGAGGGCAATGCTTTGCTGCTAAAAGGTTTGCTATGTATATCTACGAGAAGTATGAGCAATTAAATGCACACTTTTTTTGCATATCTCTCTTTCAACATTACACATATAAACTATGCTCTTAGGGCATAAAATTAACACGTCAATACAAAAATCGTTCTGATTTAGACTGTAGGCTGAAGAGATAAATGGTTTCTTTGCTGCACGTTTCTTGATTCACATTTGAAGAGAAAGACCTCCATTCAAAATACAGTTTAAAAATAATAAATAAATAAATGTACTGGTAATCTTCTGCCAGGATATTATCCATCAAATTCATGGACATTTCAGTTAACTCTAAAACACAACACAATGCACTGTGAAAGTCAGGTAAAACATCAGTCCTTGTGTTTTTAGTGTATATTTGCTACAAAACATTCTTAGTAACCAGATGTACCTTGTTGCCTGCTGGTGGAGGATGCTGATATGTCTTCAACAGCTGTGAGAGAGTCTTGCAGATGTTTTTCTCCTTGACGGTTGGCAACAGCGTCAAAGGTAGGAAAGGTTCCAAACCCCATTCTTTCCTATAGATAATGGTACAAGATGTGTCTTCAAAGCATGCCACTAGCTACAAGACCTTATAGTGCTTTTTGATCAGAATCAGAAATACTTTAATAATCCCCTGTTAATAATAATAATAATAATAATGTCTCTTTTGAAAAGGTTATGCTGAAGGCATGTTCAGCAAAACACACAAGGGCAGCACTGGGCAACTTAACATTTTTAAAACACTCATTAACATCCATTGTTGCATTTAAAATCAGTTTAGTGCACTGAATTTTCAAAGATCCACCTTGTGAATGGATCTTAAGTTATAATGTAATATTTAAATAATGGTGATGATGAGGTTCAATAAAATTTCCACTCTTCAGACAAAGACTTACTCAACGTGCTTCAGAGAAATCTTCTGATTGGGTCTCGCGATCGACACAGTGATGTAGATGTGAAGGGCTGCCAACCTAAGCGTGACTTCAGACTTCCAGTCCATCCCAAATCTCTCTTTAATGACGTCATTGCGGCACTGTGGGAATTTGCAACAAATAACACATCAAGAGGCTACATATTAATATAGACCACTCATGGGAGCATTCGTTTCTTATGTGAATATTCCTGACTAAATCCACCTGTATGTAGAGGTACTCAAATGCAGCGGGGTCTCTCCTCAATAAGTCAGCAGGGTCTTTTGGGAAGAAGCAAATACGGAAAAGACACTTCATTCCCTGGAAGTAGGTCCTGTGAACTACCTGAAAATACAGAATAAAATACACCTTTGAAATAAAACACTAATAAACATTCCAGTACTAAATTGGCACATTGCATTAAGTGGTGAACTGCTAGCATTCATTCCAAATTAAATCTATTATCCTGTAATTCAGGTTCTTATTGAAAGAACAGTCACACCGTTCCATTACAGTATATTCATATACAATGACGTCCATTAGTCTGAGACCACACTGAAAAGAAAATCTGTGATTGAAAATCTAATTTAAACTAGTGAACATTTATGATTTGGAATAACTGAATTTAATTCAAAATGTCATTTCTGTTGCTAATCAAATAACTGAATTAGTGACTGAGCATTTCAAATGCCTTGGACAGATGGTCAGATGTACCTGCTTCCATTGGGGCACGGTCCTTTGGAATATTTTCCAATCATGATGGAGAACATTGGCATCAGGCATAAATACTATCACCCAAACGTGAAAATTCTGTTATTAATTACTAACCCTTATGCCCTTCCAAACCCGTAAATCCTTCATGACATTGTTTAAATAGGACTTGTGACATCAGTGGTTCAACCGTAATGTTATGAAGCTACAATAATACTTTTTGTGCACAAAGAAAACAAAAATATTTTTTCTTCTCTTCCATGTCAGTCTCTGCAGCCATATATCCATATTGCATTTCTGGGCCTTGTTTGTGGTAGTTGCGTTGCTGACTATGCAAAAAGCTCTCGGATTTCATCAAAAATATCTTAACTTGTGTTCTTAAGATGAACAAAGGTCTTACAGGTTTTATTAATTACAATTAATGACAGAATTATCATTTTGGGGATGAACTATCCCTTTAAGGTTGTTTGTAGCAACTCGTCATAGAAAGCTGGTGTGAAGTACGTTGTGCTCCACATTGAAGGCTGCTTTTAAACCGTTTGAACTGTAGAGAGGAGAAAAAGCATCAGATGGTGTTTTTTGGGTGGTGTTTACTCACATGAGACAGTGGCTGGCTTTCCTGGAGCAGATGCAGCCTCTGATTCTGGGCCAGTCCACCAGACTCCAGCACCAAAGCGAAATGCTCGATGTAGCGTAGAGAGAGGCGATCCTGCAGCGATGATATCACATCCTGTGGCAAATGGGAAAATAATTCTTGAAATCTGTAGTAACTAATGGTTGTGGTTTTTAGTTCCTAAAGCATGAATTATGCTGTATTACAATATCTCAGATATTACAGTGCAAAGCAATAGCATTGGCAGAGTGTAAACTACAGGAGGACAGTAAAACACTGAAATCAACACTCTTAGTCACCCGACCCTGAAGTCGTAGCCTAATGGTTAGAGAGTTGGACTCGTAATCCGAAGGTTGTGTTTGAGACTTGGGCCGGCAGGAATTGTAGGTGGGGGGCAGTGAATGTACAGCTCTCTCCAGCTTCAGCACCATGACTGAGGTGCCCTTGAGCAAGACACTGACCCTGTATGTGTTTTCCTATATGGCGCCTAAACTCTGGAATAACCTACCTAACATTGTTTGGGAGGCAGACAGATTACAGAACCATCTCTTTAACCTGGTTTACACGTAACATACTAATATGCTTTTAATATCCAAATCCGTTAAAGGATTTTTAGGCTGCATTAATTAGGTAAACCGGAACCGGAAACACTTCCCTTAACACCCTATGTACTTGCTACATCATTAGAAGAATGGCATCTACGATAATATTAGTCTGTTTCTCTCTTATTCCGAGGTCACTGTAGCCACCAGATCCAGTCTGTGTCCAGATCAGAGGAACACTGCAGTCACCCGGATCCAGTACGTATCCAGACCAGATGGTGGATCAGCACCTAGAAAGGACCTCTACAGCCCTGAAAGACAGCGGAGACCAGGACAACTAGAGCCCCAGATACAGATCCCCTGTAAAGACCTTGTCTCAGAGGAGCACCAGGACAAGACCACAGGAAACAGATGATTCTTCTGCACAATCTGACTTTGCTGCAGCCTGGAATTGAACTACTGGTTTCGTCTGGTCAGAGGAGAACTGACCCCCAACTGAGCCTGGTTTCTCCCAAGGTTTTTTTCTCCATTCTGTCACCGATGGAGTTTCGGTTCCTTGCCGCGGTCGCCTCTGGCTTGCTTAGTTGGGGTCACTTCATCTACAGCGATATCATTGACTTGATTGCAAATAAATGCACAGACGCTATTGAAACTGAACAGAGATGACATCACTGAATTCAATGATGAACTGCTTTTAACTGTCATTTTGCTTTATTGAGACACTGTTTTCCTAATGAATGTTGTTCAGTGCTTTGACACAATGTATTTTGTTTAAAGTGCTATATAAATAAAGGTTACTTGACTTCACAGTGTGTGTGTGTGTGTGTGTGTGTGTGTGCTCTTTGGATGGTTTAAATAAAGAGCACAGATTCTGAGTATGGGTCACCAAACATGGCTGTGTGTCATGTCAATTTTACTTTTTTTTTTTTTTTTACTTCAGAAAAGGATGACAAATATTTATTGAGGTTTCCATGTGACCAAAGGAAATACTGTGTTCAAACACTCTGTGTTGAAGCACCAATGCGTGCTTGTGTGGAGCGTTATTGGGTTTGATGACAGTAACTCTAGCTATAGGTGATAGATAGATTACTGCACTGTGTTCTATCAGCGGGATTGAGATAATCTGCTTGATGATACTGACCAAAGGCTGAAGATATCATTTTAGGACAGATTGTGAGAAAAGTTAACCACGCCGTGATCCGACAGATGCAGGAGAGGTAAAAGCTCACTAGTTTTTTTTGGCCTGAAACCAACAAACCTCAACTACACATCTACACCTCCAAAAAAGTATAGAGCCTTTGAAAGCTATAATTGAATAAAAACTGTATTGCATTTCTTCCAGTTGATCATAGTTCTTGGAATTATTATTTTATTTTTTTTTAAATCTGGTGTAAAGTAAGATTAGCTGTACAAAAGAAAGTTCTTACCCTTTTTACCTTTAGCTTTCAGAAAGAAAAATAGAATGTTGGCTCATGAAGCTACATTACTATATTCTGTAACACTTTAGAATGTCTGAGTGCAGGAAATAATACAGGACAAATGAATAGTACTACAATAACACTTGAGCTACTAATATTAATACTGAAACAGGATTATCAGGAAGTAGAGGCAAATTTAGTACTATTAATAGTTAATCAATAATTTTTGAATGAAAGAAGCATCATTAAGAACTATTATTTAACTATGAACAATTATAAAAAATTGCCATTAACTTTAAAATAATGGTCCAGATCACCAGTAGCTCCTGCACAGTGACTAGGTAACACTTGAATCGTAAGGTTGTAAAGTGAGAATAATCTTGTTTAAAAATGAGGATTTATTGTCCATAAATTGTTTTGAAAGAATCTTTTACTTAAGAAAGCATTCAAAGCAAAAGCTTTAATATTCTTAGAATTTCTCACAAGCAGTTCTTTGGATGAAATCACATCTTTGCAATAGAAAGTGATGTGTGTGCAAGCACCAAATGTCCTCATTTTGACTGCTTTACAGAGGTCCCAAAGGATCTATTCTAGATCCAATCTTATTTAAACTTCATATGAATGATTTGCCTAATGCATATCCAAATGTCAATATTCAAATGTATGCAGATGTATTTGTACCTCATGCAAATTACATTCAAGAAGCATCCTTCAGTCTCACATCTGCATTCATACATGTTGAGAATGACTTACTAAATCTGCTTTATTATAGAATATTGAAAAAAAGAAGTGTGTATGAGAGTTACAAAACAACCAGTTGTGTAGACAAATTCTATTGTGTTTCTGAAAGGGGAGGAGCTTGATATTGTAAATGTAAATATATATAAACTATATAATAAATGAATTAATTGAGTTGTAAGGGAGTTTTTTTACATTTTACACTTTTTAGAGCCATCTTAAACAGTGACTCAAAAATAAACCAGATCTGTGATCACTTGTAATGCTTTGCCCCCCCCCCCCCTTTTTTTGCGTATAGTGTAATGTTAATGTTACGTTTTTTTGTATTTTTGTATTTGTCATTGTGTTTCTCTTTCCTGTGTAGGGACTACATATGTAAATTAGAAATGTTTCTATAATCTGGCATGTTCATTTAAATACTTTGTCCCTATTTAACAAAAAGGTCCAGTTCTCTATAACTATTAAGTAAGATTAA
Organism: Carassius auratus; assembly: GCF_003368295.1. Classification (NCBI taxonomy): domain Eukaryota; kingdom Metazoa; phylum Chordata; class Actinopteri; order Cypriniformes; family Cyprinidae; genus Carassius; species Carassius auratus. Next base: position 2,403,959 of record NC_039256.1, on the reverse strand, counting down.
TGCTGCAATAAACTCCTAATTTGCTGCTTGTAAATAGTTAATAAGGTAGTTGTTAAGTTTAGCTATGGGTTAGATTAAGGGATCTAAAATATGGTCATGCAGAATAAGGCTATAACAACACGTGCTAATAAAAAGCCAGTATGCTATTGATATGCATGCTAAATAGTAGTGAGAATTGATCATTAATTAGTATTACTGGGAAGAGTTTTCCCAATACACTCACCCTAACAGTGGTGCGGCTGTCAAATGTAAAGGATTTGATCTGTCCATTTTCAAGAAACACCTTCAACACATTTGGTATCAGAAGTAAAGAGTCGTCCTTAAGCATGGTCTGAAAGAAACAGGAGAGAAAATAGTAAGCGAACCTTGGATGAGATATTAGAAAAGACTCAATAGGATAATACAGAGAACCAATAAGAAAATCTAATATCTTCAAAGTGACAAAGAAAGAATGTAAAACACATGAGAACACTTTAACTGTATGGAAAACCTGAAAGGAAAAACATTAACTACAAAACAATGGTTAAAGGGAAGATCTTTCTTTCTAACTTAAGAGCAATAGTATAAATGAATTGGAAATATTACCAAAACTATTTTCTAGTCATAAAGAGTACACAATTAAGCAGAAGTCATATCACATTCATTACATATCAGCATATATACATGCAGATCAGCTGGACACAAACATTGGATTCAATTGCAGCATATATTTGGAGCTAAGAGAGGAACTCTTCAAGGCATCTACTTTATTTCCAATAAGAAAAATTAAAGGTGCACTAAGTAATTTTTTGTGTGTTGAACTAGCTCGTGCATTTTCCTGGTTCAATGCCTATGGTGTCATTGTTGAAACCATGTTGCTGGCCAGAACCAATCCAAAACCATCGATCCTCATTAAACTGAAACAGTCTGCTGTCTTTGAAACAATCTGTCTCTCCTTCTCTCTAAACTGGACATTACTAGAAGTACACTGTACTATTTTGAGCCTAATCTAATGGCAGATCCTTCAAAGTATTCTGGAAATGGTTTCTAAATCACATCAAGTAGTGGAGTGCCTCAAGTTTCAGTGCTTGGCCCCTTCCTCTTCAGAGAATTAGGAAAATCAGACCCTACATGCACAGTTCTTGCACAGACTCTAGTAATCTCAAGACCGGACTACTGCAATGCTCTATTGGCCAATAATACAGTGCACAGCAGTTTGTCTGGTTTTCAACCAAAATGGTCCATGTTACGTACTGCCACCTCTTTTGGGCTTTCGACTCTTGAAATAGTTAACCATGGGTCATGCTAAACCCCAGGTAAACTGAATCCTAGGTTATCTTGCATCACGTTTCACACTGCTTATACTTTACCCAGGGTTAAAACTTAATCCTGGATATTCATAAGCTATATTTATATTCCTAAACCCCGGGTTAACGTCTGCAACACTATGCTGTGGATGTTTTATGAGTCTGTGGTGTCTAGTGTCATTTTCTATGCGGTAGTCTGTTGGGGAATTAGTATGAAGGTGGTGGTCAGAAATAAACTGGACAAATTAATTAGGAGGGCTGGGTTTATACTTGACGTGGAGCTGGACCCTGTTCATGTTGTGGCTGAGAGAGGGATGTTGTAAAAACTTAATTCAATCATGGACAATACTTCTCACCCACTACATAGTGTGCTGGCCTATCAGAGTAGCACATTCAGCAAGAGACTGATCACTTTCAAGTGTTCCACTGAGCGCCTCAGAAGATCCTTTATACCTGTGACCATTAGGCAGTATAACTCCTCTCTATAAGACATTTATGAGTAATGCATGTGCAATTTCTCTTGTGCAATGCAAATTTCAATTCATGTGCAATAAGGGATTTTAATATGCAGTACAATTTATTATTATTATTATTGCTTATTTATTAATACTAGTGTGGAATATATACTATATAACTATTGTACTTAATTATTATTATCACACTGGACTTATTGTACACAACATTTGTTATGTTATTGCACCTAATCAATTTTATATTTGATCTAAACTACCATTTTTATTGGAATAGTCATACATTATTATTTGTGTCTTATTCATTTTTAATTTATCTATGTGTATATATTTATCAATTTTTTTTTCTTGTTTTACTTTTCTTCTTTCTTTCTTTTTGAGAGCAATTGTAACATTTAAAGCAATTTCCCCCTGGGATTAATAAAGTTATTTGACTTGACTTGACTTGACTTAAAGTCCTTATTTGCATATTTGTGGTGTCAGTGTCACTGATTGGACGAACACAGCACAGATCCTGTTTGCATGGCTCTTCTCACAGCAGTTATCCTGTCATTTAAAAAATGTCGCCATGTACGCCCTCCTTGGCTGTTTTAAGCCTCCTGAGACTGACAAAGGCAAGAAAAAGACAAAAGGACAAAGGAAAGACAACACGGAGCAAGTTATATAAATATTTCTTTGAATTCATTTTAAGTGTGGAGAGATTAGTGTTTGCTTGTACAGTAGGATCTTTGTTTATAGCCCCATCTTCATCTTGGAAATTAAGGGTCGCTTCCAAAAGTCATCACTAGTAGTGTTTCTTTGCTAACAGCACATTTACTGACAGTGGCTGGATATGCCACTTTTGAATGGCACAAACAACTTTCATGTACTTAGAAAATGCTTTTGAGAGACCAAATTGTGGAAATCAACACTTCTCTGAAAGATGCTATTGATGCTTACAGAATGAAGAGTACGGGACCATCGCTCAACTCATTCGAGTCAGGATTCCACCATTTGCTCTGTGGTTCATCAGGTATACTACTTCTATCATCTGCTAAACTTATCGTTGTTTGACATTTCTTACTTCTTCCCTCAATTGTTGAACTATTAACATAACTCGTGAATCCTCTTACTGACGTGACATGAGCCATGCTGCTATATTTCTGATTGGTTCTGTGTCACTAAGTATCAAAAGCAGTGCTAGCCCGCTTCTAAATCCAATGTGTGAAATGTTCCTAAAGGTTCTGGGGTTAAAAGCAGTGTTTAGAAGGGTGATAACCTGGGGTCAAGCACAGTGTGAAAGCCCTTAGCTGTCCATACGACACTCAAGGCTCTGATGCCTATATTCAGAACCGTCCAGGTGTAAATGTGAATAAATGTTACTATACATCTTTCTGAAACAACCAATGACAATGACTTTGGATGTTCTCCTTACACCCGGTACAGAAGATACTGCACAGTAAAAGATTAATGCCATTTAGACGCCTGTAAGTAATATAAATTATTTTATTTTGTAATGGAAAAAAAGTGTTCAAAAATGACTTAGTGCACCTTGAAGTGGATGAAAACCTTGAACGTAATTTTGTATCAAGAATGAGAGGTCATTACTTTTAGATAACATCCTGATCTCCGAATCATATTGATTTGTGGCCGGTTCCACATTATATTTGGAGTAAGTGTCATAACTTTCTATCACCTGATCGATTGATTTTCCACCGAGTGTCATCAATAAAATTATTTATTGTAATCAAATGCTGAGAATAAAAGAGTTCTGATGCATCCATTAACGTTTCTATATGAATGTTTTGGTACATTTGGCAAGTGTTTTACTCAAAGTCCCTTTAGGCTTGCTTTGTGGAGACATGTGCAAAGTGCTATTACACTTTATACACAAATACAGAATGGGAACAAATAAGCAAACGTCAATTTGGCATGTCAGTTGGGATCATGTTATGACAGGCGGTGAAGTGAGCAGGTTGGCTAACTCTGTTTCGTACATTCAGCACAATCCCAATCAACTGCACGTTTGCAACGGCGTGAGATGATGTGATATGAATAATAAGTCCCACGTTGGCATTTGTCTTTTAGCCTAACGCCTTTAATAAATCGTAGCAGCTTATTTACTCTGTGCTGACAGGCAGGTTTTAATGAAGAAAGCCCCGCTGGCCCCTGCTGTTCACACAAGATGGATTGACATGATTAGAGCAGGCTCAGGTGAGGGTGGTTTGATCTTTACCGATTTTGGCCCTCTAGGCCTGATCAGCAAGTTTCTTCTTCCAGGAGAGCTGCACACCCCTCCCATCGGTCCGCTTTATTAAATTGGTGCGACCAGCACCCAAGGGTGTAGTGTTGACTCTTCCTTGCTCATAAGGCAGATATCAAACTGTATGGGACATAATCCATGGACATTGACATTAACATGGGTGCCATCGACCCATGTTCACCAAGAGGAGATGGCAGCTGTAGAGCTAATGAAAAGCTACGAATGAATGAATGTCTAGGAACAACATTTAAGGTCATGGGGAGGCTGTGCCTTTCTCTAGATGGGATGCTACCTTATTCAATTTGCACTAAGTGTATTCTGAAACGCTTCAAAGGAAGCTGACACTGAGTTCCTCCATGTAGCTCTGTTTCCTAAACACCTCAAACAGAAGCAGAGGGAATTACTCAAAGAATTTCCCTTTTCAATAGCCATATGCTTAAATAAAAGCCAGTCTATAGTAAATCCAAATAAATCTCAGCAAACAAACTAGGACTCATATTCTATTCAGAGAAAGAACATCTGTCAATATCTGCCCGGCTGACTTCAATGCAAATCTACTCTATGCACATGAAACAGAGAAACTCTAGAGCTCTTTCATTCCAACCAAATCAAGCCAAGTCAATTCCAAGCCATGTGTTTTCATGTATGTGCTTTAATACAGTCTGAGTTCAAAGATGGTGGAGGAAGACGAAACCACATCAGAAGTGCACATATTTTGGATTAATCCTTTTAGCTTCTCGAAACGTTGGACCACATCTAGAAAGCACCATCAGAGAGGGATTTACGTGTGGGCCCTCTGGGTAACATCTGATGAAATGAGATGAGCCGGAGATGTTGAGACTTCAATATTGAAAGTCTGAAATGACAGCCATGAAGCACTCCTAGTAGTAGACACTAATGATTGACACTTTGCAAATACTAACAAATATTAGCATGAACAGACTGTGAACAGTCACGTCACAAAATACCTTGAGTCCATTCAACAAACTCAAATCTTACAGTCCACACAAGTCAAATCAGGAGCTATTGAGTCTATCAGGAGTCTCATTACAGCACATAGAGACAGCTGTGTTAGCACACATATGACTGGGGTGTGATGTGAGCAAGAGACAGCAGCACATACTGAGTCTGGGTCGCTGATGGACACTTGCTCAGAAAAGCGCACTTTGGGGGGATTGGTTCGCAGACGAGCTTTCTTGGCTGCACTTATGAAGGCAGACTTAGGTGACTAAGGAAGCAAAAAGAAAGACAAAGGGAGGGTATGAAGAAAGAAAGAAAGAAAGAAAGAAAGAAAGAGAAACAGACAGGAAAAAGGTTAAGACTTGTTTCATTTAGAGTAATACCTTTCTCCTGCTCCTAAAACTATTCTAAATATTCTCTGCAAATAATTAATAATATCTTATGCAGTTTTGCTTCTCAAGTAAAATGATCTTCTTTGACAAAAAGTGTTAGAAATAGCATGCAAATGGTAATTTTACCTTTGATTAATTTGCATAAAATATTGAATGTGTTTACTGTATATGCTAAATATTCTCTGACAGAACTGGTAGCAACTGATTTTAAGAATTCTGGATTATGTAATGAGATTCCAAAAATTAAGTACTCTTAATTACAGTATATTACATTTTATAATACTCAATCAGATTACAGCTACTTTTTTATGATTACATAATTACATATTATTCATGGAATGGCAGTAAATTATATATTGAAATATGAAATTGGTTGATGCAGCTCTCAAGCAATTAGGCCATGTATGAAACTAATGATTATTCAAGTTACTAAAGATTGTTGATGTATAGCTGTGAAATACTATATCTTCATCATATCCAGTGATTTTTAGTTACTGTTGATTCTGGAAGTCTGGACAAAGTTTTTCACACCCGGAATACATTAGGTGTGTAATTTTCATGTTTGTTCATTTAGTTATTATTATTTTATTTTCATGTTTACAGATCAGTGGCAGTTAATGTTCACATTGACATACAAGTAAACAAATAACACATTTCTATTTTTAGTGTTCAAGTGTCTAAATAATGTATTTTATTTTAAATATTTATGATTTAATTAATTATTAGCTTTTTATTAACTCAGAAACTCACTGGAATTCTTACATTAAGCCCAGTTTGGGAAACCCTGCTTAATTTAATGTTTAATGCATGATATTTATATAAATGAATTAAATGTACTTAGAATGGAAGTACAGCTGGAGTTGTATATACAGAGGATCACTTTCTTCTGTTAACAGCTATAGGTTGTACACTGCAAGCTCAGTAGCAACCAAGGTCAAAGTTGAAATTGTTTAGCACTGTTACAGATTGACCTGCTTGAAATGTGGCAGCAGTGTTAATGTTCAACTGAGCTCAGTGCATTGGGGAACGTTGACACAAATCATGCATGACATTTTCACTCCTGAGCTTTAGTCTCAATATACTACATTAAGTTATGATGTATGTGTAGTATTTATGTAACATTGACACAATGCAAATGTGTATTTTTGTACATGAAGCTGAACCTGAATTTCAAATTCCAGTAAAAATGTACACACCGAATTGAAATTGGCATAGTAGTTTGACTTTAACACTGAAATTTAATGTAATTTCGATGGGATGAAGCATAATGTCCTTAACTACCTGTTGTGGTTGCAGCACAGTGAGAACAATCGAGTCCTTGCACCGCCTGCAGAAGAAAAATACATTTTGGCAAAGGAGCTGCAGAATTCAAAAAGTGTGTCTTATCTGAAATGAATTCTCTTATCTGATGGAGACACATGGAATAGAAATACATAAAGCACAGTCATGCGTCCAGACAAGGCCCTTCCCTCTGGTGACAGTAAAGGGTGTTACCTTACAAGGTCTATGACTTTCTCCCGGGGCGCGTCGCTCACAAGTTCCTGGTGGATAGCAAGGATCTGATCTCCGGGGTAAAGCTTGCCGTTTGAGGGTCCGTCTGTAAGGGAGGAGTCTGTAAACTTGTGTTGTTCTTGATTAGTTAAATCCCACTGACATTGTTTTCTTGTCCTACAGTGGATCTTGAAAAGTACGTGAATTCCCATTTGATTATAGAGTCATCTCAAATCTGAAGGCTCAAAAGTTCTTAAAAAAAGATGAAGCTGACTGGCTGGCACACCAGAGACAGGGGACAAGAGACATCTGCCCTATAGCTCCAGACAGAGACACATGTCTTACCTTCAGAGACAGAGCGTACAACGACAGGCCGTTCGCTGCCGGCAATGAACCCAAAGCCGTGGCTTGGATGGCGTTGGATGCAGACCTGTCGAGCTGAGCCAGGAGTCAGGCTACCACTGTCCATACCATCCTGACTGTCCTCTAACACCACAGAGCTACCAGATAAGACAACAAAGGTCTTAAGTATCCATAAAATGAAACCTCATTTCTATGTAGACACAAATGACAAATATATATTCCAACTAAACTGGCTTTGTATTGTGCATGATTTGTACACCTATCCCTCCATTAGGTTTGCAATATCTAACAAGAACTGGCAATTACATTCACACAGACAGTCTGTATCTCGTATAACAGCAGGCCATTAAAAAAACATCAATGCTTTGTGCCATTTTTTGATTCAGTGTTGTATAGATGAGGTGCTTTCCTTGTGGGAAGATAAGGTAATGGCTCTTTTATGTTTCCCATTGCTATCATTTGACATGAATTGATTATTAATGACTGCACCTGTCATATTCCTCTGTGTGCCCATCCTGGACCCAGGCCATCCCCTGAAAGGACAGAACTGGACCTTGTGAACCACTTCTGAGGGTTGGCTCTGTTTTGTACACATTCACCTGGGTAGACAAAGATGATGAGAAGGTGAGCTGTAATTTATAGGAGGTAACACCTTTTTTAATCGTTTCTTTCTTTCTTTCTTTCTATGATTCACACTTTTTATTTTCCTTCAATTCACGAGTTCACGCTTACATATAATTAGCTGAGGTATGGTATGCGTATTTGGCGTGCTGTCTGGGGAAGGGCTCCGAGCTCGGGAATGGCCCGAACCGAGAGTAACCCCCCCACTTCCCCATCTATTATAAAGTGAACTTGAAGTGAGGAGATGGGGTGGAGGAGGGATTCTGATTGACCGTCAATGGATAGTGGTAATTCATTGATGTTTATACTGTGGGATCGATTACTTGATTGCGGTCCACCTGTGTTGATTAGGCTGACGCGCTCCTCCCGAATCTTGTTACGATAACATCATTAGGCAACACAGTACACTCCTTTTTAAAATAGAGGGTATTGTCAAAGCCCCTCCCACTAGACTACAAATACCACATATGTCAGTCACAGTTATGCAGATTGCTAGAACAAATCTAAGAAAAAAGAAAAAATACAGGTTTTTATATAAAAAAAGGAAAGATAATGAAAAAATACAATATAAATGTTTATGTTGCATCTTACCACCTGGTTATTACCCTGTATGCTCAGTCAATCATGTTTCCATGTTAACTAGTTAGCTATAAAACATTATTATTATTTTTTCTACCACCTTCACCATTTCTGTAAACCGTTCTTGAAAAGACAGCATTCTGTTGAACACCAAACTCTCATAATAATTTGTCTCCCTTCCCTACTAATCTCAACATTAGTGAGTGAAAAAGATGGATCGCCTAGGATATAAATACTTGGGCAAAATGAAAAGCAGCATATTGATACTTGAATTTGAATATAATCACGAGCCACAGACCAAAAATCCTGTATTTTCTGCACCATCAATTTTCAAATCTCTCATCCTCAAGAAGTGGTTTATCTAGCCTGCTATCGTGTTTCAATGACGATCATCTAGTATATATTTTATTTCCTCAGGGGGGAAGATGATGGTGTTCAGGAAGTGAGGAAGAAGATTCACATGAGATTTGCTTTAAGTGTTTGGGTGTGCAGCATTCAAGAGCCACACTTGATGGCACCTCCAACTGCATGCACTGTGATGATTTAAAGATGAAAGGTTTAGTCTTGCTTATTTTCAAGGACGTAAATTGCCACATGGAGTAGGTTCCTGGGGATCCGATGTAGAGCTGGAAGCTAAGAAGAGTGTGCGGACAACCCCAACATCCAGCCCCCACGCCCCACTGGACCATAGCCTTCCGTGGCTAATGTTAACATGTTGATTGCTGTTTCACATGCTGTTGAGAAGCTGAAGCTGAACTGGCCCAGTGTATAGACTTCGCAGGCCATTGTTATGCTTTCAAAACCTCCATTTGGAGATCTTGAGGTTCTGGAAGCAGCCATTCTCAGCCTGATTACTTTTGCCATGATACTTTCAATCATGCTACATGTGACTTCACCACCATTCTGGGTCTAATGGAGCAGGGTTATTCAGAGATGGCAGCTCTCAAAGAGATTGGTGCCATAAGTGAATATGAAATTGGGGCATACATTGATGGATTCCAAACTGCAAAGCAGCATGTTGCAACTTTCCGGCAACTTATTCCTCACAGAAAGGTTGAGGTCTGCTGCCTTACTGATGGCACATGAGCAACCTCATAGGGTCATCAATAAAACCTGTAATTAAGACCTCCTCAGGAAGACCATCCCTGACTAGATGTTGAACCGCTACTGTGTATTTGCCTTTCTCCTCACTTAAACTTAAACTTTCACACCTGACATATCTCTTTGTCTTTTTGGCAGATTAATGTCAAACTTATTGCCTCCTGCCAAATTCGTCTGTCAAGTCACCTTTATTTATATATCGCTTTAAACAAAACAGATTGTGTTTTGATTGTGGGGCCAGTTCTCCTCTGACCAGACGAAACCAGTAGTTCAATTCCAGGCTGCAGCAAAGTCAGATTGTGCAGAAGAATCATCTGTTTCCTGTGGTCTTGTCCTGGTCTTAAGTCAAGTCTTAGACAGTGTTCTAGGTTATTACATGATGAGTTTTTAGGTCCTATAATTAGCACCTCTGTTTTTTCAGAATTTAGCAGTAAGAAATTATAATTACTGTTTTTTTATGTCGACTATGCATTCCGTTAGTTTTTCAAATTGGTATGTTTTGCCGGGCCTCAAAGAAATATAGAGTTTTGTATCATCAGCATAACAGTGAAAGCTAACACTGTGTTTTCTGATGATATCTCCCAAGGAAAACATACTGTGTAGTGAGTACTGAGCCTTGAGGTACTCCTTACTGCAATTGTGATTGATATGATACTTCTCAATCACTGCTACAAACTGATGCCGGTCATATAAGTATGATTTAAACCATGCTAATGCACTTCCATTAATGCCAACAAAGTTTTCTAGTCTATGCAAAAGAATGCAGTGCTAAGATTCAATAGCACTGATAAAGAGATTCTGAATTCTGAAATTACTCAAGCAGTGTTACAGTGCATTTCATAACTGAAGACTTTGACTTTAAAATAATAAATATAATAAGGCAATATATATATTCTTATTTATTTAAAGTCTTTCTAAAGCAGTGGTTCTCAAAGGGCACACAAGCCATCAGCAGAAAAAGATAATAATAAAAATATATATAATATATAAAATATATAAAACAGTAAACAGCCAAAGGATCTAACTTAGAATGGGAGATGGATCGGTTTGTGAAAGGGAAGAGAAAAGCCTTAAATGATGTCGCACAGACCCAGGCAGATGCTGGTCAGTCAAAAGCTAAATGCAGAATATATAATGAAGCATATCTTGCCCTCGGCTTCACTCACTGTCTATAGTCTACCAGATGATACAGTGCCGCAACAGCTCTACTGTACACTGGACGCAACAAAGCAACCATTGCAAATCATTTAACTTTTTGGCAGTAGGCCATGAATAGAACAAGGCATCAGTTTGATGTCAGGTTTTGTTGCCCACGCCGCATCCAGTGTAGACAGCATCACTGGGTGCTACTGTATTTTGCCATGGCTCGGGTATGGTGTAGATAAGGTGTTTATTGTCGTTGGTGAGGAGGAAAGCCTGTGTGTGTCCTATGACTTAGCAGACAGCATGAAACCCACAATAAATAAGAACAAAGAGAATAATAATAATAATAACAGTTATTTTCTCAATGCTATTTTTTTAATTAATGCAGGTGTTTTTCCCTGTAGGTTTTTTAAATAAAAAAAACATACATTTTTCCTAATATTTAGACCAAAAAAAGTTTGAGAACCACTGGTCTAAAGTTAACAGACAGTGTTAATAAAGTGCAGTCCACATGTTAACATATGTTTATTACAGTGAATTTGAATTACCTAAAGTGGTAAAGCAACAGATGTGTTTTTATGGTTCTACAATATTCTTCAGTTTGTGTGATTTGTATGTTAATGTTTACACCAGGCTTATTTGTCAGAGCTTTATGTTGTCATAATTATTACATGATATAAGGTTGGAAGTTCAACAAATCAGTCAATATACTACTGTGATTGTAGTTTAATACAAATGTCATGCATATCAATTCATGCATCAGCTAATTTCATCGTATCATAGGCCTGGCCTACAGAAAATAACATTTCTGTTTAATCTGTCTAATATTGTGTTGGTCACACTATACAATGATTTTTAGCTTGTCTTTTGTGAATAATACAGAACATAAAGGCAGTTGTAATATTGGGGGAAAAAAAACTAGATTATTTTCCAAAATCATTCAGCCCTACTCAGTACTATGATACAGTCAAAATCCTGACTGGAAATCCTCACAAATACAGTACCATTTTTCTCAAAGAAGGAATATAATTTTGTGGATACCACCTTTTCTAGTATCTTGGACAGAAAAGGGACATTTGAGATTGGTCTATAATTAACTAGTTCTTTGGGGTCAAGTTGTGGTTTTCTGATGAGAGGCTATGTCTATAGTGCACTGTCTGATGCGATACTGTAGCTGACGGCTGAATGGTTGCAATTTTATCTCTAATCTTAGAAGTAAAATAGTTCATAAAGTCATTACTGCTGTACTGTTGAGTAATGTTAACACTTGTTGATGCTTTATTTTTCATTAATTTAGCCCCAGTATTGAATAAATACCTGGGGTTATGTTTATTTTCTACTAAGAGAGACTAAAAGTAATCAGATCTAGGAGTTTTTAATGCTTTTCTGTAGGATATGCTACTTTCCCACCAGGCAATACGAAATACCTCTAGTTTTGTTTTCCTCCAGCTGCGCGCCATTTTTCGGGCTGCTCTCTTTAGGGTGCGAGTATGCTCATTATACCATGGTGTCAGACCAAGGTTAGAGTCCATAGCTTCTGTTACATCATCAAGTTGTTCTGAGGTTTTGGATATGCTAAGGAATTGGGATACATCAGGAAGATTGCTTACAATCCAGTCTTTTGAGGAAGAAGTGATGGATCTACCATACTTTAGTTTTAGCTATATGTTTGCTCAAAACTAAATAATGATCTGAGATATCATCGCTTTGCATAATTTCAACACCATCAACTTCAATTCCATGTGACAATATTGAATCTAGAGTATGATTTCAACAAAAAGTAGGTCCAGAGATGTGTTGTCTAACCCTAATATAGTTCAGAATGTCTATAAATGCTGATCCCAATGCATCTTTTTCATTATCAACCTCAATATTAAAATCACTATCATTATCATTAACACTTGTTTCTCTGGATAATGTTATATGAAGCACCATTACTTTAACCTCTTCGAGTTATACTTGAAGCCTGCCCTCTGAGAAATACTAAAAACATTTTTATAAATTGAAGCAACACCTCCCCCTTTACCTTTTGGACGTGGTTCATGTTTATAACAGTAATATTGCGGGGGTCTGCAATATTCTTTCATTAACGCTATGACTTCATTAAAATCTGATGATTGATTGCATGCCATGCCTTTTGAAGTGCAAATAATGTGGTGTCTCAGAGGGCAGCATAAGTGAGTGAAGTGGGGCCAAGTACAGTGACCCATACTCAGAATTTATGCTTTGCACTTAACCCATCCAAGTGCACACACACACACAATTGGGAATTTGGTGCCTCGTTTAAGGTTCTCACCTCAGTTGTGGTAATAAGGGGTTTAGAGAGCACTGGTTATCCACTCCCCCACCGACAATTCCAGCCAGACTTAATCCTGCAACCTTCGGGGTTAAAAGTCCAACTCTCTAACTATTAGGACACGACTGCCATCATCCCCTGAACTGGTTTGTTTCTAGATAGACTGGCTTCAGACAATCATCACACTTGGTCATCTGCTACTGACACACCATCTCGTTATCTACTCATAGTACCAGGGTTACATACATAACCAGTGTTTTATAGTACACTTGAAATTCTTTAATTTCAAAGGATCAAGGATTTCTTAAAACATAAGAAAAGAAGCTGTTCTGTATTTGTACTCTTTCTAAATTATAAAATTCTGTTTTAAATTAAATTAAATAAATAAATCAACCAACCAGCCAACCAACATGAACTAGTTATTTCAGATAATAATTTATTCACTCTTTAGCATAGATTCCATATGTCATTGACTTGTATGTAGATTTCTGAAGCTCACACCAATTCATACTGCAAATTTAATTAACTTCTTTAATAACTAATTTAATAACTTCTTTGTTTCATCCTGCTCAGTCTTTAATCTTAGCTGTTATTGTACATTAAAAGTAATGCATACATTTCTTTATTAAAGTAATGCTGTACATAAAAGACTTGGATGGTGAACAGAGCCATTGTGGAATATTCTAAGATGCATTATGCAAAAAAAAAAAAATCACTTAAACTCTTAGAACCAGTGTGCACTGATGGAGGGTGAAATAACAGATTTCAGCCAAGACTCTTTTTATTCTGTGCAGTGGATTTACCAAGTGTAAGAAAGAAAAAGACAAACCGGGACAAAGAAAAGAAATAAAAATGGATAGGTCTTCTAAGGAATGCTAATATTGCAGAGCAGAGACTGCTGACGGCTGGCTGTGAATGTGACACAACAAAGTGACAATCTTCAGTCATCAAGTTCCTCCCGGCAGTTTCTGAAGGTCATGGCTATATCAGCTTGTTTATTCACCCCAGACTCTTTCTAGCACTTTCTTTCTTCTGTATGTTTAAAACACTTTAGGCTGCTGTGGAAATCTATTTTTGAGGCAGCAGTAACCTTAAAATCACCCAGCATGCGTTGTAGGGAAGCTGCACTCTGGACGGGTCTTGATGCGTCACGAGGGTTTACTTTCCATCAGGTGACTGCCATGATGCATGTGAATGACTGTGAAAACCTCTGGCTTCTAATATGGATGTAGGAGAGATGTTGAGCTTCACCAAGAGGCATCCTATGGCATCCTGCAGACATCAGCACCACAACCACAAAGTTTACAAAGGTTTAGTCTGTTTAGTATGAACAGTAGTGATAATAATGCTTGCCTTACTACTCATGTTTGGTATGCGTATCAATTTGCATAAAAATCTTATTTGGTCTAGAAACTTTAGTTTTTGCTTAAAGGGGTGGTTTATTGTTTTTTTTTTTTTTTTTTTTTTTTTTTAGGGTTGATTGTGTTTATGGGGTGCAAAAAAAAAAAGCATTATTTTCACATAATTTAGCTTCCACACCAATCTGTCCCTTCTCTGACAAATGCCTCGATTTATTTCCTGTTATTATAAAGACCCTCCCTCAGAAATATGCGATGGGCTGAGATTGGTCAGCTGGCTCAGTGTGTTGTGATTGGCTAAACCGCTTCAAGCGTGTCTGAACATCCCGCCCCGCTCAAGTTTAGAATGTGCTCCGGTTGTATTGTAAACAATGACGTCCTCTGTATTGCTTATCAGTTTGAGCCCGACTGAGATGCAGAGAATATTAATGAAAGGAACGCGCAGTACCTTTACAAGCATGGCTCTTAATGGTATGTTTGTTTGTTGTTGTCTCATACTTTTAGATATGCTGTTGTTTGTAAATGCTACTGCTTCTGTTAGCTTTTAATATACGGTTTTATTCTGATTAAAGGTTTAATACAGTAATACTGTATGCGTGTCCATGTATAACGCTTCTCATTGCTTTGTGAAACTAAGTGTATAAATGGAACAGTTTGTTGGAGCTGATCTGATGATCTGAACGAGTGAAGGAGAGAGAGAGAGATGCAGAGCAGGACTCGAGGAACAGGATTTGACAAACGCCGCTTTAGAATATTGGTTTTGAAATTTGTGAATCCATTAGAATCGCTAGAAGACAGAATTCATATATGCACAGATTTTTATGTGCACCCCTAGCTTTCTCTTCCTCTTCTCTAAAGCAGCAGAACATGGCCTCGCCAACTTTTTTGCATGTTCCTGGGGGCGGGGTTTATCTGGGTTCCTGACGTAACAGACCTGGGAAGAAGCTTGATGTAGTCCATTTTTGTAGGCATTAAACTGCCAGAATTTTAGAAGATGATATCACCGTTTGCATTGAACTTTCAGCGCTGCAACTTTGCAGATATTGTTCACGCTCAAACAGCAACATTACACATTAACTAAAGTTAAAAAAGTGAAATTGCAATCAATCACCAGTTTAAAGGTTATTCATAATGTTTATTTTATTCAGTTTCAGTTATGTTTAACTGAAATATGTATTAACTTTGCTCCTGGTGTTTCTCATAAAATAATAAGTCATTGTTCTGATTTCTGATTTACATGCAATAAGTTGCCAAATATATTACAATTACTAGAGGGTACAGAGGCTTGATTTCTGACAGATTTAGATTGACTGATCATCAGTTATAATTCGGGTGTACAACACTATGATGATATTAGTGAGACGACCATTATATTGCCATTATCAGTTAGATTTAAATCAAATAAATCTGCATCAGAGGAGGATACACAAAACAAGAGAAAAGGACCTAGAAGAGAGGACACATGCAAACAAAACAATGCTTCAGCGTTGGGCCAACCTTTTCAGCAATGGAGACAGAGTGATACTGTCAAGAAATGCATCCCAAGGGCATGACTAGCTGAAGTGTTGCCATGGATACAGCAGAAGCCAGCTTATGAAAATTGAGGTATATGAAGGCTTCACTCAAGCTGTCATCACAGAGACCACACGCATCGTCTTCACCGTCTTCCTCCCAGAGTCTAGACTCCACTGCTGGGCTAAAATGATTTAGCATACAGACGGCAAAAAAGTATGAAGGATTCTGGCATTTGAAAGCAGTACATGTCTTCCTGTGTCTGCATCTGACAGGATTTCTTTTTTTTTTTTTCATTAAAATTCTCAGCAAGGATAGAACTCTGATCTACTTTTACTCTTTTCTACCATCTCTTTTTTTGTTAACCCACCTTGGTTTGTTTTTATTTTAAAGGGGTCATATGTTGCTTTTTTAAAGATCATTATTTTGTATATTAGGTGTAATAGAATATGTTGTCATGCTTTAATGTTCAAAAACACATTATTTTTCAAATACTGTACATTACTGTAGGTCCTCTATGCCCCGCCTCCCTCAAACGTGTCGTTTTCTACAAAGTCAGAATTACCCCCTCTTCTAGGTTCACGAAAAGGTCGTCCATAAAATGTGTTGCTGTTCTGTTGTAAGTAATCTTAAAGATTCCTAAACGCATCTACTATCAGAAGACCAAATAAAGTGCTTCCTTTCTCCTAGATACACACACATCTCCCTGACATGACTGCTTCAACAATGTGTTACTGAAACCAGTCCTTCTTTATTTGCGTGAACATTTGGCTGTATGTCACATCACTTTCATTATTATTTACTCTTTAAGAACAATCATATTGACTGTATGTAATGTAACCTTGTACTATAATATTCAAATTAAAGCAATTATTGCATTTGGCCCCATGCATTTTGAATGTAACATGCTTAGTGCAAAACGTTTTTCCAGAGAATGTCATGGGTTCTGAATCAATTTGTGAATAATGTACCACATTAGGGTTAAGAGTCCTGTGTGTACGTCTCCGTTTACTGGGCATTTGCAGTAATTTCTCTTCAATGTGCTATATAATTTACCCATGCTGATGCAGTTTTAACCCAATAGAGAGCTGTCTACTCAATAGGAACGGCGGAAGAGGCCATTCTTACCACAAAAGGTCATGATTCAGCTGTCTAAAAGCAACATTTGAAGCCCATCTGCTGCTTTGAAATTAATAGTCCCACTTCAAGTTGTATAACTGAAGTAATTTCACTATCTAGTATTTGTCCTTTCAGAATAGATTTTCAACTGGAGCTCAAGCAGAGCCCTACTGGCATGTGCCCATTTCTCTTTCAGTTTGTGAGTTTCAAAATATGGTTGCAATGGCCGACAAAATGGCTTCAAAAGAATATGAAGCAATACCTTGAGTCAATATTTACAGTTCATGGAGCCATGCCCAGATGTGCCTCTGTAAGCAATCCATAAATTCTACAATGCATTATTAGTGTGTGTTATTGACATATCATTTTTTTTATTAAGCTTTCTTGTCCCCTCATCATAAGGATCATGTGGCCTGTTAAGGGCATGTACGAAATCACTTTTCTTAAACATAACACATTTTCTGGATGTTGCTATCGCATGCCATCGTCTTCATGTACACTTTCAAAATAGGCTAAGAACTGTGTTTCTGATTCACATTATTTTTTTTTATACATCAGTAAATAAAGACATTGAATAAACACTGATCTCACATTGGTCTTCAAAACATGAACAATCTAAACTGTTACTTTAATATATTTCTGTAAATAATATATTTCATCAATATAGACGTGACATCCATAAAATTATTTACTAGGGCTGTGAATCTTTAGCAAGGCAGCGATTCGATTACGATTCATAGGTTTTCGATTCGATTCAAGAACGATTTTTGCAAATTTAAAACGATTCGATTCGATGCACAATTAAATTAGATTCGATTCGATTATAACGATTCGATTCTGCATTCTTTAAGTGCATTCACGGGATTATTTAAATGCTTCTACTAAATTCTTTAAATGCTTAGTCAGGGGGCAAATTACAGTAGCATTTATGGTTAGAGAACCATAGGTTAGAAAAAAAAAAAAAACTTTTGTAATAATTATTAATAATAATAATAATTATTATTATTATTAGTTTGCTACAAGGAATTATCTTCTTTTTTAATTACTTTTAATTAGCTGTAATAAATCAAATACACTGCTGGACAATAATCAATCATTTGTAATCGATATTTTTTTCCTAATGGCAATTTTATGATTGTTTTATATACTAGGCTACATTTAATTAGCAATTATTAAAATTTTCTGCACAGAATAAGGTAGAAAACATACTTTATAGTTTCTGTACTGTTTGTGAGCAAGATCGCTTCTCTTTCAGTGTGAAAACGTCTTCATCTCTATTTAACTTTTCCTCTCCATCAGCGAATGATTCTGAGAGAAAACTAGCCAGATGTCTGTTTGCTAATGAAACAAACGCTACTTTCATGAATTTGATTATCAGATAAATATTGCGCTCTTATTTCAAGGTCGTTGTTAATGCTGTGGTTAATTTTAAAAGTTTCCTTCGTATATTCGGTTCATCTGCATTGTTTAAACACATTTATCATTCAATGGATCTGTGCGTATGATTTAGACACTTACATTTCTGCTCTGTCCATGCAATAAATACAGCTGTCGACGGCTCCGGTAACTCCGTCGGTAAGATGCAGAGAGCCATTGACAAACTACAGAAAAGTAAAACTACCTCACGTTAGCAGGCCACGAGTCCTATAGATCACACGTCAGCTGCGTCAGAGACAAACGGAGCGCGAGCGCAATCCTGTGACAGTCTCATCAGGCGGTAAACAGTGGAGCGCGTGAAGGACAGATAAGAGGCACGATTCACGAACACTCTTCAATGTCTCCATTAATTCGTGCATGTAGTAATTTAATGTGTACATTGAATGCTATAGAAATCGCAAATCATTCGATTCTTAGCATTTTGAATCGATTACTGTCCAAGATCGGCGATTCACGATTAAAAAAATCATGTTTCAAGATCGATGCATATGAATCGACAGGGTTTGTAACAGTGTTAATTTCGTTGACTAAATATTTTCGTCATTATTTTCGTCACGAATATATTTTTGCTGACGAAAACGAAACGAAAACTAAAATAGAAGGCACTGATGGAGACTAAAACTATGACTAAATTGATTGTCATTATCGTCAACGAATAAAGGACGAGACGAAAATAGACTGTGACGAAAATCAAATCAGCAGACGGGAGAGATGCGAGGAATGAGCAAAAGAACCGGCAAAACAGAACAGACTGCATGAGAGAAGAGAACCAATCAGAGCCTGACTTATTGAGACGTGAAGCGAAGGTTTTCAGTTTTTATGAGCTCCCGGGAAGTTGGCATTCGAAGAGGTGATAGGGACTTTAAGCAACAGCCTCTGGTGGAACGGCAACGCCATTCTGGCGTTGTATTGCGCCTGCGCGAATTTAACTGCTACTTTGTGACGTTCTAATTTAACGGTCTACTACGGGAGAACAGCTGATTTGCCAGAGTCGCTACAACGTGAGAGGTTAGGTAAATAAATGTTATGTTTTTAGACTTATTTACATCATACAATATTAAAAACTCCTCTTCTGACAAAAGATTGTCATTTAACGCCAAAAGCAATCCTTCTCTTGCTTTTTTAAATTATATATTTTTTTGGATCTCAATAAATGAATTAATGCTGCGTTGCGCTGTTCTGTTTTACCGTTGCTTAGTGACTTTTACGTTCTTGGCTACAGCGGTGTGACGGCAAACTTCCGGTCGCTGTAGCCGTTCCATTCGCAGCTGTTGCTTAAAGTCCCTACTGTCTAAAAGAGTGACAAAATGTCCACAGCTCACTTCACGTTTGACGACGAACAAAACAAAACAAAGTGTAAAGCACGCAGAGCGCTCATTCGTGGCAAGAACACAACCAATTTGAAAAGACATTTACAGACGAGCCACCCGGACATTTTCTCAAATGTAATTTTACAACGATGTTCTTTTGTTTATTGAGCTAAGCAAAATTGGAATAGTGCAGTGCATAGATGTTGTAGCATTAAATATTACGAACTGAAAAGTACTGTAAAATAGCCCCTTCTTCAAATTAGATGCGAGCACAATACTAATACGTAATATCATGATAAATACATTTGATTAATACTAATGTTTAGTATATTTTATAATGTTCTACTTGTTGACAATATCACAAATAGCCTATTTCTATATTAGTCATGTGAAACATGAATGTTCACATCCTATCATTATACATACAAATCTAGCAATATTGTAGTATTTAAAACATACAATATTGCTAGACAAATGAATACCTTATAAAATCTTGTTACTTTTTTTATCCACCTAGCTGCCAACTTATTAAATATTTACTTTAAATGTATGCACTTATTGTTCAGCTCAGCTGTAAACTTTAAGGTCCTGGACCTAACTTTATTTTTCTTTTATTGATGGTCAATTGGCAGCTAGTTATTGTTTACATTATCATGACAGTGTTTGTTGCTGCATAAAAGCTTTTGAATCGAAATAAAGACACAGTTGTGTTGAAATAAAGTTGAATTTGTGTTTTATATATTTTGGTTAAGTTTGTTTCCTATACCAGCTGTAAAAAATTGTCTAGTAAATCTGTTATTGATTTTAGTCTTATTTTAGTCGACTAAAATACCAAGCAATTTTAGTCGACTAAAATACCAAGCAATTTTAGTCGACTAAAATAAGACTAAAATTAAAACAAATCAGATGACTAAAACTTGACTAAAACTAAAAAGAATTATAGTCAAAAGACTAAGACTAAAACTAAATTAAAATTTCGTGTCAAAATTAACACTGGTTTGTAATCGATGCATCGAGAAAACGAGTGAATCGTTACACCCCTATTATTTACATAGCTATACTTTTGGCTTGTGTTTTGAAAATAGAAAACATAGACCTGTGCATGAATATTTACAAAATACCTGCATTTACTTACATCTGCAATTAATTTTCTCCTTGCATTTTACATCTATAACTCCACTGTTGACCCCGACCTTTGATTCCTGCTGTGTTTTGCAATACAACACAAAAAAAGTACATTGTTCCAAACAATTTTCGTAAACATAGCAGTGAATGTATTCCTGTAGTTTAAACAGCCGAGCATGGCGCTAGCAACTCAAAGCTCATGGGTTCAATACTCAGCGAAAAGCCTGAACTGATCAAAAGTGTCTGCCAAATGCATGAATGTAAATGTGTTAAATTGGATCTTTTATGTAGAATTCACTTTTGTATTCCTTCTGAGCATAGTTATGTGTCTGCAGTGTGTGTACACATCCACCCTATTGTGGTAAAAATTCATACACTCTGTTATGTCCCCCATAATTCAGAACTGGTGTCTCAAAATGAGCCGTTCGGGAATGTACTCCAAAGTGATGTCACTTTGAATAGGCTCCGCCCATGACTGGTAACTAGGTTTGTAATGGTACATGTATTCGTCCCGAACTGTCTCTGTATGGATGTCATGTTTCGGTTCAGTCAGACAAAGTCATAGGGGACTGATCTAGAAAGGGTTGCTAACCGCTAACCTTCAAAACAGGAAAAAGCAAAAGAAAAGATGATCTATGCACCAACCCAAAACAAGAATGGCAAGTCTGGATGCCATGCAAGAGCTCGAAGAATCGCCTGCTTGTTTTAAATTAGCAGTGTTGGAAAATTTGGGGTTTTAGAGATGCATTGGTTGAGAGGCTATAAATCGGAACCAGTTTTTAGTTTTATTTTGGCCAATCTCTATTCCAGAATTGCACACAAACTACATTGCCATCATTTCCCAAAATTGTGTGAAATTTTTACAGGAGAAAGAACCATACCAAGGAAATCTGTTTGTTCTGATTTTGCTTTATTTTTATTTTATTTTCCTATTTGGCGTCTAAACTCTGGAATAACCTACCTAACATTGTTCGGGAGGCAGACACACTCTTGCAGTTTAAATCTAGATTAAAGACCCATCTCTTTAACCTGGCATACACATAACATACTAATATGCTTTTAATATCCAAATCCGTTAAAGGATTTTTAGGCTGCATTAATTAGGTAAACCGGAACCTGGAACACTTCCCATAACACCCTATGTACTTGCTACATCATTAGAAGAATGGCATCTACGCTAATATTTGTCTGTTTCTCTCTTATTCCGAGGTCACAGTCTGTGTCCAGATCAGAGGGTCACTGCAGTCACCCGGATCCAGTACGTATCCAGACCAGATGGTGGATCAGCACCTAGAAAGGACCTCTACTGCCCTGAAAGACAGCGGAGACCAGGACAACTAGAGCCCCAGATACAGATCCCCTGTAAAGACCTTGTCTCAGAGGAGCACCAGGACAAGACCACAGGAAACAGATGATTCTTCTGCACAATCTGACTTTGCTGCAGTCTGGAATTGAACTACTGGTTTCGTCTGGTCAGAGGAGAACTGACCCCCCAACTGAGCCTGGTTTCTCCCAAGGTTTTTTTCTCCATTCTGTCACCGATGGAGTTTCGGTTCCTTGCTGCTGTCGCCTCTGGCGTTGGCGTTGACTTGATTGCAAATAAATGCACAGACACTATTTAACTGAACAGAGATGATGAAATTACTGAATTCAATGACGAACTGCCTTTATCATTTTGCATTATTGACACACTGTTTTCCTAATGTTGTTCAGTTGCTTTGACGCAATGTATTTTATTTAAAAGCGCTATATAAATAAAGGTGACATGACATGACTTGAATTTAAATCTAGAAATTATACAATCTAATTAAAATCACAAACAACTGCTCATGCTACATGTAAGCACTACTGTCTATTCAAAATAAATGAAAAAATTAATTCCCTGTTGTACCAAACTCGTATCGAATTGTGACCACAAAACCAAGGTTTGTACAGAATCATGACTTCTGTGTACCATTACATCCCGACTGGTAACAATCGATGCCTTACTAGCTTGGCAGTGAGTGATTTTCTGTTTTGCACAGGCAGCAGTAGGTATATTGTAGGTACAGGTCCTTCTCAAAAATTTTGCATATTGTGATAAAAGTTTATTATTTTCCATAATGTAATGATAAAAATTTAACTTTCATATATTTTAGATTCATTGCACACGAACTGACATATTTCAGGTCTTTTATTGTCTTAATACTGATGATTTTGGCATACAGCTCATGAAAACCCAAAATTCCTATCTCAAAAACTTAGCATATTTCATCCGACCAATAAAAGAAAAGTGTTTTTAACCTCCTAAGACCCGAACATTGGTTTGGCATGCATTTTAGATTTCTTCTAGCTATTTGGGGTTGCGAGGAACCAATAAATATAATAACAAGAAATTATCTTTGAACATGAAGCTCTTTTTGAAAAAAATGATGTCCACATATGTGGACACTTGGTCTGTATTCACAGAAAACAATCAAGACACCATTGTGTAACAAAGTGCAAATCTCTTTTATTTAAATCCTTTGTACTGTACCTGAACATTTTTTATTGTTACTGTTGCATATATAAATGTTTCAGCTTGTGAACATGGATCTGGAAATACACCATTTGTAAGAAACAAGCTGTCATATCACTTAACAGCCCAACTGATGTGTTGAGTGGGTACCCACTCCTAGCTAGTACTGTAGCATTGGAGCAGTATACAATTAGTTTCATTAAATCTTAATCAATATACTGGTTTACATAGTCCAGTGGGATCCAGCCTTCTCTGTCGAGCTCAGTTTACTCCTCAGGCTCAAACTGGCTAGGTTTGGGGTCAATTGAGCAGCCCTCCAGCGCACTCCTCATCCTTGCATGGGTTGTCTTTGAAAGCTTGGTCCTGGTGTTGGCTCTTCAGGGTCATCATTTGAGCCATCAGACTGAAGCTGCTGAGTCTGACGTCTGGGAGTGCGCAAAATGGCAATGCTATGGTCTGAACGATAACCATAAGTTTCACCACGGAGACGTTTACGTCCCCGGCTGGCCTCAGTGGACTGTGGAGTGGGGTCTTCATCCCCACTACTCTCCTCCTCACTGCTGCTTGGCTCCTGTTGTGGAGGATGGTAATCAACATCCTCTACGGGGTCGTCAATGTCAGACAAGTCCTCTACCTCTGAGTTGTCCCCAGCAATTGACTCCAAAACTAATTCCAGTGCCTTTGAAAGAGGAACGCCCTGAAAATGATATCAGGAGAAAAATAAAATAAAATTCAATGTAAAGTTATTTATCACACATGCAACGTCAATTTGTACTGTTGTAAACTATTGTAAATTTATGTTTTCTAACAAATTCTTCCCAAACTAAATTTTTTGCTAAAGTTTTTACATTTTCAGCGAATAAAAAAATCAATGTAGAGTTATTTATCACACATGCAACTTCAATTTATACTGTTGCAAACTATTGTAAATTTATATTTTCTATCAAATTCTTCCCAAACTACACTTTGGCTAACATTTTTACATTTTCAACAAATAAAAATCAATGTAAATTTATTTCACACATGCAATGTCGATTTATACTGTTGTAAACTATTGTAAATTTATATTTTCTATCAAATTCTTCCCAAACTACAATTTTGCTAACATTTTTACATTTTCAATGACTAAAAATCAATGTAAAGTTATTTCACACATGCAATGTCAATTTATACTGTTGTAAACTATTGTAAAATGATGTTTTCTAACTAATTCTTCCCAGACTACATTTTTGCTAACATTTTTACATTTTCAAAGACTAAAAATCAATGTAAAGTAATTTATCACATGTGCAATGTCAATTTATACTGTTGTAAATTATTGTAAATTGATGTTTTCTAACAAATTCTTCACAAACTATGTTTTCACAGTTAAATTTTTTGCTTACATTTTTACATTTTCAACAAAGTTAAGTCCCACTGTCCACATATGTGTACTTCAAGTTTAGCGAAATAGTAAATCTTTACTGTTACAAAAATTTGTCAAATAGTCATGCCATATTAATCATACAACACCATTATGCATAACTTAACAAGAATCAACAATTACATTTTATTAGATTTTTTACCTTGTGGACGTTTTGGTCTGGTGTGGCTGCCTGACTTTTCAGATGTGTTCGCCGCCATCTTGGAATTTCTGTGTAAAGTGTTTTTCTCTTCTGACCCCACCGGATGGCAGTGTAAGTGTCCATGTTTGTGTACAACAGGTTCCAGTTACACAGAATTAAGTTTTATGGTGCACACAACTAAAAATGTGATGTCCACATATGTGGACTCCAGGTCGTAGGAGGTTAATACAAAAAAAAGTCAACCTTCAAATAATAATGATCAGTTATGCACTCAATACTTGGTCGGGAATCCTTTTGCAGAAATGACTGCTTCAGTGCGGCGTGGCATGGAGGCAATCAGCCTGTGGCACTGCTGAGGTGTTATGGAGGCCCAGGATGCTTCGATAGCGGCCTAAAGCTCATCCAGAGTGTTGGGTCTTGCGTCTCTCAACTTTCTCTTCACAATATCCCACAGATTCTCTATGGGGTTCAGGTCAGGAGAGTTGGCAGGCCGATTGAGCACAGTAGAACCATGGTCAGCTGAAAAATGAAATCTTCATCTCTAAAGCTTTTCAGCAGATGGAAGCATGAAGTGCTCCAAAATCTCCTGATAGCTAGCTGCATTGACCCTGCCCTTGATAAAACACAGTGGACCAACAGCAGCAGCTGACATGGCACCCCAGACCATCACTGACTGTGGGTACTTGACACTGGACTTCAGGCATTTTGGCATTTCCTTCTTCCCAGTCTTCCTCCAGACTCTGGCACCTTGATTTCCGAATGGCATGCAAAATTTGCTTTCATCCGAAAAAAGTATTTTGGACCACTGAGCAACAGTCCAGTGCTGCTTCTCTGTAGCCCGTGTCCTGCACACGCCTGTGCACGGTGGCTCTGGATGTTTCTACTCCAGACTCAGTCCACTGCTTCCGCAGGTCCCCCAAGGTCTGGAATCGGTCTTTCTCCACAATCTTCCTTAGGGTCCGGTCACCTCTTCTCGTTGTGCAGCATTTTTTGCCACACTTTTTCCTTCCCACTGAGGTGCCTTGATACAGCACTCTGGGAACAGCCTATTCGTTCAGAAATTTCTTTCTGTGTCTTACCCTCTCGCTTGAGGGTGTCAATGATGGCCTTCTGGACAGCAGTCAGGTCGCCAGTCTTACCCATGATTGCAGTTTTGAGTAATGAACCAGGCTGGGAGTTTTTAAAAGCCTCAGGAATCTTTTGCAGGTGTTTAAAGTTAATTAGTTGATTCAGATGATTAGGTTAATAGCTCTTTTAGACAACCTTTTCATGATATGCTAATTTTTTGAGATAGGAATTTTGGGTTTTCATGAGCTGTATGCCAAAATCATCAGTATTAAAACAATAAAAGACCTGAAATATTTCAGTTGGTGTGCAATGAATCTAAAATATATGAAAGTTAAATTTTTATCATTACATTATGGAAAATAATGAACTTTTATCACAATATGCAAATTTTTTGAGAAGGACGTGTATATTACACTGCTGCCGCACAGATCTAATACACACATGCAATTTCTTTCCCAGCTGTTTTCGCACACAGACATAACCGACTGTTTTTGTGTTATTAGCATAAACTTGTGTGTATTTGACAGCGCATAAAAGTTATTGTTATTCCATAAGAAACTTTAGGTGTACTACCTCCACCAACTGGACTGGAGCGTGGAACACTAATAAGAAGTGAAAAAAAGAAGACATTCTCCCTTCTAATCTTATTTTTTTTAATACATTTTTTGTTCTGAATTTTCTTTCAAAAGGCTTTGCATACTTAACGTTTCTATGCCCATTCTGCTGAATATTGTACAGATGTCTGCCTTTGCCTTCACAGTTCCATGCCTTCATGATTTTAATCCACTTGCAAGGCTTGTTGGTGCTGCATAAGAGTCAAATTACTACTAATCTTGGTTTTACATCCTCTACCCACTGAAGTGCTACCATCATGGCACTTAATTCTACTGCATACACTGATGTGATCAGTTATACTTTTCTTAACACTGTTTTGAAACTTAGGGACATTTACTGCAGCAGCTGTTCTACCAGAGACAGGATCTATATTATCACTAGAGTATACGGTAAAACAGTAATATTGACCCTAGAGAGTGCCATGTGCGTAGGATGTTGACGAAATGTCAAAAGTGTCAGTATATGACGCCTTGGCATGAGAATGGCCTGGGTATGGCTCGGCGTGGTACGGCTCAGTACGGCACAGCACGACTTGGCTCAGTTTGTGTTTCCACTGTAGTTTAGTACTGCTTTAGAGTAGGCGGGATTATTCACATGTGGTTATAGTTGCGCCGACTCATGAAAAACGTTTTCATTCAGTGTCATCCCATCAAGCTCTCGTGGGATCGGCTCCTCTGATATCAACGGAGGAACATCTGTACTTCCTCAATAGACAACAAAATAACCTTTTTTGGTTGTTAAAAAAGGTGCACTCATTCAAAACTGTTGCATTCGATCCTTCGCTGGCTGTGCTGATTTAAATCTTGCGGTTCGTGTTTCAAGTTCATTGATGCAGGTAGTGACGATTCTCTCTGTCCAATCCGTGATCAGCAGAGTTTACACGTCAGGTATTGGTAACAGTGCAGTTCACTTGGAACCTCAACCGAAGTGGTGCTAAAAAAAGTACCAGCTACTGTACCCAGTGGAAAACCCCCCAAAAGTGAACCGTACCGAGCCATGCAATGCAGTGGAAAAGCACCATGTGTAAAAAGGGGCATGAACTTAAAATAAAGAGAAACCAAAGTTGCTTGCTATAAATAGACTTAGACTTGTTTAAAAAAAAAAAAAAAAAAAAAAAACTTAATTTTGATCTTGCCTCTGTACTCTAGTATACTTTAGTGTAATACATGGCTTTTGATCTTCCTCATGAGTGTAAGATAAAAGCTTCTGCTAAATGACTAGATGCATTTTTCATAGATGTAGACAAAAACTTTTGACACAACTGTAGACCTTAGTGGAATGATGTACACAATAAAATTTTTTCTTGATTATTTAATTGTAATCTTGATTTTTGTCTAATCAGTTCTGCAGTCCTAGCTCATCTCCTAGTTGATATGGTGTCAGGTTATATAATTTGTGATTTAAGAGCACCGATCATGTTCTGCAGTCATCTCAATCTAGATTATATTACAGCAATGAAAGGCTACTATTTAATCAACCTTGTGTACATATGCGTTATTCGTTCATTATTCATATCATACTGCAAACTTATTCAGCTGAGAGTCTTACAGCTGTATTGTGACATTGAGAGACAAAAGATTGAAGAGGCAACAAAAACAGGGATATTTATCCTTCCACATGTTTTGAATGTATTAGTTTCAGTTCTTATAATCTCTGTTAATAAAACAATGAGTTGAATCAGGTGTTCTTGATAAAGCAGACATGAAGAAATGTGCCAAACTCAACCTCGGTTGGTCACCAAAACAACAATGGACCTGTCCAGATGGACAGTGTCTTTCTTACTCAGAGATGAAGTGATCCATCTGTTAGTAAGACTGCAATGGGTCCAAAAGAGTAAAGCACTCCCTGTCCACGGGGAAGATTATTATGTCTGCAGAGGTACTGGGTGATACACAGCAATTTTATTTCATAAAGCAGTGAAAAGCAATCGTGAAATGTTTATCTCAGGGTCAAATGGATTTTAGCCTTTAAAATAAATTGCTGGCAGCAGCTGGGAACAGCACTGTCTCCTTTAACCAGCATCCATGATGTATAAGAATATTCACCAACTCCTGACGGAGCATCTTTCCATGCGGAATAGAGAGATTAGAGGTTATGAAGCCTCTTCTTATGGATATAACAGGACTTTAGGATTTTTCCAGCACTATAAGGAAAAAGTGTCAGGCTGTCTTGTGTCTGCAAACCATACAGGTCTTTATTAATGCTCAATACAATATTTATTTGAATAGTTAAATTCTGGACATTCATTTTGAGGTCAAAGTAAAAAGAAAAGGACAGTTCAAAAGTTTGGGATCAGTATTTTTAAAGGCTGCATTTATTTGATCAACAGTACTGAAAAAAAAACTGTGTAATATTATAGCATTTTCTATTGTAAAATACGTTAAAATATATGTGATAAAACAATGTGATCACAGCTGAATTTTCAGCATCATTAGTGCAGTCTTCAGTTTCACATGATACTTCAGAAATCGTTCAAAACAAAAACAACAACAACAAAAAACAAAACAACATTTATTCAAAATAGATATCTTTTGTAAGTTTCACTTTTCTAGAATTTTTTAAAATATATTATATCAGTCCATATTCTTGCTGAATAAAAGTATAAATTTATCTCTCTCTATCTCTCGCTCAAAAAAACAAACAAAAAAACTTTCGAATGGTTGTATACGCTCACCTAAAGGATTATTAGGAACACCTGTTCAATTTCTCATTAATGCAATTATCTAATCAGCCAATCACAAGGCAGTTGCTTCAATGTATTTATGGGTGTGATCCTGGTCAAGACAATCTCCTGAACTCCAAACTGAATGACAGAATGGGAAAGAAAGGTGCTTTAAGCAATTTTGAGCGTGGCATGGTTGTTGGTGCAAAACGGGCCGGTCTGAGTATTTCACAATCTGCTCAGTTACTGGGATTTTCACTCACAACCATTTCTAGGGTTTACAAAGAGTGGTGTGAAAAGGGAAAAACATCCAATATGTGGCAGTCCTGTGGTCAGAGGAGAATGGGCAGACTGATTCAAGCTGATAGAAGAGCAACTTTGACTGATATAACCGCTCGTTACAACTGAGGTATGCAGCAAAGCATTTGTGAAGCCACAACACACACAACCTTGAGGCGGATGGGCTACAACAGCAGAAGACCCCACCGGGTACCACTCATCTCCACTACAAATAGGAAAAAGAGGCTACAATTTGCTCGAGCTCACCAAAATTGGACAGTTGAAGACTGGAAAAATGTTGCCTGGTCTGATGAGTCTTGATTTCTGTTGAGACATTCAGATGGTAGGGTCAGAATTTGGTGTAAACAGAATGAGAACATGGATCCATCATGCCTTGTTACCACTGTGCAGGCTGGTGCTGGTGGTGGTGTAATGCTGTGGGGGATGTTTTCTTGGCACACTTTAGGTCCCTTAGTGCCAATTGGGCATCGTTTAAATGCCACGACCTACCGGAGCATTGTTTCTGACCATGTCCATTCCTTTCTGACCACCATGTCCCCATCCTCTAATTTCTACTTCCAGCAGGATAATGCACCGTGTCACAAAGCTCGAATCATTTCAAATTGGTTTCTTGAACATGACAATGAGTTCACTGTACTAAAATGGCCCCCACAGTCACCAGATCTCAACCCAATCTTTGGGATGTGGTGGAACGGGGGCTTCGTGCCCTGGATGTGCATCCAACAAATCTCCATCAACTGCAAGATGCTATCCTATCAATATGGGGCCAACATTTCTAAAGAATGCTTTCAGCACCTTGTTGAATCAATGCCATGTAGAATTAAGGCATTTCTGAAGGCGAAAGGGGTTCAAACACAGTATTAGTATGGTGTTCCTAATATTACTTTAGGTGAGTGTATGTTGTTACATGAATATGTCAATCTTGAGTCCAAAAGCATTCACAGCATGATCAATCCTATCAGCTCCTGAGCATGATCACAAATGTGATATTAATTTTATACAGTACAACATTTTAACAAACAATACATTAATAGTAAGTTATGTTGTATGTATATTTTTGTTTCGCCAATGAAAATTGTTTCAAACAAAGCCAAAGCATCTGTGCATCTCAGAGAGACACTGTGTGTTTCATTTCCGAATGAATCAGTATTTGAATGAATAGTTCAATGATCCATTCATAAAGACAGCCACTTGCTTCTTTTCTACATGAATCAACTATTGTTTGAATATATTATGCAACGAATCACTCATTAAGACAGACTTTCTGTGCTCTATTGGTGGTTTTAGGTATTTATCCATGACAGGCCTAAACCAGCCATAAATATGAAGCAAAATACAATGAAAAAGGATAACCTAAAACGTGTTACATATAAAATAATATATTTATATTTATGCATTTGACAGACAGTTTTATCCAAGCTACTTACAGTGCATTCAGGCTATACATTTACATTTTACGAGTATGTGTGTTCCCTGGGAATTGAATTGCCACAGGAACTCAGCAAATAATAGGTTTTATTCAAGTATTTATTTATTTATGCCTGCACAGCTACTTTTAAGGATTCAGTCAGGTGGAAATAACTCTTTAAGGTAGTAATTTCATTTATTAATGCAGTTCCATGCTGACTTAGAAAAGCAGTGTAGATTTGATGGTCTACACAAAGTGGGCAGACAAGATCATTAGAGATCCTTGTTGAGCTTGATCAACATTTCTTCAGAACATAACCCTGAAATAAGAGATTTGAACCATTATAACAAAACCAAGCCGACATGTGTGCAGTTTCTTGCTTTAGGCATTGTTTTTCATCAATAACTGCCCAATTACAGACGCACACACACACTGGACATGCAACCAGCACCACTGATCCAAGAATGTAGTTCTGTAACATATTTATCTCTGTAGGTTGTGTTCCAAAGGCCTAGTCAGGATGACTAAAACAAAAAAATAGTGCAAAATCCAAACTAACTAATGAAACTGCCATTAAGAGTTG
Organism: Carassius auratus; assembly: GCF_003368295.1. Classification (NCBI taxonomy): domain Eukaryota; kingdom Metazoa; phylum Chordata; class Actinopteri; order Cypriniformes; family Cyprinidae; genus Carassius; species Carassius auratus. The sequence continues at coordinate 2,372,456 of NC_039256.1, read as the reverse complement.
ATTGGCAATGACTTTCCAGACGACAAATGCTTCCAGAAACACATTAGCATGATGGACTATGCATTTGTCAAAGAGAATGAAGGTTTCATCTGGAACAAACAGAAGAGGAGGGTTATTTGCCTGGATGTAGGCGGCAGGGGAAAATGAAGAATGAGACACAGTAAAGTGCTGAGGGTGGATGGAGATGTGAGCGATGGAAATTTGCACAGATTCAGCAGCACTGGCAGATGTGAGTGGAAAATTTCCTTGAGCAAAAGCTCTCAGACCAGGAGCCATACTGATGCTCTCAGCCCTCATAATAGCATGTACTGCAGCCAGAGACGTTCTGTGGTTTGAGAGTGATTTTGAAGTGTCATTTCTCCGTCAGTGTTCATGATGTAGGGAGGATTCTCCTGTCAGCGGCTCTGGCTGATGACTGGCAGCAGGCCATGCTTTGACAATCAACAGGAGAACACGGTTTACACCCTGATTGAGCTATAAGTGACAGAGTGAGTCAAAGTTGAAGTCATTAGTATAAAAGAGTCCAGTGAGGCTTCAGTCTGTCAGGAAACAGTGTGTGTGGATTGTGAAAACACAGCTCATCTCTTGCTCACTTCTGGTGTGGCATGACTCGGCTCGGCACGGCATGGTTGGCATTTCCACTGCAGTTTAGTATCTCTTTAGAAAATGGGTGGAATGATTCACATTTCTTTATAGTTGCGCTTCCTCTACTACCACAACTCAAAAAAAAAAAAAAAAAAAAAGACAGGAACGTCTGTACTTTTGCAACAGACAACAAAAAGTTTTGGTTGATAAAAAAAACTGTTATGTTCGATCCTTCGCTGGTTGTGCTGTTTTAAATAGCGGTTCTTTTGTGTTTGTGTTGCAAGTTCATTGATGCAGATAGTGACGATTCTCTCTGTCCAATCCGTGCTCAGCAGTGAACACATCACATTTTCGTAACAGTACGGTTCACTTGGAACCTCAACCAAAGTGGTACTAAAAAAGTACCAGGTACTGTACCCAGTGCACTGTAAAACCTGACAAGTCACAGTAACTCAAACCGTTTGAGTAAACAGATTGCCTTTACTTAAACCATGTAAGTTTTAAAACTTTGCAATTATGTAATCAAGTGATTAATTAAGTGCTGATCTGTCTTAGATTATTATTTTTTGGGACGTTGCAAGCGCAAGGTTGGAGGTTCGATTCCCCGGGAACACATGATGTGTAAAAATGTATAGCCTGAATGCACTGTAAGTCACTTTGGATAAAAGCGCCTGCTAAATGCATAAATTTAATTTTAATTTTTTAAAATTTTTTAAGAAAATGCTTTCTGCTTGATGCTCAGGTTTCGCCTTCTGAACTTTTCGGTATTTCCGTTGATACGGCGATTTGAGAATTTCAGGGAGACAAGGCACGCTCTGCTGCTTTCAGATCCTTCGTTCCACAAAGGTCCAGGTCTGAGCCCAAACAACATAGGGGTCCTGGCCTGTCTCGATCTGAGGATCCAAGACGAGCACAGAAGGCTAGTGTTGCAACTCGCGCTTCTCCCCCACCTGCGGGCAGGGGTTAGAGGAATCGTGGGTCACGAGGAGGTAAGCAGAACCTAAGGGGTGTGAACTAGATGAGGCAGCGTTCTCGTCTGAATCGGAGTGATACTGAGGTATCTACTCGTTCCCTTTGGGGATTTTTAACCCTCTGGAGTCTAAGAGGTTATCAGGAGAAAATAGTCTCATAACGTGTAATGCGTTAATCGACTTCAGAGGGTTAACTTCTGCTCTTATCCTCCCCTTCCTAATTCCCCTGTAACCACCAGTTCTCCACCTGATCGAGGTTAGGTGGAAACTTCTCGCATAACAGTCTCCTATACTGGACCTATAATGTTTTTATGGCTCTATGTCCATAGCAACCACCTGACTGATGGTCCAGACTAAAAGGAGGCATCCCTTGAGCGGGGCTCCGACGTCGGAGGGTGGGTGAGTAAATGTAACCCTCTCTGTATATACTTAGTGTATTTAATTGCAGGTGGTTACGTGTCTACTAATAAACTCTGTGAGTTTCCTTTGTAGTGCTCAGTTACAGTGTTTACTAAACACTCGCCAGCACCAGTCATCTGGCTTCATGTTCCGGTATTAGGCGGCTGAGATCACAGGTTTCTGAGGGAGCCTCCTTGATCATCAGGCCTGGCACAGCACTGCAGGGAATTTCATGGATGTCCAGCCAGGTCACCCTGAGGGGTCTCCTGGCCGCTTAGTGGTGCTGTCGCATCTAGTGGGAAGTGGAGGTGGCAGTTACAGAAGTCTTCCCCAGTCAGATGTTCCCCTCGCCCCAGGGTTTGTTAAATTGAGCTTGCCTCTCCCGTGAGATTCAACACCTCTGCAATGCTAAGGAAACTTTAAGTACACACTCTAAGCTTTGTGTACTTTCTCAAAACCACATGGTGGTCAGTGTGCATGAGAACATTTTGCGCACTTTCTAAAAATCTACAAGTGGTAAGTTTGCACGCAAGACTCTGCAAACTTTCTGAAATCTTGTACGATAAGGGTTACGCGCTCCGCTTCATTCCATTTCTTGAGATGATTAGACCTTGGTTCCTTGGGCTCCATCCAGCCAGTGTGTATTTGTTAATACACCTCAAGCATCACTTCCCTCAACATGAGGGGCTATTTGGGTGATTCTCGTGGTAGTTAAGCAGTGCTCCCCTTTTTCCAAAAAAGGGTCACCTATGAGCGCACTACTCTGAGCCCGGAGTTCTCCTCTCGCATGAGTTGGAGTTCTCTGTTTTTTCCCCAGAGTGCTCCAGTATTGTTTCCATAGATTGAGTTCATGACTCTCAATCATACTGTTTTGAAATACACTATTCCATCTATGGCCTGCTCTATCAGAGTGCCACGAGAGCCCCTCCTTATCCATGCTATGGTAAGTGTGCACGTGAAGTCTTTGCACACTTTCTGAAATCCACACTGTGGTAAGTTCACACACTAGTACTCTGCGTTCTTTCTAAAATCCTATATGGTGAGGGCTTTGCGCGGTTGCTTCATGCCCTTTCTTGAGTTGGTAAAAGCCCTGTTCATCTTGGGCGCCACTCCACCTATGTATCCTCGGATACCTATCTAAACAGGGTGTTGCTACTAGAGAACTGTCGAGACGGCTCTTTCAGCAAGCTTATGCATAAGCTAGCGGTAGCCCCTGTGTGACAGGCAAGACTTGGTACGAATGCTAGGTTCTTAGCCGTATCCCTTTAAAGGAATCTTTCCTGATTCCAAGTCTTCAGCTTTACCCTGGGCCAAGGCCCTAACAATAAAGTTGGGTATGTAGCTTAGTCCTTTTGGGCGTAAGGGGCACTGTCACAGACAGCCGTCTAAACGTCCCAGGGGCAACTCCGTTGGAAATGATAGAGTTGGTACTTAGTGCTCGCTATGATTCTGGCCTGCACTCCCCTCAGCATGGCGGCGTGGGTATACTGTTCCCCAAAGCGCCCCCTAAAGGACGCAATTCGAAGTTCCCTCGAAAGGGAACTGTCTCAGGTTACGTATGTAACTATAGTTCCCTGAGTAGGTAACGAGACACTGCATCCTCTAGCGCTCTGCCATGCTTCGGATGCAAGCTTCAGATGAAGAAGATAATGAAGTGCTCTCCTGGTGCTGATTTATAATCACACCGGTAGTGACGTCAGAGGCTGTCGCCGGCCAACAAGTTGGTGTTTTTTCATTGTATGCTTCAGACACGGGTCACGACGAGGTGTTCCCCAAAGCGCCCCCTACAGGACGCAGTGTCTCGTTCCCTACTCAGGGAACTATGGTTACATACGTAACCTGAGACAGTTTATAGATAATCATACTAATAAAAGTTATAACCAGAAATAAGTTTTGTAATGCACAGTATTACAATTGTTGTTATGATTATTTATGAGATGAAACAACACATTATACGTTGAATATAAGCATTTGCATTCATTATAATGCCTTAAGAATACGCTTATAATGTGTTAGAAATATGGGCTTCATAGAAAGTGTTACCATTTGTTTATTTATTTTTTAATATCAATTTGTGTTCATTTGAAGAAAGAAAATCTATAAATATCTGGGACCGCATGAGGGTAAGTACAGTGAGAGAGTTTTAATTAATAGATGTTAATAAATGATCATCTTGACGAGAGCGTATTTCTGAAAGTCTGATTACACAAACTTAAACAAAAGCTAAACAAACATATTCATTTTTAAAGGAGTTTCGTGGTTTAATTGGCTTGGTTGCTATTGAGTGAAGAAGGGAGTGTGTGAACCCTGATGGTCTGCGAGACATTTCTGCGAGCTGTGATCTTATACACCTTCAGGTGGGCGGCAAACACTCACTGCATTGCATAAGGTGCTCAACACACAATACACTTCTAATATTCAACATAAATCAGAATTCTCTCCATTTACTGTCAGTACACAGTTACACACTCCTGATCTAGATGTGCATGATTCATTAGTGCATCTCATTCCTATATATATAAAAAGGGTGGCAGCTTTTCTTCAAAATATAATAATGCGTAATAATAGGGTGAATTCAGGTTAATTGGAACAGATGACTGTGAAGAAATATCCCAGTTATCCTGAAATCAGCTCTAGCTCACTCCACCTCCGCTGGCTTTCTCACATAGGGCCACTTTCACAATAAAATCAGCTGTGCAATTGATAAAAGTAATGCTTTTGCCTTTGATTAATTGATTAATTGATTGATTGTTCATTAACAATGTGGGTTTTGTAACAGAAAATATCTGAAAGAGTCCATTTTAATTAGAATTTGAACTATTTGTACCAGTACTTGTCAGTATTGAAACACATTAACAAATTTGTCTGCCATATTGGTTTAACATTTTCAGCCAGATTTATTGCAGTTTCTTACTGGGACTGAAGGATGCATATAATGTGCAATTCATTGTAACACTGTATTATTTATATGTGCATCTAATAAGAAATAGCGCAACACAATGGTTTCCTTTGGGCTGGAGTCTTGCCACCGACTGTCTGACTTAATGTTGCACCAAGGGTGATGGATGCTCTTTTCAGCTGCCTTATCTGCCCGTGTGTTTTCTGGCCGTGTGTTGAGAATACCAAGTGCCTGGGCCACCAGTGTGCAATTATCTGGCAGGCTGAGCAGGCTGGCTTGCAGGGGTTTCAGCCTCTTTCTGTGCACACACACACACACACACACACACACACTAATGAGTGTGCAGCACAAGGCACTCTAACCCCGCCTTCTGAAAGAAGCTCTGTCCCTGCATTTCATTAGCGCTTTTATCTCAGTAAACAGCGAAGTGTGGGGAAATCAAAACTACTTGATCTTTTGAAGAACACAGTGGAGGAACCAAGATCCCCGAGCTGAAGTTTGAGAGCATCTATCAATGCTGACCACGCAGGGTATTGGTTTCATGCTGCACTGCTAATCATATTTGCAGAAAAGAAAAATGTATCTATCCTGTTGAATGTTTAAGTGTTTCACATTCACAGTTTAACCCCCGCTGTGAGAATGAATTACATCTCTTTAAAAGAGCTTTTAAAAATCTCCTAACAGAAGGCTGTTGTATAGTCTGGATTAGACTCATTAAAATAAAATAATACATCTACACTACGCAACAAGAATACAGATGGAGATGTGCATCTCTTCACAAGATCTGTTCAGTAGTAATTACTCCTCTCTCATAGTTTAGACATCTTTACAAAGCTCCCCAGTGTTTATTACATAAAGGTTTTCTGTAGCAGCAGAAGCTCTGTACGTTTCTCCAGGGCTTATACTACAGAAACACAGCGAGTTAACAAGACAATCAGTGACACATCAGCAATAGTCTGAAAGATAAAGAGAAAACTTCACCTAGTTAGGGCAGTGGGGATGGAGTTTTGTGTGGGAGGCCACGTGAGTAATTTGTCAGAACTGCTTATTATCAGCTCCCCTGCCATGTTCAATCCCAGAGTATATATACACACTGTTTATAGAACGTTATTTCTAACACTTAATGATCTCGGATCAATACTGTAGGAGGTCTCGCCTATGGGTCTCACAGACACGAAAGAGAAATACACTGGAGTGAACAGAGTGAGAATGTGAAGAGACCTGGTGCAAAATACAGGCCAAAGTCACGTGAGATATATTCATGTGCAGTGGAAATGGATGGAGTAAATAAAACCTATTTTACTTTTGGGCACATCTGAACTGAAACAAGCTTGGAAAGACATTATAAGTGATTTATAAGTGTGTCCATGTTTGGGAACACTTTAGAATACTGTTCCATCATTAATGAATAGCTACACATATGATCATTCTAGTAACTAATGTTAACTAACAAGAAAGTTATAGTGTTGTAATAGGTTCACTATTAGATAATCAGTCACTACTATTTTTATTTTTAAATAAATTCAGATCTCTATACCTAAATCCCTATATCTAGGTTTCTAAATCCTACCACATTCCTAAACCTAACAACTACCTAACCAACTAATAATAAGCAGAAAATTAGAAGTTTATTGGGGGAAAACTCTTTCTCTATTCTAAAGTGTTAATGAGTTGAGTGCAGGGAGGGCTTTATTGTCCCAAAGCAGCATGCATTTAATAATTTTAATGAAAAATGATAATTTACACTCATGCTATTATTGCATGCTGTTTTATAATGCACTGCAATAGCGAGGTGAAGATATATACAGCTATTTGCACCAAGTAGTATAATCAGCATCTAACTACTATTATTGCAAATAAATTACTCCAATTTTTACATGGTGTAACTAGAATCTATCACTATTTGCCCTTAGTGTAAATAGCATATCGCAAAAAAAAAAAAAAAAAAAAAAGGAAAAGAAAATACTGCTATTTTTACTTTGTGTAAATAGCATCTATTGCTAAGAAAATATTATATTTTCAGTGCAAATAGCCACTGCATATGTTTTGGATAGTAACAACTCAAGTGTTAGTGCACTCTTCTCAAAGAATTATTTGGATGGGTATTCCACTGGAAGAAATTAGTATTCAGAAACTTACAAAAACCTCACAAGTTTACAATGAATTGAGTAATTCGTGGGGAGTTATCATGTTATTCACTTTAGAATACTGATTCTTAGATCAAATACACTTTGTTTGTTTGTCTTAAATACATGTTATGCACTATATTTCTCAATATAATAAATACCTGATACCTGAAGTGATGCATGATGGGAAAAGTGCAACAAAAGCTTGAGAAAGAGCATGCAGTAGACTTGGGTTTCTTTAGTAATTCTGTCTCAAGCAGATTGATGTAAATAGCCTTCACCATCAGGAAGGGCTGTTTGTACTTGGTGTGAACAAAAACTCTTATTATTATAAGCATTGTAAAGAAATATTTAAAAACATGAAATTGATGAAAATTCAATGGAATATTGTCAAATGGAACATGGATTTACATTATACTCAAAAAATCATCTTCATCTCACTCGGTTTACTTTCTGTTTCTGTAATTTTCCATCTCACTCTGTTTCCTTATTACATGTTTTATGCTAAACACTTTGATTAACTTTTAATTTAGTTTCTAGCGCAAGATATGTTCTGATTATACTGGATACATGCACTTCTTCTAAATGTGAAGAATCTGTGGAATTGTTTCTCCTCTGTGATTCATACTTCATGGATCTATCTTTATCTTGGTGATTCACATTTCACATTAATTTCTCAAAACCCCTTCTACTCCGAAACAACAGACTCTTCATTCATCAAGCAACTGTGGATCTCCTGCTATTGCCACGTGCACGTCACACCATATGTTCAGCATAGCTTCATCCGTCAGCAGTGAGGGATCATTCACATGTGATGAATGCAGGCTGATGGAGAAGATCACGGAGCTGGAGACACACATCACAACGCTAGCTGCAGTTAGTGAGGATAAAAAGCAGTCAGTTATTGTCTCGAATGCGATTATGAGTGACTAGTCATGCACCGACTGGAAAGCCTTTCACTTTTGTTTCACTTTCAAAAGCGCTTTGGTTATTATTACATTTCACAAATATTATATAGAACCATTTTTCACTTAGAAATTGCTAGTAATGTCTATAAATAACTACAAAGAAACAGATTTAAATAAACATTAAATTCTTAAAATTTTTTTTTTTATTGTTAATGTATAATAAACCACAATAATCTTTTATTTACTGCCTTAAAAAAATGACATGACACAATGGAGATTATATTATATGGAACATTAAAATATATAGTGGCTCAAGTGGTAGAGCATTGCGTTAGTATCACAAGGTTGTGGGTTCGATTCCCAGGGAACACATGTTAGGTAAAAAATGTTGGATAAAAGTGCCTGCTAAATGCATAAATTATTATATAATTGTACCTTCTTATCTCACAATTCTGACTTTTTTTCCTCATAATTGTGAGATATAAATGCACAATTGCAAGTTATAAAGTCAAAATGGCTAGATATAACCTTGCAAGACAAAAAGTAACAATTACCGTCTTTTTTGTTTTTTAATTCAGTGGCAGAAACTGTGCTCAAATTTAGTGTCTCAGGGATGTTGATGGAATAATAAAGTTGTAACGTGTGTATATGAAATAACTAAACAATGCTATGTAAAAAATTTTTTATGAAATTGATAAGACAAGGCAATTAATTCATTAATGCAATTTGAAAGGTAACCTATTCAAATTTATCTTGACTAAGCAACTGTAAAGTGAAAGTGATGTGACATACAGCCAAGTATGGTGACCCATACTCAGAATTTAACACACACACACACACACACTTCATTTATGCTGCAGTACCCGTGGAGCAGTTGGGGGTTCGGTGTCTTGCTCAAGGGCACCTCAGTCGTGGAATTGCCGGCCCGAGACTTGAACCCACAACCCTAAACGACTTTCCCCACAATAAGCATTAGTAGCTTTCATGAAAGATTTGCATGCTGAGACTAAGATTGTCTTTTCCGGCATGATGGTCTTGGTGTTAGCCTTAACATCTCTTTTAATTAAGAAACCTAGATTTACTGTAATTCATGGCAACTAGACAAAACATGCCCTCGAAATTCACATTCCTGCAGAGTTTAGCTCCAACCCGGATCAAACTCACTTTACTGTTGCTTCCTATTAATCCTGAAGAGCTCGATTAGCTTGTTCAGGTGTGTTTGAGTGTCCTGATGGAGCTGAAGTCTGTAGGTAAGTGGATCTCGAGGGCCAGAGTTCTCCACCTCTGCTGTAAAGACTGCACTATAAATGTAGTCAGCATAGATGCAGAGAACAGTGTTCCCCAACCCTGTACCTGGACACTATTTGGATGTATTCCTTGTGTGACCCATCTGTTGCAGAGTCTCCACTAACAAGCGATGAGTTGAGTCAGGTGTGTTTGATTAGGAAGAGTTTGGAAATATGTAGAGTTGGCGTACCTCCAGGAACAGGGTTGGGAAACAGTGGGCTAAAGCGCACAACACTGGTAGCAATGTTCAGTAAATCGACAAGTCATCATATATATTCAAATGAAAATATTTCTTGATGTCCATAAAGTGTTCAGTAATTCTCATGTTTCTATGGGAAGTGGAGCCGGCATGTTTCTGGGTTCATGGATCACACAACTGGGTTAAATCTCCCTCCGAATTCATGAGGTTTATCACTGAGGTGCCATGCCAATTTATTTTTACAGACGTTCACATGAAAAACAATTACTGAATAGGTTCAAGTCAAATATATTTGCATAGTGCTTCACAATACACATCATTTCAAAGCGGTTAACTGAAAGTTATCATGATACTGTGTTTCTAAAATGCCTTAGTGCTTTAACCAATGTTGGGTCTGGATGATATAACAGTGACATAAGTGATCCTCTGGATTTATATCTAGCTATAATTTATCTGGCTGTCTAATATAAAGCATCAAGGTTTTGCTTGATATATTTCCTTGACATAGAAATCGGGTACAAATGCATGTAAATAAACCTGATTCCTGGAAACATCTCAATGTTCTTAGACCAGTGGTTCTTTGGTAAGTTATACTGATCACTGTCGAGTCACACTGTTTTACTCCTGTTTTCGCAGTTTCTGTACCTACAGTCTTTTCTTCATGTAATTTGTGAGCTTATCTCTATTTATGACAATAACATATTTAATCTAAATCTATAAATGTAAAGCATTCTGCTTAATTCTAGAGTATGTGCTGCTGCCTGCATGCTTAGACGTGCATTTTTAACTACAGATAAGTGTGTGGCAAGGTTCATACATCAGGCACTGTCTAGTTGAAGCTAACCTCATTTATTTTACATGTATGTGTTGCAGATGTTTTTTTTTTTCTGCTTTGAATGCCTTCCTCCAGGGTTTCAAATTAGTGGGGATATGTTACACCCTCAAATCTGTGTCAGGATTGCTCTGCCTGATCATTATTATTGCTTGCAAAAATTAAAGATACAAGCAGTCCTATGTATGAGCAGTAAAGACATCTCTGTCAGAATTACAGCGCATATAATGGTTTGGCATGCATACCACATCGTTTTACACATTTTCCGAATGAGACCAAAACCTCCCGAACACAAAAATTATAAAGTAGAGGCTCTGATCTTTATTTTGGTGTATTGCATATTTTAAATATTCATACAGCAAAATATACTGGAGGCCATTAAATTTTAGTGAAAATCATAAGAATCGATTGATGTGGCTGGCAACGGTTTTAAAAAGTGCTGGCGGGGAAGGAGTTTTGTAAGGTAGTTGTTAAGTTTAGGTATGGGGTCAGATTAATTTTTATTTATTTTGTTGCCCTTTAGAAGCTACATAAGATTCCCAGAAGACAAAATACATATGATTTACCCTAATCATTAGAAAGACTGTAGAAAGTGTAGAGCAGATTCAATATGACCACATTCAAGTGTCACAGTCCCTTTTCTTTACACACATATGAGGGAACTCTACAATACAGAACATACTGCAGGTTTCATACCTCAAAGCAATTCCTCAGTTTAAAATATGAGACTTTGTACAGTATTTTGTCCTTCTTAAAAGCTCAGGTTTGAAATCGCCCTATTCATGAATGTTACAATCTTCCTATACATGGTCCTTAATATGCAAACGTGAAAATAAAGGAGCCATGCTACTAACAACTAATTTCTGTCTTTCAGTCACCAGAGTGATGTTGTTGTTGAGGAGTATCATCCAACATGGTTCTGTCCCTGGATGTAGACAAACCACACCTCCAAAAACTGTGAATGTCATCCCAAAAGATAATTATAATTGCACGGCTAGAACCACTGTATTAGAAATGCATTAGAACTATTAGAAATGGATGGCTAGAGTTTATTTTTAATGATGTGTCTGAGAGATTTAACAAGAATGTTTTTGTTTGTTCTGCTCATTTCACAAAATAAACTTTTCTTAATTATTCTCTTGCTGCTGGCTTTATTTAAATATCTTCATTATTATGAAAGCGGAGTCATTGAAAGCTACGGCAGTGTCCTTGGAGGCAATTGTTGTGGCTGAACTGATTCAATTTAATCTTTCAGCACTAGAGATCAGGGGCTTCCTTGGCCCTTCATTCAAAAGAAGTCTAGAGTTTAAGGACAATTTGCAAGTTCTTGAACCCATTAAATATATTTTGGATTCAGTTATCACTATCTATCTATTCATTCCAGTAATTATGCTTGAAAAGGTCTCAGCAATGTTCAAGTGTCCTATCTCCATCCAAGTGTTGACCATTTCATCTTTAAGTATTTTGGGCTCAGTGAAGAATTGCAGAAGTTTGATAATGGCCCAGTTCTTATGCATCAATGGACAAAACTTTTAGACACCATAACAATGGGTTAATGAAGGATTTCCCTTCACTGTCTGAACATGGATGCATTGGCAGAAAAGCACCTGATCGTTGAACTGGTCATATCACCTGCAGAAGGAATTGGTTATCCTGACTCTAAGATTTCACAACACTGCCATCGATTTCTTGACCTTTTCCAGCAGAGAAAAACTGCTTGTGGCCTTATCCTCATTCGATAGAGGTTTCTGGGCCAGTTGTTAGTCTTTGGACAATTTGCTTTGAATCCAAGCATAACTTTTTCAGGACATGCTCTCAAGTCAAAAATGTGTTGCTGTCCATTGCAACAAGGCATCAGCTAATGATGACTCATCACTTTCAAGCCAGTCCTGGGAAGACCTCCTTGTTATGCGAGTAAAGTTTGCAATGTGCTGCTAAAACTTCTGAAAGTAGGAATGCAACAGGCCATAAGAAAAGTGTCAAATCAATCAAGTGTTTCATTAAACAAGTGTTTTACTGTGGAACAACACAAAGTGGGAAGATTCTTCCTTAAAGTAGCACTGGAGGTTCTGCAGACATTCCAGAGAATGTCAGTTTGGACAGAAATGATTCACTGTCAATAATGTCATCGCTTGCTATGATAAACATGAGATGTTATTGTCTTCAGTCAGGTTGGGATGTTCATCAGGCACTTGGTGACTGGTATCCTCTGGCAGCTTATTTTCTAGATTACAATATTGAACATATTTTGAATGTAAATGACGTATTTTGGGGAGAACTAAAGATTTTCAGAAATTTTGGGCCCTTTTTTATCTAAGCACATGGTCTAAAGTGCATGGCGCAGGTGCACTTAGGCTGTGTTCGAATACACTTTTGCTAGTTAAATAATGGGACAAATGGTTGGCCCAACCGGCGCAATGTCTAAATAGGTTTTCCCTATTCTCTTAGTGAGTAATGGGTGTGTACTGGGCATAACGTGCAATAAACCAATCAGAGTCTCATCTCCTATTCCCTTTAAAAGCCAGCTGTGCTCGAGCCATGGCAGATTCGCTATTTACATGGAAGAATTTCCAAGCGGAAAAACTGAATGCTTCTCTAGTGAGGGATGGTAAAATGTTCCCTGTGTGTGTAATAAGCAGAGTGTATGTGCGTTGTTCATCCGCCTATAGGTGCATCACTAACACAGTCTTTAAATAACAATATATATATATATACACACAGTGGGGATCGAAAGTTTAAAGGGGTGCCCAAACTTTCGAGCCCCACTGTATATATATATATATATATATATATATATATATATATATATATATAAATATATATATATATATTGTGCTAGACTTCAGATCAGGTTTTTGTTGGTCAATGGCACAGTCTATTTCAGCATGCCCATGGGTGCACAAATGGGCACAAATGCATTTGCTATTTAAACAACGTGGCACAGGACATGAAACTGATAACAGTTTCGGGCTGAAACCAGCAAAAACCGAGACTCAAACCGGCGACCTTCTGTTAACTAGTCCGGCTCTCTAACCATTAGGTCACAGCTGCCCCTATTCTGCCCCTATGTATGTTTCCTAAAAGCATCCTTAGCCAACTATGGTCACAAGTTCCAGTACAAACATAGTTCAACAATTCAGAGTTTCCCGTAACCATATCAAATCAGCATTCACAAACATCAACACAGACTTAGGTGGTTGGAACTACAGCCCTCGATCTGGGGTTAGAAACAGTTTACTGACGGTAAGTATAATGAATATCTTTTAAAAAACAAATTATAACCCTTCTTTTAATGCACCACCTCAGCTTAGGCATTCATACAAAGTTTACTACTATTACTATTGTCACTTTATCATTATTATTATTATTATTATAATTACTGTTATTTTTTTATTGATATTACTGTTGCCGTCATCGCAAAATATTGTCATCATCGCCATCTTTAGCATTACTATTGTTATTATTATTATTATTATTAATGTTATTATATTATTATTGATATTACTATTGCTGTCAATACAAAATATTATCATCATAACCATATTCAGTATTACTATTGTTATTATTATTATTACTACTGTTATTACTGTTACTATTATTATTGATATAAATGTTATTATTATTATTGATATTACTATTTCCGTCAACACAAAATATTATCATCACCATCTTTTAGCATTAGTATCACTATTTTTATTACAATTATTATCAATATTATCTATTATTATTATTGATATTACTATTACCGTCAACACAACTCATTATCAGCACCATCTTTAGTATCACTATTGTTATTATTATTACCGTTGCCGTCATCACAAAATATTATTATCATTATTATTATACATGCTATTACTATTTAAATACTTCAACTATTACCCATTTGTCATTTCTGCTTATTTTTCATTGCAGTTACTATCATTGCTGTTTTATTGTTGTTGTTGTGTTTTGTGTTCACCCTATGCTTTATGTTTTTGCACTCTTAACAAACAAAAAGAAATGGACTTCAATAAATTATACTCTTGGGCACAGTAAGCGAGCTAACATGCAATACAAACTCTATCGTCCCACATCCCTGTTTAGCTCTAACTTCCTTAGGTACTAGTTAAGTCCTTGTTTGTTTCTATAGTTATTAATAATCTCTGTTTGTCTCTCTTATTGTGTATAAGTACTTCTCGTTTTGTTCTTTTCCCAGCCCGTTATCGTCTTTCAATATTAATTGATTGCGCTACACTTACTCCTACAATCTATTGTGTTTCTTCGGTCACACTTTATTTTAGGGTCCAATTCTCACTATTAACTAACCATTAACTATGACTTTTGCCTCAATTGACTCCTTATTTGCTGCTTATTAATAGTTTATAAGGTAGTTGTTAAGTTTAGGGTATTGGGTAGGATTATGGATGTTATGCATAATATGTACTTTATAAGCACTAATAAACAGCCAATATGTTAATAATAGACATGCTAATAAGCAACTAGTTATTAGTGTGAATTGGACCCTTTACTAAAGTGTTACCGTTTCTTCTTCTCTTATTAAAATGAACTTCTCAGTTGTTCACCTGGATACTCAATACCTCGGTCACACTTTATTTTAGGGTCCAATTCTCACTATTAACTAACCATTAACTATGACTTTTGCCTCAATGAACTCCTTATTTGCTGCTTATTAATAGTTTATAAGGTAGTTGTTAAGTTTAGGGTATTGGGTAGGATTATGGATGTCATGCATTATATGTACTTTATAAGCACTATACTTATTGTTCTTATTAGTGTGGACCGTATACTAAAGTGTTACCAATACTTCCAAGCTGTACGGTCAAATCAACTCCAGTTCTGACACTCCAGACTCCAGACTGTCTTTTCTATTGTAAGTTCATGCTTCTTAAGTAAAAAAACTCCTGTCAACGCAAGGCATATCAGAACCACTGCTGCTGAATGTTTTCTGTTTCTCTCAGTACTGTGTCAGATCAAGGTATTCGGTTTATATTTCAGCTAAGTCTGTTAACTGCAGAACCTGACCGATCACGAGCATTTACCTTCTATCTGTCCTGGACAGGAAGACAAACTCTTGTGAGCCATTTTTATCTCCATACATCAAGTCCATGACAGTGTCTCCTTGATAAAATGAACTCTTTATAAAAGGCATAGAGGGCCTCCTGGAGGGCCACCGTTTTGCAGATTTTAGTTCTGGTCTGTTCTGACTGTTCAGTCTGTTCTGGTCTGATCATAAGTCAGCCAGGGTAATATTTTTGTCTACTGCCTTACTGACTCCTGAACGCACTCAGGATGATGAACTTTGACAGTTTCATGTACCACTGACTACATTACTGCCATGTGGGACTGTGTCAGAGCTTGTTGTTGTCATCTCTGCAGTATCCCAGCTAACTGTCATGCGTTCCTTTTTTCCTCCCTTGCCAGGACTTCTAGTAACACTAGCTCATGTTACCTGCAGCTGAATGAACACTCATGCATTGTGAGCAGTGAACTTCTGAAACCAGTAACAGGGTGGAAGCACAGTGATGGTGTGGTTTGACTGGATCCTGTAGTTAGGTGTGGGTTCTGTTTGCTGGGGTAGACAGGTGTGGATGGGGCTTACGGAACTAAGATGTAATGCTTTCTACAGACTGTGTGATTTCAGCAATCTTATAAGATCATTACAAATCACATTTGTGCAACACCGATCAAATGAACTTGGGTAGAACATGTACGTAGACAAGCCTGTCCTCCAACAAAAAACGACCATATAGGTCGTTTGTGCAAGCATTCATTACGACCTATATTTACGTTTTAAAGTTAAGCGCCCTCTAGCGGGTGTAAAAATAATGACAGTATCTTGTTGCGTCTATCGTCATGAATTGACGTATAATGTCATTACCAATCAAAAAGCATGTTTATTTAAATGCAATGTGTGGGCTTTTTACACCGATCTCACAGTATTTCCTACATATTTTACTACTGTAGGTGGCTTATTTGTTCGAATGACCAAACCTAACCCCAACCCTAAACCTAACCCTCACAGAAATCATGCTAAATTATGATTTATTGAGCATATACATTTTCGTCCACGTCCGTTCCCTGGGATTGCATGATTACATATCAAGGTGTAACGCAATAATCTACTAACTGAGCTACATGAAATGCAAACCAGAGGGCAAATAAAAGAATACGAAACATTAATATGAAAATGACCTTTTGCCGATAGAGGCGCAATTGTAGTATACGCTCTGATGGGTCGTATTTCAGGGATATGGACAAACGACCTATATGAGCGTATTGGTTGGAGGACAGGTTGACGTAGACGTGTGATAATGAAATAGAGCAAGAAAATTATCGTGGGGTGTCTTTGATTTTGATTGTATCTCATTGGTTCTCTTTCGTCTGGGACAGCCCAGAATTGTGCAATGTATATTGGGCATTAAAGTATTCATCAATGTTTACAGCCAAAAGTCAGGACTTCAGTTCATGACTTCAAGAAGGACTCGGTGATACAACAAGAAAATGACCTAATGCATCACCAATGATCAACCAAATAAAAAAATCAACCAAAGAATGACTGAAAACTGTCTTTTCCGGAGACTTAACCTTAAGCCAATTCAGAAGCTGTGGCATTCCTTAAGCTAGCTGTACCATCAAGACAACCCTCAAATATTGATTCCCTGAAACAGATTTGGAGGGGTGGACCAAAATTGATAAGCAGCTACAGAAAACATTTAGTGGAGGTTTTGCTGCTAAATGAGTTTCTAAATATAGAATCATTTTGAAGGGTATAGTTCGTATCTCATAGAAAACTGGAAATCAAACAGCTTTTCTAATCAATATTTTAAAGGTAAATTGTTGTTTAAATCTATAGCTGTGAAATACTCAGTGCATCGGTGCTATGTGAAAGATCCCAGCCGTGTGTACAGCAAATACTGCCGTGTGAATGACTCATGCTGCTTGGTGCACCATAAATCATTCCTGTTCATTCTTGAAGGTACACTGCACATTATAGCATTGATGGTGTGTCAGTTTAAAGCAAGTGGCATAAAATCAATTCAGCTATTCGACATGCATGAAATGTTCCCAGGTCTCTATACGAATATGTGCTGGAGTGTGTTATGGCATGATATAAAATGGAAACATTTCCTTACAATGACCCATAGCCTATGTATAAGATCAATTAAAACATGAATTTATTTATTATGTATGGTTATGTTTAAAGGGATAGTGTACCCAGAATGAAAAATCATTTACTCAACCTCATTCTAAAACATATGACTCTTTCATTTATTTATTTCTATTTTTTTTTTTTTGGATGACGATGTGTTGATTATGTATTTTTTGGATGATTTTGTTAACCTATAGGGGGATCTTGATTGTTACTAGAATAATTTGTAACTGTTTATGATGTGATGCTAATTACGTATTCCCAATGAGCTTAATTATTTGCAGATGGAGCTCTGTTAATTGGTCATGTGTTTATCTTAAAAGAGATGAATTTGAACATTTGTATACTCCTGATGAAAGTCTTGTGACCGAAACGTTGTTTTTTTGAAAGAAGATTGTCATATGTCACGAGGGTAAGTAAATTAAGTCAGACTTGTCATTTTTGGGAGAACTGTCTCTTTAAGGATTTGGATATGATATATTTCTCCAGACAGGAGGAAGGTTATAGTACTGTCTGTGATTCTGTTGTCTCCATGAGTTGTTCATTAGTCTGTGACTGTGAGGATAATTAATGACTCTGGTTGTGGAGAGTGTAAATGATGTTTATCAGCTCGACTTCTCCTCCCCTTCATTTGTATACGCATTTCCTCGCTAGAACTAGAGCTCCGCTGGAGCAGGATGTTTAAATCACATAAGATGAGTTAAGTGAACATGATCTGAATTCTCAGAGGACATTATCAAGCCTCCATTCAGCTATTTGCTGAAGTCATTCTCAAAATGTGCATTCATCCATCATACCTTTCTTTGGATTCATTTATTTTATCAGTCGTCTGGTTAAGTATAGATTTGCGATATTATTCTGTTTGCATGATATCATTCAGATTGACAGGGTCTAGCCACATATGCTTTCATTACTTTAGATAGGCAACTGATGCATACAATATCAACATAAACTCTTGAGAGGAACACATTTTTACAAGTCCTTTTAAGCTCATTATATATAAGCTGATTTTATTGCACGCATAATAAATGAGATTAATTAACGCCATCACATTTATTGAACACAGTTAATGCACTGACCTCTTTGTTTCAGACAGCACACAAAAACACTAGTCAATAAAACACATTAATGTTACACTATTAAACAGTCATGCAATTAATATAATTCATACTTATTATGCTTTAATGATAACTATATGCCACTATGCAGAGTGCAGATTTATTATCAGCTGTTTGGACTCTCATTATGACGGCACCCATTCACTGCAGAGCATCCACTGATGAGACACTGATGCAGTGCTGCATTTCTACAAACCTGATGAAGAAACACACTCATCCTTATCAGGGGTGGCCTGAGAATGAGGACATTTTCAAAAAATTATAATTTTTGGGTGAACTATTCCTTTAAGGGCCCCAATGCCCCTGAAACTTTGGAGGAGAAATCAATAACACTCTCTAGGAGAACAATTATACCGGACAGGATTGTCTGGGTTTGGACAAAAACTGATTCTCGCTGCATCACCGCATTGACACACACTAGTAAATTCGTCTTCAATATGAGAGAGTAGGGTTATGAAAAGCCTGTATTTAAATCAATTTTAACTGCATACACAATGTTGAGACAGTCATTTATATTTTTAAAGCTTCTTTTCCAGACGCTCAGCATTTCTGATGGAAATTGATATCTGCAGAAATTAGCAGCAGACTGGCCAGAAAGGATGAACAGAACACATTTTACCAGCTTGGCTTAAGAACAGCTAGTTGTTAATTAAGAAATAACATGAGCGATCACCCCCATCCTCTCAACCCTGCACTGTTCTCCTGAAAAGCTTATTTCATGCCTCACTGAACACCTCCATCTCAGTGTCACTCCTTCTCATAGACAGAGCCCATTACAATTGGCATTTGTGTTTATGCACTGCTTTCTCAGGAAGACGCTGACATTAGAATGGTAATTCTGAGGAACTATAAGGACCTCGGTTTGACCTTCGCATCCCTGGAGTATTTGGGAATCTTTCTTTTGTGAACTCGTTTTCTTATTTCTACCAGGAAACTCCCATCATTTGTAATGCCCTACTTCATTATATGAATAATGACATCAATATATTATTCCAAGTTTGTCCGGTTGCCATATCTTGT
This sequence comes from Carassius auratus, assembly GCF_003368295.1. Classification (NCBI taxonomy): domain Eukaryota; kingdom Metazoa; phylum Chordata; class Actinopteri; order Cypriniformes; family Cyprinidae; genus Carassius; species Carassius auratus. The sequence continues at coordinate 2,352,962 of NC_039256.1, read as the reverse complement.
ATGAAACGCATCTCACACAATCAACAGATCATAAAAGCTGCACGTAGGAATTTAACAACTTATCACAAAACAGCATTGACAATTCCCACGTTTCATGAAAAGTGTGTCACACTGATTTTATTATCGGACATAGTGGGAAAAATGACATAATGCAGCACAATAAATATCAATCAGGCTAAAGTTAGCATTTTGGAATGGAATGTTTAATTTATGCGGCTAACTAAATTAAAGAAATAATCAGATGAAAAACTCAGTATGGTTTCAATATCATGTTGTTCAAAGTTTTTGAAACTCAAAAGAAGAAACACTTCACAAAAGAATTCTACACCAGACGTGTCAAACATACGGCCCACAAAAGTTTCTTTTGAAAATTAAATAAAGTGTATTCGCTACAATATCTTATTTTTAATTTAAAGGACAGTTACACGCTGTAGTTGTTTTTTATCTACTATAATATGGCAATTGCTGTTTTAACGACGTTATGTAACTCACCATGTAAAAAACTAACAGAAACAAGTACAGTATGTCATGATATAAGCAATATCACATGATCAAAAGTCTTGTTTTGCTGAATGTCAGCACGATGGGAGTGATTTTATACAAGAGTTCAGCAAACAAGCTGTCAGCATTGAGTTACATTTTAGACACAGTGCTGTCTGGTTTTGCTCTGTTTAGCCAACAAAAACAGGTTTTAACAAAGCTGGGGTAGAACATAAGAGCTCTCCGAGCAGCACAATGTCTGAGATTTGTTGCCTCGCTGCATTATCAGCAATGACTTTCCAGGCAGTGTTCACACACAACGGCACCTCATGAAACTGATTTCGGACAAGATCCTGAGGACGAGTAATGGTTTAACAATCTACAGCAAAATAAAGCAAGCTTTGGTAATAGCTAAACAAATATTTTATTACTATAGTACTGATTTATCACTAGAAATAACATAAAAAGTGCAAAAACTGATGACCCAACTCAACTTTAAGATGCTTTTTTTTTTTAGCTCAACCATCATGGAATGATATGCACTGGATTAATGGATCAGATGTAGGTATCTCAGCAGACAGAAAGTGATAGTCACTTGCTTCATTTCTACATTAATCAGGCATTTTGAACAAATGTTTTGAATGAATGAGCAGTTTTAGTTTCATATTATTTATGCATGAGAAGCTTAAAACAACCAAGATACTATCTCACTTGGAAAAATATGGTTTAATTATTGTAAAAAAAAAAAAAAAAAAAGTTTTCCTAGTTTTCTTGTAAATTATAGTGTAGTATATATGGTTAATATTAATGCAATTGTGAGCAAACTAAGGTTTAACAGAAGGTAATTAGGCCAGAAGGAGGTGACATTTTATCCAATTTGGCCCTCAACCAATAATGAATTTGAACCTCTGACCTACACAGAGCTTTTTCCATTCACTGACAGTTCCAGCATGTCTCTAAAGCACCGAAATAAACTCACCTTTTATTAATTTATTTATTATTTACCGGACGGTTTTCCGGCAGGTGAGATATTCATGTGCAGATAGGTAGCTGGAGAAGGGGTTTGAGGTGGGCATATAGCAAAGGAAACTGCTTGGAAAAAGTTATTTGCTAAAATACAAATCCTTTTCAGTGAGATGAACGCGCAGAAGTTTAAACTGCGGTGAAAGAGTGATAAGTAATAAGGGAGAAAATGACAGCACCGCAGGCTGCTCAGAGCTGCCTGTATCTCTCGTCTACAGCAGGACCTGTGGCTTACCTGAGACAGCCTGACACATTTATGTGCATTTAAATCTTCAGCGTTTTTTTGACTTCATCAAAATCACATGATTATATACATTTTTACTTCGAGTGAAAATATAATAAAAACAGCCCAGGTGTCATTGTTTAACAAATAATAATAATATTAATAATTATCTATAAAATAATAATTTACTTTCTTCATCTATAGTCAATATAATTTTGTCATAAGTCTCCTGCCATATATCATTGAATTCTAACATGTCATGTTCCTGATATCTGAGCTTATTTCACGCTGAATCCTCCCCTTACCAGTTAAAATGCTTGTGTAGCTGCTGCCCTTCACACTCTGTCCTTATTTCTCATCCTAACACTCTCCAAATCACAAACTAAAATGCAACCAAACCTGCCACTATCACTGATATACATCTACTGAGTCTGACAAACAGCAGCTGTACTGACATGCAACTTCAATTTATATTATATATATATATATATATATATATATATATATATATATATATATATATATATATATATATATATATATATATATAAACAACTACAGCAAAACACAGATTTAGCAAATGCCCCTGTATGTATTTGTGTTCACGCTCAGTGGAGCATCAAAGGTTTCTTTTTACAATGTGTTCTGGAGCGTTGAGCAATGCAACATATCTGCTGATTTTATGATTGGTTTTATGTTTGTTTTATCTCTCTTGTCTTACCATGCATTTCCCTCTAGGTGTGATAATGATTTGACCCTTCACTTCTGTTGTCTGTTTTTGAATATAATTGTTTAAATAACATCAATGCCAGCTTGTCAGTGTCTATTTCTGAGGCCACAGTAATAGACTTTAGAAAGCGGGCCGTGTTTTCTCATGTCAGTCTTCTGTCAGCCAGACAGTGAGACGGATCAGAATCACAGCAGACAGCTTGGACTCCCCAGGCAAGAGATCGAGAGACAGAGAGAGAGAGAGAGAGAGAGAGAGAGAGAGAGAGAGAGCAAACTCAAGAGTGTGTTCTTAAAACCATTCACTCATACTTATACAGCCTGCCCATTATAAGCCTGCTCTAAGTCAGCATCTTTACTAGATTGGATCAGATGATTGAAAATACAGCCACAACATAAATAATGAATTCATTATCATCTATGGGTGAAACACAGTAATTAGTCTCATCTAGCAAATGATCCACTGTGACGGATATGTCTCATTAGTGGCTCGGGTGTGAGCGTGTGTTCTGTCTAAGCCGATCACACCTCAGACAATGTTTGTGAAGACAGGCATTTGAAGAAACCCAAATGAGTTAGTGCCAGCGTGTGAGGGTACGTCAGAAGGGATTTAAACACTGTCAGCGGTGGTTTTCAAAGTACGACATCACTCAGACCATAAAACTAACACTTTGTTTCCAAAGACATGGCATTTTTTTATAGCATTTTTTATGACATTTTTAGAGATCAATCAAAGATGACAACTTATTAGCATTTAGCTTTTATATAAGTAGCAACTTATCATTTGGGGTTAATTAAACATATTAGCATAGCCTGAGTCAGATCTAATGTTATTGCATTAGGAAATAAAATATGAAACCAAGTGCCATTTACTTGAAAAATAACAAGCACACTTTGGTAAGCTTCAAATGATAAAGCTAGATATAGATAGCCCTATGGTTAAAGTATCGTGACATGTTGTTGTTCTGAAAAGTTAATGAAACATAAGTTTTTATGAGTTGATCCAGGAACACCATCTACTTGGCAAAACACAATCATTGCCTCCTACAAGATGTTCGCCAACATCTCCAGCAAAAGCCTAATATTGCCTAGCAATGTATTTTTTGCCAGCCTCTTTCTGTTGAGAAGAACCAAGCCATTTCACTTGGTGGGCATCTCAGTAACACCCCTGCACAGAAATTTCCTTAGTCTTGAAAGTTGAAAGAGCAAAATATCCAACACACAGTTTGTCATGATGACATTTCAACATGACCCAAAAATCTTACAAGCTTCAATTCCTGAAATCACATTAAAAGCTATTTTTAAAGGCTGGTCTAGGTAAAAAGCATGCACTTAATAAAGTGAAACTATAGCCTGAATTAAAATATAAGACTGGACGTCCATTTCTACAGCTATGATATTGAGCAGAGGGACTTTCCTTGTCACTGTCTCTGAAAGGAGCAAAGGGTCTCTGTTGTGCAAATACGATACCCAGCATTTGTTTTTGAGGTAAGAACCCGTCTCTGAGAGTCGTACCATTCATCTAAAACCTCTTTGAAAAGGTATGCTAGTGGGACTGTAGTCTTCAGGGAATAGAAAGCACATGGTGGAGTTGTTTCACACCAAATATTTTGTTCTCCAAACTGATGATAAAAAATTGGTTGGAATTTAAAAGGTGAATTGCATCTTTGAGACATAAACGTCCGATAGCTTTTTTGACAATCATGACATAGTATTTATGTTCCTGATCAAATGAAATAAAATTTTTATTATTAAATACAGATCATCTTATTGGGACCCACTTTATATTAAGTGGCCTTAACTACTATGTACTTAAATTTTAATTAATAATTTAGTACAATGTACTTATTGTGTACATACATGTTTTTACATTGTACTTATATTTAAAAAAACTACATGTAATTACATCTCTATTCAATTTCTGTAATTACATTTATAATTACACTGTTGACCCATACTTTACACCTTATCCCACCCTTAAACTTACCCATACCTCCAACCCTCTCCCTAACCTTACCCTATCCCACCTCAATAGCAGCAAAAGTGTTTTACAATACAATATGAACACAATAAGTACATTGTACTTAATTTTTTATGAAAGTACATAGTAGTTAAGGCCACCTAATATAAAGTGGGACCTGTTATTGTATCCTAAGCATGAACCTTTACTCTCTCAGTTCTACATTTTTAGCAAAAAGAAATCTCCCAGCAGTGAAGTAACGCTGCATGACATCATAGCCCAAGCCATCACTGTTCCATGTGGTGCTTTGACCTGAGCTATAAATAGAGTTCATGAGTATCACTCAGTAAAGTTCAGATTAAATAGTCTTGCTTCTGCGTGGCAAAGCATGCTAAATTCATGAGCTCTAATGCACTGGTTTCGATCACACGCGTGACTCATTTTTAATGCACTCAGAGAATGAGAAGAGGAGGAGGAGGAGGAGTGGGCAGCTCAGTGTAGTTTTAGGAGACTTTTAGCTGAAGAATTTAGTTTAAGGCATGAGGGGACACTACCTAAAGGCATCAGAAGAGGATGTTGGCAAAAGGAAGTCACTTTACATGCCATGTTTTTTTTTATGTTCTACTGGGGAATTTCTCTGCCTGTTATCAGACAGTCCTTTTCTTGTTACTCCTGATACAACATGACAGAAATTAAACTTCTAAAACTGGTTTCAGAAAACATTTTGGAGACTGGATTTCATTTCTATTGATGCTTTGTTGTGGACTAAAGCTATTTTGTGGGCTAATGCCTCTGTACTGTCACAGTGTTGTAGAATAATATGCTGTTGTCTAAAATGTTTGGTTTTCAAGAACTGTTATGATGTATTGTACTGTCACTTGTTAATTTTACTAATGCGGTTGTATTTGTGCCATTGCTCCAGTGTTTCTTGATGGTAATCCTGCCTGTGACATTCATTTCTCTACTTAATGTAAGCAACTGGAAGTGTCAGCTAAGTAACTCTGTCTCACTAGGTAATATCTACAGATCTCACTCAGTACCACCAGTAGGCGCCATCTTTAACCCAAGGTTTATGTGACATCTGCTTTTTTTTTTTTTTTTTTGGATGTGCATGCAATGTCTATGACTTACAATGATTCTAGACGAGGTGCTGTGGATAACTGGTCTGTTTCAGAGTCCGAGATCCTCAATAACTCTGCATAGGTAGAGAGCCACTGCAAAAATAAAACATAAAATCAGTTAAAATCATGTCTAGGCCATGTATATGCAATAATCTTAATTATTTTTTTTCTAACTGGGTAATGCTCTAAGACAGTGGTTCTTAACTCCAGTTTTGGTGATCCAGCGCTTTGCACATTTTGTACATCTTTCTTATTTGACACTCTCAGTTCAGTTCATGAGGCTGAATCAGGCGAGCCAAACAAGGGAGAAAACATGCAGAGCATTGGGTCTGGGACTGGAGTTGAGAACCACTGCTTTGAGAGATGTCATGTGAAAATGATGGATGTAAATACAGACTTACTTTAACAAGTTACATCAATCAGACCACAGAAATTGAATTTGTCCTAATCACATAAGCTTGTGTGCTGAAGAACACCTATGAGCTTCTTATTGACACTGATGGAAACTGACCTTTGATGAACACTGGCATGTGTATTTCAGGAATAAAGTATGAGAAGCTGTGCTGTATTGTGAATACGGACATGGCTAAAGGACATTGTTACGCACACACACACTTACACACACGCGCACACACACACACACACACACAGATCACAGCACAGCATGAGTCTTCTTTAGAAACATAATTAAATGTTTAACTCAATGAACACACAATAAACAGAAAACTTTGAAATATTATTATGCACAAACACACACTCTCTCTCTCTCTCTCTCTCTCACACACACACACACACACACACACACTTAGTAGGAGAAAAATATATATATTATACAAATCAGTTGAAATACATTTCTTTTAAATTTCTTCTTGTCCAGTACCTCAAATGTAGAAACCATCTAGAAAAGCTAAGGAAGCTGCTGAAAATGGTATTACCTCACACACTTTTAAATTAATAACTCTCTACAGTTTAAAAAAAAAAAAAAAAAAAGATCACCCATTGATAATTCCTGTGCAATGTTCACAAAAACATCCAACAGTCACGTTATTTTACAGCAGTGAATGACACATTTCCAGAGGTGGGTAGTACTTCAGCATTTACATGAGAAACTTTTTTAGAAATGTTCATGCAATACGAAACACGTAGTTTATTCTAAGTGTGATGTCTCTTTGTTTTCTCGGGTATGAGCAATGCCACATTCGCGAATGAATCATGCTGCATCCTAGTTTGTCTACCTATTCTACACCCTAAACCCATGTACTCTTTTGGTGAAGAGTGTGTAGTAGAAGAGTAGGCAAGCTTTGGGACAAACTATCAAGTCATATAATTGCGTCTTTAACGGACCGCTCTGACAAGTAGTTACACGCACCGTGTCACTGTAAACTGGCCTGTCAATCATTTTGTCACAGTTAACATCCTCCATATTTCATTTAATTTAACTTCCTACCATATTGGAGAGAAAAGAAGTCGCATGTCGCTCTGCCAGCTGTGGGTCTTTGTGCGGTGAACTCTGATCATATTTTTACATAATGATGCATTTAAAAATTTATGGCCAAACCAGGGAAGGCCCAAGCCTTTTTTGGGGTCCTAAGCAGAATTTTACATGGGGGCACTCAGTCTCCCCCAATAAAAGTCAATGCTTGATTGTTTGCAAATTATAAATCTAATACACCCAATATCAATTTCATTTGTTGTAGCTGTGTTGCTTACATTATACCAATGTCTGCCTGGAATGTTTTTGCCCTTCTATGATTTTTCATTTTATCTAGGAAACCCACAAGAGTGGCCCGGTGTTAATTTGCGCTTTAACATTCAAAGTCTTAGAGTACTAACTGGCATACTTTATGGTGTACTGAAAAGCAGCTAAATAAACCAGTGAGCGGGCACTATAACTAACGGATGGAGTCGGTGTCAATATTCATGTCATTTCAATCTTATTTTCCTTGATCCTACTGAAAAATAACCCATGGAACACAGAGGAAGACATGCATAGTAAAACTACCACGTCTCTGTAACTGTCACAAACATGTCCATTGTCCACATAATGTAAAATCATTCCCAAGAGCCCCAATCCCTAAATACTGCTGCTAGTACTTTTTCAAAGTTCCAGAAGTTTCGGAGGCGGGACTTGGGCACTAAACATGCTGATTGGTTCAGATCATTTTCAAAATATTACTCTTATTATGTCATGAAATCAAATTTTAAAAGTATTTCAGGTGAGAACGTAGTTGTTTAAAACTCAAATCTGATGTCTATTTATAAATACAGTGCCTATTTAAAAGTGCGTTTCGCCGATTTCGGAGACGGTGAGCTCCACACGATCAGTTCTCATGCAGTCTCACCTCGGCTAGACCTTCTGATGTCCTACCAAGGATGCAAGTCCAAAATCTGCATACTATTTTTTTTTTATTGATAAATGTGCACAGACCTCCGTCACCAGTCTATTTGCCTAACCTTCCAGGTACTTTAGACCGCGGTGGAAACGCAGAAAGCAACAGGTCTGGGGGGGAAAAGTTCCTGGTACAAATGTTCTGGGTAATTTCGGTGGAAACCCGGCACTATTTCACCTCCTCAGTGGTGGGGTTCCATTTAGGGCCTGCTGGGAGTCTTAGTCTCCTGGACCTGAGGAGACTGTGGCTCCACGTCCGGGCTCAGATGTCTCCGCTTCACCTCATCCTGCAGTCCAGAGCACTGAGGCTGCACTCCTCCCACCCCAAATTCCGTCATGGATCATCGCCCATTCATCATTGCAGTGCTCCCTTGGTCAGTTGGCTCCACCTGAGTTGGACTTCGACACACCTCTGCTGTGGACTTGCGGGCTGTATAGCCCTCCAACCCTTTTTCTACGGACCACCTTGCCTCCTTCCTCGTTTGTGGCCGCCTGGATCCTCTGCATCGCTTCACCTCCTTGACTCTCTGTCTGTGTCACGGGCTCCACCTTTATGCCTTGGCTCCTCCCTCCAGCACCACCACTATGAAGTGCAGTCTTGGCTGTGGCCTGGGTCTCCACCTATCCTCTCCTGCTCAAGGCTCTTTCCTGGTCATCTGCTTCACCTGCACCTCCCTGGATTTTGTTTGGCATCCTCCTCTCAGTTGTCCGCCCTCCTCCCGAACATCCTCCTGCATCTTTTCTTTGTCTTCGCCATATCCTCATCTTCCCCGCTGCCTGATCTTTCTCCTGGGGCGATATGTCACATGTCATTCAGCTGGACTTTGTTTTCCTCACGCAGCGTCCCCCTGCATTGAGTTAATTGTCTTATTTTGTTCAGGTGTGTGTAGTTAATTATTCCTGTTTGGTCTGTGTATTTAAGTTCCTGTGTATTCAGTTCTAGTTTGTTCATAATGTCTACGTTAATGCTACCTGTGTGTTGGATTAAAGACTTAAATCAATTTCATTGTAGTGCATTTATTGTTAGCACTATAGCAGTGACACACACAGCGACATGCATGGCATAAAAACTAATTATTAGTGATGTTGGAGATGGGATAGAAACAAAAGCCAGACAAATTATGAGACACACATTAGTTAAATTATCCTAATGAAGAAATCTATGTGCAAGTCAAACTATTATGCAAATGCACACCATGCAGACATGGCAAGGTCTGAAAAAAAAGAAAATAAATAAGACACTTAACAGTGACAGTAAATAAATAAGAAAAACAAAAGACAATAGAAGTCAGACGCGAGGAAAATACACGGTATTATTTGCACACAGTAAAGTTTGTTCTTCTGGTTTCAGTTTTCTGTTCCAGACACTGAGGGTTGTTTGTACTCTCCTGTCTCATTCTCTAAGAAGGCTTTAAGTGTGACCTTAATGTGGACGTTTGGTCTTTTAAGTTTATTCTGCCACAGCATCTTTGTAAACCTAATTCCCTAGTTTTCCCTATTTCTGAACCATCACCACACATGCATAAGCCAGCTGCCTCAGCAATACTTCATTGAAATCTTATAATGAGAAAACATCACATATGCTGAGAGTGTACTGTATATTTGCACATCATTAAAGTGTAGAATCTCTGGAACTACTCAATTCATTCATTAAGACATATCTTACTGATAGAGTGACACAACATGCCGGGTACTCACGCTCTAATAAGAGACGCTTCTTTCACATCTTTCCTCTAATGTGACATTGCAAACTTCAAAGCTGTGGGGTTTTTTATGATTGAAATCAGACAGAGATGAAGTACGGCACTGATGCCATAGCCATACTAATTAATACGACAGCATCAACAGTCCTGCTACCCGAAAAATGAAGCAGATATTTAAGGGATTTCAAGGGCACTGTGATCACAGTGTGGTCATGTTAAGTGTTTGGATTGAGATGGAGGACTAGTTTAGTGTTCCCAGGGCAAAACTGGAGACATTGATTGTTTGGACCTTTATGTTCATGGGCACAAAAACTGAAACCTGAACAACAAGAAGGAAGAATATAGTCATATTTATTTTCTATGAACAGTTTGTCTCTGAACCAGTGAAATGTGGCAGAAACATCTCCTCCTGTAAATGGCAGCCAACGGGATTGCTTGCTTCACATTTCAATAGACTGGTTCAGTGCTCAGTGAGCTGGTCCTGCAGTTTACTTGTCTGATATATGAGTTATGCCTATTTGTACAGCAGCAGCATCATGTCTTACATGATTACAGCAGCAATCTGTGTATCGATTATAAAAACATTTATCAATTATATTTATAACATAAATATAATTATTCATATTATATTTATGAAAAAAAGTTCTGATTGGGGAATTGAAACTCTTGAAATCTGGCAACTGCAACCACAAAAGCTTGTAGCGACCTGTTAGCAATGCAAGCTAACGCAACTGCCAAATTCAAATGAAATATTTTCAGAATAAATAACCAGTGGGCAAATATTGCAAACCATTATGCTTAATAAATCGAGTGAAGCAGAAATTGTGATAACAGTTAAACAAATTTGAGTCATAGTGCTACCGTCTGAACTGAGTGGACTCTGAACTGACTTGAGCTGAATAATAACACTATTGTCTTTCAGAGATTCCTGTTATTTTTTGACAGTCATGACATAGTATTTATGTTCCTGATCAAATGAAATAAAAATGTCATTATTAAATACAGATCATCTTATTGGGACCCACTTTATATTAAGTGGCCTTAACTACTATGTACTTACATTTTAATTAATAATTTAGTACAATGTACTTATTGTGTACATACATTCCTGTTTTTTTTAGCTGCTTTGACTCAATATTGTGACTTGTCCTGACTTGACTAACAGCAGCATGCCATCAGATCTAGTCTGTTAACACCAAATACTGTACTTTAAAGACCATCATATCTGTTAACATGCTAAATGGTTGCCAGGTATTTCCTAAACTATAAGAAGGACAAAATTCAGGGCTGTTGTCAGGAAAGCCATTAGGTGGCAGTGTCCTCTTAAACGACATACTGATATATACTGAAACATCCAAATTTTCATGTTGATGAACAGTGAACATGAAAATAAACAATAAGAGCAATTTATTTCCTCATGTTCGACTGACACGCATACCAACAAACCAATGAGAACATGCAACAATGATGACCATTCATAGCAATAGACAGCAGGCATCTGCTCACCCGAACCCCTCCAAAACAGGTACAGATTTGCAGAAAATTATAACAATATCTAAAATAATTAATGATTTACAGGCAGTGGCATGCAGTATATATTCCCAACATTTTATTAAGTAAGGCTTATGTTACACCTTAGATGACAAGGAAATTTAAGTAATGTTAATATTAATAAGCCAGTCCTTAGACAGAGATAGATAGATAGATGCCGATGTACTTGCAAACATGCATTCTTCCATTACTGTGTTCAAGAGAGGTTATTACAGTTACTGTCTGTGCCATTAAATTGAATGTGATATTTTTCAGGTAGCTAGCTACTGTATACACTATAGATAACTTGCTCAGCAGATTCTCCTCAAACTGTTGCTGTTCGATAACAGTAGATGACCAGACATATACACTATACTATTATCTATGATACACCTACACTGAGATCACATCTGCCCTCTGACACATTTTGGGACACAACCAATGTACAAATGAGCTTGGACAGCTGGAAGCATCTGTACACTATGTTTTGGCCTGACAATACAGCAGACAGATGAAAACACTGACACATTATGTAATGCAAAGAGAAAGCATGTCATTAAAGTAACGACTACTATGTATTGTTGATCTGCACTTAAAGGGTTAGTTCACCCAAAAATCAAAATTATGTCATTAATAACTCACCCTTATGTCATTCCAAACCCTTGAGACCTCCTTTTATCTTCTGAACACAGTTTAAGATATTTTAGATTTAGTCCGAGAGCTCTCAGTCCCTCCATTGAAGCTGTGTGTACGGTCTACTGTCCATGTCCAGAAAGGTAATAAAAACATCTTCAAAGTAGTCCATGTGACATCGAAAATACATTTTGGTCCAAAAATAACAAAAACGATGACTTTATTCAGCATTGTCTTCTCTTCCGTGTCTGTTGTGAGAGAGAGTTCAAAACAAAACAGTTTCTGATATCCGGTTCATGAACGAATCACTCCATGTAACCGGATCTTTTTGAAACAGTTCACCAAATCAAACTGAATCGTTTTAAGTGGTTCACATCTCCAATACGCATTAATCCACAAATGACTTTAGCTGTTAACTTGTTTAATGTGTCTGACACTCCCTCTGAGTTCAAACAAACCAATATCCCGGAGTAATGCATGCACTCAAACAGTACACTGACTGAACTGATGTGAAGAGAGAACTGAAGATGAACACCGAGCCGAGCCAAATAACGAACAATAGACTGACTCGTTCACGAGTGAAGAACCGGTTGCATCGGTGTTCGGATCACCAGTAGTTCTTCCGGACAGTTCGATTCAATAAACTGATTGAAGAAAACGGTTCACCGGTTCTTTTGCGCTTGATGTAATGGCGTCATTTTCGATGATTGTCCTTGATTCAAGCCTTCGGTTTACCTGGGCTCATAACACTAGCACAGAATCAGTTCAGAATCAATCACCAAAAGAATCAGTTCAGTTCAGACGCTCTGTGTGTCGGTCTGCTTCACGCTGAATCACACATGCGCAGTATCATCAGCTCCTGGGTTCTCGAATCGGATACGTCTGACAGAAATGGTTCTTGACTCGAGAACGAGTCAATCTTTTGTTCATTATCTGGCTCGACTCATATGAGTGTTCATCTTCAGTTCTCTCTTGGACATGGACAGTAGACCGTACACACAGCTTCAATGGAGGAACAAAAAGCTCTCAGACTAAATCTAAAATATCTTAAACTGTTCCAAAGATGAATGGAGGTGATACAGTTTGGAACGACATGAGGGTGAGTTATTAATGACATTTTAATATATGGGTGAACTAACCCTTTAAACATAGGGGTATGTAAATCAGCTAACAGGTTTGATAAGCAGTCAACGTGCAAGATAACAGAAATCTGTTGTTACATTTGTACTTCTGTGACTCGGTCTCTAGATGCGTAGATGCATAATCACATAATCACACAAACATAAAGGGGGATCAAAGCCATAATCAGGTCTTTGTTTCAGGAAATGCAATATACAGTATTTTAAAAACAATTTTTGGATTTCATGCAGTCAAAAGTGTCTTGAATGAATAACTTCCCATTTTTCTGGAACATACTGTAACTGTAACATATCTAAATATTCTAAGGACAATCTCTCTTTGTTTCAGACAATATGTATTGTTAAGGTTCTAAGAAAACTATCATAAAATCAGGCCGCATCTCATTTTCTAAGTATTTTCTTATCTTTGACATCTATTGATCTTTCGAGTTGTGACTGAACTAATTAAACCAGAAGGCTGCGCGTCCCATCAAGTCTGCAGGCATTGTCTGTTCTTTGACGTTTCTGTTTAAAGATGCATTGGTCAGATGAAGCGTTGCTGATAAAAGCACTTCAGAAAAGAGCTGCCGCACACATAAAATCTGAACAAGAGCATCTGTCAGATCTCTGCAGCACTGGCCTGTCACACAGGTCCAAGCCTTTACACCAGGAATCCTGGAATATGTCAATGTCTGAGCCCTCTTCTAGCAAGCAGCAAGTGCAAAGAATTTTAAATTCACTTTATTCTTTCTTTCTTTTCCCTCAACATCCTTACCAAGTGTGACTAAGGATAGTTGTAAACCACTCAGTAATTGTACCTTGTTTCTGAATGTAAATGTTATGTTCTGGGAATGTGTAGTTTACTTAAGTACTATTGAAATTAAATACTTGCATTCTTACTAAATGTTCAACAGAGGAAAACCAAAACAAACATGTGTGAACAGCATGTAAAGAAACTATATTTGAAGGACTCACCTCACATGAAACACATCAGTGTTCAAGTTAATGCAGAAAGAGTTCTGTTCTGTAATGTCAGTGTGTCATGCAAAGAAAAGGGATTCATTAAAACTGTAGTCATTCATAGGCCGATCGATATATTCAAATATACTTTACAATCAATTTATCATAACAGTATGCTTTCCTAACTGCTGTTTTCTCAGCGCTGTCATTTTTGCTGTGTGTTAATTTTGTTATTGAGAAGTGTCTAGCACATATTTACATAATCATAAGTGACGTCACTCTCATCAGTGTCAGGATATATCCTTAAACGGTATATATCTGATACATTGTTTCCAACATTTTGGTTCACTGCCATTTCAGTAAATAATATTAATAATGATTTCATTGACCACTTAATTGATTTATGAGATAAAACATCAGGCGTTATTGTTATTATTGACTTTTACTATTTTATTATATTTTAAATATTCAGTAGGGCAGTGAGATATTATTTATGAATCAGATTTGCTTAGAAAGCGGATGGTTTATTGTACTTTTAATTAGGCACTTGTCTTAAAGTCAACATGAAATGGCATTCAAACACTATTTTTCTTGTTTAATGAGACATATTTCCACATCAGGATCAGGCTAGCATGCTAGCAACAAGTGTCATGGAGTCTATTCCCAGGGACACACATACAGTTTAATGTACACCTTGAATGCACTTTAAAGCATCTGTCAAATGCATAAATATGAATGTACTCATTTAGATAAAAAATCTATAGGTTGACTGAATCCAATGTGTATCTATTGGATCATAAAAAAATCCCATTCTATAAAAGAACAAAGCCAGAGCTAAATGCATTTACAGTGAACCACGGCTGCTATCACCCACTTGTAAGGAAGCATCCAATATTAATCACAGAATTCAGATATTAAATCAATGTGTCTGACAGCTGGTTAACAATTTAACAATAGCCTGTGTGGTGTAGGAGACATCTGACAAAAAAGAAAGCTGTTTCACAGGCGGAACAAGTTATATTGTCATCACACCCTATATGTAGAGTAGGGCACCAATTACAGTCCAAGAGGGGCATCTGTAAATGTGTGAAGACTGTGTGAAAACATTTAGTTTTTCTTTGAAATAACATGAACTGATTAACTGTGCACACTGCACCAGTGTTGGAAAGAGTACTGAAAAAAATATTCTCAAGTAAAAATACCATTACCTTCCAAAAAATTTTAGCAGAGTAGACCAAAAATTTATTGTGCAAAAAAACAATTATCCTTAACCTTACCTTATTCTCAGTGCAATCATCATCATTTAAATCATAATGTCTGCTATTTCATTTTTTTTTAGAAAATATTTAAAATCAGGTGTGAGGCCACTGAGCCAGAACATGTTATTGTTGCACATAAAATATTATTGTTCAGAACAGTGCAAAGAATTCAAAAACCATTAGAGATTCATACGAGAGGTCAGCATCACACACCATGTAAGTAAGTAAGTAAGTAAGTAAAGTTTATTTTTATATAGCACATTTATCACAGCAAAGCTGACCATAGAGCTGAACATAGTCAAAGATAAACATAAAATAAACAGAAAAAAACAGATTATACAGTAAAACAATGGAACATAGATAAAATTCAATTTAAAATGCCTGGGAATAAAGATATGTTTTCAACTTCATTTTAAAAGTTGTGATAGATGGTGCAAGGCGAATGTCCAGTGGAACTTGGTTCCAGAGACGAGGGGCTGCAATAGAAAAAGCCCCATCACCCTAAGTTTTTAAGCGTGAACGAGGGACAACTAAAGGAGCTCTATCAGAAGATATTAGAGATCTGGAGGATGAAACAGGAATAAGATGATCAGAGAGATAAGATGGGGCTTGACCATTAAGAACTTTAAAAACAAACAACACAATTTTAAAATGAATTCTAAAATAGACAGGAAGCCAATGAAGAGAGGCTAAAACTGGTGTAATGTGATCTGTTTTCTTTGCCCCGGTCAACAGCCTTGCAGCAGCATTGTGTACCATCTGCAAGTGTGCAATGGATGTATGAGGAAGACCCAAATATAATGAATGACAGTAGTCAAGGCGGGAGGTAATAAAAGCATGAATGGCTTTCTCCAGGTCATTAAAAGTTAAAAATGATTTCAGTCTCGAGATGATCTGTAACTGATAAAAACAGTGTTTTTGACAACTGTATTAATTTGTTTAGTTAAACAAAGCTCAGAGTCCAGAATGACACCAAGATTTCTGACCTGGGAGGAGACTGAGGGGAAATGCTTGCCAAGCTCATTGATGAGACCATTTCTCAACTTAGGGGGGCCAAAGACAATTACTTCCGTTTTATTGTCAGTAAGTCTAAGAAAGCTATTGGAAAGCCATTTCTTGATATCTCCTAGGCAGGCCAATAAGAGTTGAATGGTATCACCAGCTTTCAATGGTATGTACAGCTGGGTATCATCAGCATACACATGAAATGAAACATTGTTTCTCTTAATAATGTCTCCCAAAGGTCGCATATATAAATTAAAAAGGAGTGGCCCTGAAATGGATCCTTGAGGCACTCCACAGATAATAGGAGCAACAGATGAAGAAAACTTACCCAACTCAACAGAAAAAGACCTGTCTCTAAGATATAAATTAAACCACTGCAAAGCAATACCCCCAATACCAAACAAATTTTCTAACCGGCAGAGAAGAATATCATGAGATGAGATGGGTTAAAAAGAGTGATTAAAGAAAACCAATATCTGCCTTTTACACAGCTACATTTCTCAAACTGTTATGCTGATAATTTAATCTGTAAGGAAAAAATTGCATTGAACAGGGAAATATTTCCAGGGAAACTTTTTCAAAAGAAGACACACACACACACACACACGTCTCTTTGCAGGGCCATGGCGTTCTCGGTAATAAGCTGCTCTATAAGCAGCATCTACAACTGAATGGAATAAAAAATATATATTTATTTTTTTGCATGAGTGCACTTGCTAAATGAAGGCCGAGACCGATTACTCACTCTATCCAATCACATTAATGGATAAAAATACAATTATATATAAAACAAAAATCAAATGACCACAAATGGAGGGAAAATAGTGGAGTAAAAGTATACATCATTTAAAATGTACTTGAGTAAAAGTACATAATATTTAAACTACTCAAGGTAAAGATTCTGATAAAAAAAACGTCTTAATTACAGTAAATTTACACCTCATGTTGACTTTAACCCATGATAAATCCTACAGAGCGGCGATCTTGAAGTGAATGCACAACGACTCTCAGAATAGGACGCCTAATAATCACCTGAGGTGTCCAAGTTGAAACCCGCTGAGGTTGCCCAGTGCACTTATGTTTTGCATCAGTAAGCTAACCTTATTTTAATGAGCACTTTCAATGAGCTCAAGGAGTTCCGGAAAGGTTCTCTAAGGAGGTGAAGACACTGAGATTAACTGTTTCAAGTCCTTTTACAACAGAGCGTATTGTAAATCAAATGCACATAGCTGTTAACTCACTTCTACTCTGATCTCCACCATGAACCCAGTAATGCTATTCTTAGAGCCATACAACCAGCCTGTGGCTTTCAGAGCTGCTCTGTAGAAAGAGAATGAAACTTTAATGTCGAACAGAGGATGTAGAAGAAAATCAAATCTGCTCAAGTCCTTAGGCTGTTCCATGGCTTTCAGTTTGAGTTTTCTTCTGAAGGATCAGCCAAGGCATAATATTTCCATTCCAAACCACCTGCTGAGAGCTTGAGAAGAATCATCTTCACATAAAACTAACATTCATCAAATTCACACAAAACTGATGACAATCCTGAAAAATCTAATCCAAGAACGAAGCAGTAAATTCTTAAATACTTAAACATCAAATAGTCCCTTCAAGTCTACTACCTGGTCTAGTATAGACTTTAAAATCATTTTTAAAGAGCAGGTCATATGGATTTTCAAATATATATATATATTAGCATTTTGTAATGTAGCTGTCCTTCAGTGTAATCAGTCTGCAAAGTTATTAATCAAAAAAAAGTGCATGATACATAAAGATTCTCTCAAAAGAAAGAGTCGACTCTGAACTGTCTTAACAAGCCGTCTTATTTTATAATCTTCTGCCTGTTACCTACTGTTTATATGTCACAAGGTAAGACATTTACACAATACCTGCCTGCCTGCAATATATGATCTCTCTAACCTGCCCACAAACACTCCCGCTTGTTATTTATTGTGTTTGCATCATGTTGAGAAGACGCTGTGTTTTCTGCCTCACTGGGCATTCTAACACTGCTCCCACGTGCATGTCAATTAAGTAAATAATAATGATAATGAATGCTTTGAAACTGCTGTCACATCACGTAAAGTACCACATACATATTAAACCTAACACTGAGAATCATCCTGATCAAGTCGTGCTTGTGATGAGTTTCAGGTTGAGCGACTGCATCGGTATCATCCTCGGACTCTGGCTCAAATTGATAAGATAATATTGATGCCAGTTTTTTAACCTTATTATAGCATTTTTGTTTAAAAGGAACCCCCCGGAGCAAAACATTTTTATGGTAATGGGAGTTTGTTTACAACCAGGCGGCAAGGAAGTCGACCGGAAGTTGAAGTCGGGTGGGGGCTGCCATCTTGTAGCAGAACTTCACTTGCGTTAGCATTCCCATTGACTCCAATTCATTTTGGCGTCACTTTGACAGCAAATAACTTTACATCTGAGGCGTTTAAAGACTCCATTTGTCCATTATTTATTTCTAAAGATACACGACAATGTATAAAGGGCTCCATTACCTTCTATGCTACATTATGGCCCCGTAGAAACAGTTTTTGTAAAAATAGGCTAACGATTGCGTAATAACCACTCGACTCTCTGTCGCATTACCGTACAGACAGGAGGAGAAGCTCGCAGGCACTTAACTTAATATGGCGTACTGGCGTTACATTTTAAAATACTATACAAAATAATTAATCAGAATACTTACTCCTGCTCACTCATGACAAAGAACTCCCCGCTCAAGCTCGCCGTCTCTGCAAGATTAACGATGGCAGTTTGCACGCACAGCTACTAGAAGATTTACATCTGTTAGACAGGTTGCTGACGTCTTCAAGTTTAGTTTAAGTCTGCGCGTCAGAAACGGTAGTGCTAAAAAAACGCTAAAAATGGGCTTCACTTGTCTCAATTGAGTTCCAATGGGGTCGCTGTGTCCATTTCTTTTACTGTCTATGTTTCCAACACGCACTGTATGCGGCAAGACCAATCACAACAGACTTCACCAGCTGACAATACAGAGTAGGCTTAGGGAAGGGAGGGGTTTACAGACTTTAAGCTCAGAACAGCTTTAAAGGGGGGGGGGGGTGAAATGCTATTTCATGCATACTGAGTTTTTTACACTGTTAAAGAGTTGGATTCCCATGCTAAACATGGACAAAGTTTCAAAAATTAAGTTGTACGTTTGAAGGAGTATTTTTGTTCCAAAAATACTCCTTCCGGTTTGTCACAAGTTTCGGAAAGTTTTTTTCGAGTATGGCTCTGTGTGACGTTAGATGGAGCGGAATTTCCTTATATGGGTCCTGAGACACTTCTCCCGGAAGAGCGCGCGCTCCCGTATAGCAGAGCACTGAGAGCACAACAGACTTCACTGATCAGAGCGAGAGCGTCGCCAAATGTCACAAAAGAAGTGTGTTTTTGGTTGCCAGGGCAAGACAACCCTGCACAGATTACCAAAAGAGAAACAGCATTAAGGGACCAGTGGATGGAGTTTATTTTTTACAGAGCATCAACGGAGTTGTGCAAGTGTTTGTGTTTGTTCCCTGCATTTCGAAGATGCTTGTTTTACAAACAAGGCTCAGTTTTATCCCTGATTTGCGTATCGTTTATTTCTTAAGGATAATGCAGTCCCAATGAAAACGGGTCGCGATCGTGTGTTGGAACCACAGGCGGTGAGTAAAACTGCTTCAAATATCTCTATGTTGTTAACTTAGCTATCGGCTCGTGAGCACATCAAGGAAACAACATGCGATGTTGTCATCAAACTGCACTTTCCACATGTACAGCTTAAAAAAAAAAAAAAGACGACATAAAGTGGAACTTATTCATTTTCCAAAACCGCTAAGCAAATATATACAGTTTCAATACATACTACATAGAGACGTCCTGCTGTAGTCGTTGCTGCTGCTCTTGTTAAATTTCAGCCTCTGGATCTGATTCTGGATCATAAATATACGCTGAATCTGACTGTTAGCCATGGTTTGTTTTGGATGTTTTTTTCTTCACGGTAATGTCACTCACAGTTTCCAGACGCTCTCAACGCAAAAGTTTACTCGCGCTCGTGATTCTTTAGCTCCGCCCACACGTCACGCCTCCAGGTGCTCGTGTTTTTCCGGGAAAAAATGGTACAGACTATCTTTCTCTTATAAATATAATAAAACTAAAGATTTTTGGAGTTATGAAGGATGCAGTACTACTTTATAGGTACTCAAGATTAACATGATATTGAGTGAAAATGAGCATTTCACCCCCCCTTTAAACTAATTGTTTTGAAATCATTGGAAGATGATTCTAATATTAAATGTATATTCTGAGAAAATTACAACAAAATTTTAGGACACTTTAAAATACCATATGACCTGCTCTTTAAAAAATAAGTCACATCACGATGCATGCACAAGCTTTCCCTGAATGTAAACATGTATACTGTACATTGCACCTTGTTTATGTTCAGGGCACATTGTGTCATGGTACTCTCCAAAATGGTGGAAGACGGTAAACCAAATCAAAATGATTGAATAAAGTAGTTTTTTTTTATTGCGCACAAATAGTAGTCTCGTAGTTTTGCAAAATTGAAGTTGAGCCACTGATTTCACATGAACTATTCTACCGATGTCTCTACTACATTTCTGGGTCTGGGAACTCTTTACTTGCACTGCTGTCTATGCAGGGTCAGTAAGCACTTTTTTAAAGTGACATTTCTTTTTCATTTACAAGAAAATATCAGTTATTTTTTCAAGTAAGTAATGCAAGTTACATTGTTTTCTGTTTACTGACTGACAGCTCTCCTGTCCCCATGTTAAGCAAAATCAGGAGTGAGTGCAGAGGCATTGTGTGTGCTGTTGGAAACATGATGTTACTGTAGACCAAGACTAAATGTGAACATGCATTTACTCATCTCACTTGCACAAAAACAGATTCAGTACTCCTCAAAATTAATAAAATGGTGAAATGCAAACTCAGAATATGACGCAAACCTGCATTAATTAAATATGAACAAAAACACACAAATATCCTTTGTATTTAATCCCATTGCTTTAACCAGTGTCTTTTCTGCGGATTTTCCATGACCCAATTCAACCATACCAATAAGCAAAAATTACTTCACATAAACATGACATTTGTGTTTCTTTTCTTTATTGCTGAAGAGTGTTGAACTACTTTTTGTGTGTTACGCAAAGGTTATGTCAAGTCACCTTTATTTGTATAGCGCTTTATACAATACTAGTAGTGTCAAAGCAGCTTTAGAGTCAAACATGAAAATAATTAGTCAATGATGCAAGAATACAATAACATTGTTCAGCTAAAGTCAGTCCATTGATGATTAAGAGATGTCATCATCCAGTTCAGTTCTCTTCCAATAGTGCCTGTGCAATGTAACATTACTGTCCATTAAATCTAAGTAGGTAATGTGATTGGTTACTTGTTTTAGCGGGTGAGTCAATGTTATTGTAACACTGTGGAGCAAGGGCTGGTTGGCAGTGAAGTGGATCCAGTTGCAGGATGTTTATTGAAAACAAAGCAACAAACAAATGAAGAAAACACAGGGATAAATGACTAAAAATGAGGGTCTGTCTTAGTCACTATCAAAGAGAGAGTAACGTTAACTTGGATCACATGTGCCTTGATAACCAATCACGTTACAGTGATGTCATTGAAGCTGAATCCCTCCTGTTGTAAAAATGCTGTGACTTCTCTTATAAAAATATTTTTTTGTGTGTAAACTCTATAATAGTTCAAAATCATTGTTTAGCATAAAACATGTTGAAGATTAACCGATTCAATTCATTAAATGATAAGTTGCTTCGAAACCTTTGAAATATATTTTTCAAAACAGTGGTTCTGAGTGCGTATCAATATGCCAAAGTCACGTGATTTCAATAAAAGAGCCTTTGTTTCTTTTCAAAATTTCAATAGTCAGCTTTAGAGGGGCGATCTCTGTTACTGAAATCGCCCTCCAGCAGCAAAATAATAAATAAACGTCTCTGATCTCGGATCAGTTTTATGAATTTGTAGACATTGTAACGAGACATTGGTGTAATTAAAACTAAGTGGCCTGTCTCAACAAGCTCTACATAAAACACACAAAACAAGCATTTGCAGATTAATAATAATTATTTTAAAGACATATTATACAGGCACTTTATTTTTAATGGTATTTTATTACTTTGATTGCATTTAACTGATTATACCTTCGAGAAAGCACTTGCATTGGGTTTGTAAAAGCAGTTTTTTGCATGGTTTGACATTTGTTTTGTTGCATTTACACTATTTTGACCAGTAAGCTTAACCAAAATGTGGTGTTTCGAGTGCTTCGAAACAGTGAATCATTTTGCGAAGCAATTGGTTCAGTTGATTCCACTCTTCGAAATGTTTTGTTTTCTCCATCACTAAGAATCAGCCATTACGCTTTTTTTGACTAAAGGTTGCAAGCTTGCCTTCCAGTGCCTTTGACAAAGTACTACACAGGAAGTGAACACAGGGAACTATAAGGACAAATAACACACTTCATAATAAAAGTCCAAAGACAAATGCAAGGAATCTACACACATTAAAACGGTAATACATTACTTTTATAAATAACCTTGCCCAACACTGTCATGTGTGCAGTGTGAACAGGAAATGTGGTCATGTCAATGTCTTTAAGACCGTTCACCACAATTTAATTCATGTAAAAAAACAACAACAAAAAAAACTGGTTCAAGCACTTCAAAATAGATAGAAGATTAAGCAGCCAATCACTGAAATAATCAAGAAAACATGTTTACATGAATGTTTAAAATAGTAACTGTATAAAAATAATCTACATATCAGCTGGCAACTTCATTTGTCTTTATCGAGGGATTCAACTGGCCTGATAATAGGTATGTTACAGTACAGGGACATTTCACTGGTGAGCCAGGGCCCTTCACCAAAATATATGCAAAAGCAAATAATTTGATCTTTTGAATAGGAGACCCGTTGCTTGATAGTTTAGCTTTCCGCTCTGAGGTGGAAGCCTGATCGCATGACTCATTGAACAGAAGCAGACATCGCCGGTCCTTCTGCAACCCAGCAGTTAATTAGCTTTTGGTTATCAGCTATCAGACTGGCTTTCATGGATGCCAGAGGTGTAAATCAGAGAGATTGCGTTAAATTTACCACAAATGATTCACAGCAGAAGCACCCTGGGGAAATCTCATCTGACAGAGTAATTACCCTCATCACTGACGTCCTGTATGGTGCAGGTGTGTGAAGGACTGAGATATGACCTTCCGCTTTCCCCTTCCAGATGTTCAGAACTCATGGTGACACTCAGAGGCTTTTAAGACTTCAACCCATTAAACCAGGGGCATTTCTAAGGGTACAAAGCCCCCATATGTTGATACTCCTTTGGAACTTTATTGCAATCTTTGTTTGATTTATACATCAAATTACATGATGCGCGCAGATTATTAGTTTAACATCAGTTGTTTTTATCACTGCTCTTGTGTGTCCTTTGGTTTGAGTTCTCATGGTAACCATCGGATGTGTAATGCTGCACAAAGACCCACTGACAGTAGAAGAACTTTCCACAAAACATACATCTATTTTGTTTATTTATTTCTTTTTATGCATCATTTTATTGACAGACAGGTGGATAATGTTAAGTCAGATTTCTCAGAAAGGTAATATCATACCCCTCATCTACGAGCTGAATGACTTGATGAAACAATGTCTGTAGCATGAATGCACTGGGTGAGTTACAACCCGGAGTGTCAAAATATTATTGAGTAAATTGCCATTGGGCGGAGTCACACAGACCAAAACAAAAACAGACATTCCGACATGGCTGAGGAGTCGTTATCTTTGACGAGTTATCTTTGTTATTGGGCGGACCAGAAAACATGTCAGCAGCATCTTGAACTCTCTCACACAGACCCAGAAGAGAAGACGATGCTGAATAAAGTCGTAGTTTTTGCTATTTTTGGACCAAAATGTATTTTCGATGCTTCAAATGCTTTCAATGCTTTTTTTTGTTTTTGATTAGCTTTTCATTTGAATATATGATTAGTTTTAAATGGTCATTGTTTAACTAATACTGCATGTATTTGTTAGTTCTACTGACAGTTATTTGTAATGTAATGTTTAAATATTGTGGGCACATGCCTGGGACTGCAGATAGAAATTAGCATTTGCTAACTCTGGTACAAAACATCTCTTCGTAAGTTTAATGTATTTTGTACATTGTCCCTGACAAATAAACTGAATACAACGGACCCTCTGATGTCACATGGAATACTTTGATGATGTTTTTCTTACCTTTTTGGACATGGACAGTAGACCGTACACACAGCTTCAACCAGGGATGGACTGGGACTAAAAAACGACCCTGGACTTTGACTAGGCCCGGCCCAAAGCAATCGGCGCGTGTAAACTCGACAACAACAACGCCTGGCATGAGTGTCACAAGACTTTACTTGTGGCTCATGATACCATACCATCCAAATTATAGCAATAGCACTGATGTTGACTAGATGTTGAGCTGGAGTGGGTGTCTTTCTCTGCTCTTGGTCTAAGCTCAACCTGAATAAACAACGATGGAATTGATTTTTTTTTTCAACAGGTTTTATTCCAAGATGGCAAGGAATAGATTATATAATATGCTGTTATAACATTATATTTTACATTATATTACATGCTGTCTTAAAAAGAATTTGTTACTAAATAATCTTAATTTATGCATTTATTAATTAATTAATCTTACTGCACAGATAATAACACCATATCTAAATGAAAATACACCATTACAAATTTAACTTCTGTATTCAAAATCTTTTGTAAGCACTGTAACTGTAATGTTACCAACATTTTTAAAAGTAAAATCACAACATATTTCTTAATATTAGCTACTGCATGTGACATTTTACAGCTAAAATGTTGAAGTTTAGCTGTTTTAACTACTGTGATCATTAAAAATCAGTGGTGTCAAAAGTATTGGCATTCATTACTCAAGTAGAAGTATAGATATTAGGGTTTAAAAAGACTTTTGTAGAAGTTGAAGTATCAACTCAAGCTTTTTACTCAAGTAAAAGTGTAAAAGTACAGGTTTAAAAATCTACTTAAAGTATAAAAGTAAAAGTAATGTAAGGGAAAAAAATGCCAATAAAAACAAAAGCTTGGGCCGAGCCACAGGGGCCTATTGTGCACTACCCCACCCCCTCAAAAAAACATTTTTCTAAAGGCCATAATGAATATAATGTTATATTAAAATGTTCATGTTGAAAATTTTGGGATGCACTAGGCTACCTGTTTCAGCCGCATATATGCCCATTGAAAATGAACGCATTTTAGTACAATGCAAATACATTAAAGAGCTAGAGATATGATTACTAGTTGCCAATAACTATTGTTATGGTGCAAAAAGTCAAACTTCAGAGGCAAGTCATCAATAACCTTTAATGGAATGTAAATGTACATCGAAGCTTAGCTGCAGGAATCTGCGAGGGCAATGGATAAGAACATTGGTGCAGGCTTAGTAACAATTACACTTGTATGGATGTCTATTTACAATAAACATTATAGTGCTGTCAAAATTAATGATTAATCCAAGTGTTTAATCAAAAACTAAAAACTAAAAATAACTCATAATCCTGATACCTTCTTGATTGATAGCTTCCTGTATTCGGTACATACGTCTGCTATGTCCAGTGTTCGGGGGGTAACGAGTTACAAAGTTGGTAAAGCCTAGTTTTAACAACATTGTTAATCGCGTCATCAATCGCAAACGATAATTTATAAAAAACATCTCGCTACCGAACTACCTACAGCAGCTTAATTTGTGGAGGACGAAGAGAAAGCACCCATTTGGTAAATGAGCCAGTGAGAAATAATAACTTTTAAGTAGGTTCCAGTGCCTTTTCAATACTTTTAAAAGGTACCGGCGCCTAAACGGTGCCTGAACCAATACTTTAAAAAAAAAGAACCCCCCAAAAAACTATGGATAACTTTAAAGAACATTTAAAATATTTGAAATAAATCCATAGCTTTCACATTGGATGCTCTCATTTCCCAAGTTGTGCTTCCCTTAATTTAAGGCTAATAAATGTATTTCACAATCTGGGTCATTATTTAATACAAAACCACACATAATGTTTCTACTGTATTTCTGTCACTCACTCTGATATTTAGTTAAAACGAGTGCCGTCTCTCACTGTCTTTAATCAGTTCTGTGAATTACTGTATGCTCATTCTTTATAAAGTAGCAACAATGTTGTTGGTGCAAAAGTCTTATGCAAAAGAAAAAATAGCATTTTCACTCCAAAAAAAGGGTTTCAGTTATGTATATCTTTTGCTGTAGTGTGTCCGTAGGAAATATCAGTTTGCCATTAATTTAAATAATAATCTAGTGCAATTTTGAATGCACAAGCAATATAGCAAAATATATAAATAGCCGAACACCGAAAATACTAACGTGCCTAAGACTTTTGCACAGTAGCTAGTGTATGTATAAAGTACGTATGATTTAAATTTAAGTATATTTAAATAAGTGTAATTAAAGTATGCGTTCATATGTGTTAAGGGCTAGATTTTCGCGGGAGGAAACGGCTGTTTAGTGATGAGCGGTGAACAACGAAAACTTTACAGTGGATGAGAAAGCGACTGCTCCCTCGTGACCTTTTGTAAACTGTATTTATGACAAAGAACTGCACAGATACAGATATTCTAACAATCTATAGATAAACACATACCTTGTGTCCTCTGTCTCTGTTTGACCTCACGCTGCTCCTCTCGCGGTCTGCGGTTTGAAGAGCGCGCTGAAAGACGGGAGGAGACCGGTCTGACGCCGGTTTCATATGAATTGTAAGCGGACTGACTCTGAGGCGATCGGATACCGGTTCCATACCCAGCCCTACTTTTAAAAAACATATTTTTTGATAAACTAACCCAAAACTGGCTATGTCCTTGCTGGAGTGTGATGTGTCATGTGCAGGTGCGATGGATCGCGTACAAACCAATAGGGTGTCGGAATGGTATATGTTTATACTTCTCATCCAACCACAATCAAATTCACTCCATCCGGGTGGCGCGATTTATCTGGATAAGTTTTTTTTTTTTTTTTAATGATGACAAGCTGGAATGAAAACAAGCCTGAATGAAATAACAGTAACGAAGCTATTTTTAAAATGTAAGGAGTAGAAAGTACAGATACTTGCGTGAAAATGTAAGGAGTAGAAGTAAAAAGTCGGCTGAAAAATAATTAATCAAGTAAAGTATAGATACCCAAAATTTCTACTTAAGTACAGTAACGAAGTATTTGTACTTCGTTACTTGACACCTCTGTTAAAAATGTAGCAACCTGAATATCACTTCTTAACATCATCATCATCGCAAGTACCTCTCTTTCTCATCATGTTTCATACTTGGATCTGGATCTGCCTGAACCAGCTCATCTTTCTGTCCCTCATTATCATCACTGGTGGCATGTTGCTGCATAGCTGTCTGGCTCACTTCACTGCTGCTAATATTTAACTTCGAGGTGCTGCTGCTGGAAAATATTGCTATATATTTCAGTTAGTTTGGGAAATTTAGCGGCTTCAGTATCTAAATTCCGCTTTTTTTTCTCTCGCCTTCTCAGCCCCACCCTTTTTTTTCCATTTTTTTTTTTACCCCCGGCCGCGTTATGCATATTGTTTGTTTGTTTCTATGCTTCTTCTATCTAACGTTAAAGGTCCTATGACATGAAAATTTCACTTTCTGAGGTTTTTTAAGATTAATATGAGTTCCCCTAGCCTGTATATGGTCCCCAAGTTTCTAGAAATTTGAATCGGTATAAATCAAAATTTTTCTATCTTTCTCTGCCTTTGAGAAAATGGAAGCTCAAACGGGCTGATCTTGAATCTCCTCATTGTGACGTTGCAACGAGAATTGTTACCTCCCCTTTCTCTGGTTTGCCCGACAAATATTTACATATAATTCAGCACAGGCGTTACAAACAGACTTTTATGATATGGATTCGACAGCACCGTCACAAACAGTGAGTAATAGTGTTCATTAATGCCTGATCTGTGATCAGTGATTTCTGATGGGTAGCTAATCATTCAAGTTCACACAGACTTTCTTTCTAAATCGTTTAATACTGTTTATGCATCAGTGAATCAAGCCAGTGACTAAACGATCAACTTCGCGTTGTTTCTCTTAGTAGCATGAAACAAATCTGTTATTTAAATTGTGATTTAACTACAGAGAGCCATCAAAGAAAGCTCGCTTTTTTCCGGAGCTGTTACACATCGCAAGTATATCTGCACACTTGCCCAAACTGCCGTTACAATGAATGACGCTGTTATGCTGCACAACGGAGCTCTTACTGTATTCATGTGTTTGCTGTTAGCTGTGGTGAAAGCATTTTGTGAGATAACGTGTTGCAATAATCACTGCAGATCACTGCATCCACGCGATAAACAGACTCTGTCTACTCAATGCTCATCACTGCAGCCTTTCATGTGATGGGGAAAAGATCTAACATTTTTTTATATAATCCACACTTCCACGATTCGTTAATCTCGACAGCTGTAATAGTAAAAAAAATAAAAATAATAATAATAATAAAAAGATATATATATATATATATATATATATATATATATATATATATATATATATGTGTAACGTTATAATTGAGAGGGGTTCCACATGAACGCATTTCGAATGCAAAGATGTCAGCCAATCACAACAGTTGTGGTTTACTCGAGTCTCACAGCAGACACGCCCCTTCAAACAGAGCATTCAAGCCAGAGGGCTAATATCAGGATCTAAAAATGTTTTTTATTTCTAAATTTTAAATGTAAAAATCATACTAACAATATAAGTACACCTAAGAGAACTTTAAAAAGCATTTAAAGATAAGGAAATGATCCATGTCATGGGACCTTTAACGTAATTTCTTCCTACTCTTCCACTTCTTATTCTTACTTGGCGGCCACGGCCAGTGCAGCAGGCCTACAACTTAAAGGTGTATTACTGCCACCTACAGTACTGGAGTGTAAAACAGATTAGAGGGGGTAGAAAAAACAGGGGATGATGACTGCGTGCGTGGCTGGTGGTGGGCCGGCCCCCCGGCCGTCCTGGAATACCGGCCGTTCTGTGATTCTCCAGATCACACAGATGGCCAGTCCGCCCCTGGCTTCAACGGAGGGACTGAGAGCTCTCGGACTAAATCTAAAATATCTTAAATTGCGTTCTGAAGATGAACGAGGTCTCACAGGCTTGGAACGACATGAGGGTAAGTTATTAATTACATAATTTAGATTTTTGGCTGAACTAACCCTTTAAGTACATAAAAAATTACATACATTACATTGTGATGCTTGCCTTAGCAAACTAATGGAAAAACAACACATAAAATAAATAAATAAATAACTGCACCTTGATCTGAGATAATGGCATATTGTATTTCTTTTAGTTTTTTTTTTTTTTTTTTTAACTTTTACTTGTATTTAGATGCCTGTCTTCCAGGGGACTCTCAGGATGCAAAGTGCAGAAATTCTCTCAGGACTTAATCTGCAGTTTTCGCCTTGAATTTTATTATATTAATGTTAATCTTAAATATAATGATCCGGTGAATATATATTTTATTCTATTTTTTGACTTGTGTTTCATTTCTGGTGGCTTATAAGGGGAAATAAATACTTCAATATAAAATTACAACAATCAGTTTAGCTCTATCACTTAAGTGGAATCAGATAGCATTTTCACTCAAAGCTCATTATCCTCATCTCCTAGAGCAAGCTGCCTGCTATGAATGTTTTGATTACCTAAGGGCCAAGAGTTATTATTGCACATCCTTAACCACTAGACTATTACAACCTCTAACATTAACACCAAGGCCTGTTTATTAATATATTTACTTCCAATTGTGTTGGAAAAATGCAGCTTCCTGAATTTATTTAAGAATTTATTTAATTTCGCTTAGAAAAAAAGCTGTTTTGTCTCAACACATTCAGATATTTTCTTTGACTTATTTTTATGATTTTTTATCAGTGCACTTGAAGTGCATTTGTAACCATTAGTGTCACGACAAAATATCATAATTTCAAATCATACATTTATTAAAGAAATTGATCACCTAAACATAGGGTTTCTATAAAACTGAAAGATAATCCTGAACCAGCGACAAAAATTAATTTATCAAAAGAAAAACAAACGTTAAAGGTCCTATGACATGAAATTCGAAAAACCAGACAAATGAACAAGATCCATTTTTTCACTGTAGAAGTGGCAAAGAAGCTGTTTACGCATACTGTTTAATGCATCTCATACACATACTGTTTATATGCCATGAATTCATTTGCTTTGCTTTTTACATAAATAGTGTTATGAGAATAAAAGTTTTAAATATAAAGTTAATATAGAACTTTGAATGATACTTTAAATATGTAATATGTCTTTAGCTGGTGCAACACTTGGGGTGGTCTAAAGGGGCTGAAGCCCCGAATATTTTCATTCAAGCCCCGAATGTTTTTCCTGTGTACTTAACGAATCATCACATCAGTTTTCATGCAGATTAAAATAATTTCTATTAGTAACGAAGATTTGCTTTCTGCACATCCAACACTTGCATGGACATTAACTCTTGGCAAGGCCCGCCCACTGAGGCTCATGCTTCATAAGCCCCTTTCACACTGCACGTCGGACCCGTGTGTGAAAGCAACCACATCCTGGGATTGATTCCCGCATTGAACCCGGGTCGGGGACCTAGTAACATTGCCAGATTCAACCCGGGAGGAGCGCTGTGTGAACAAAGACCAGATCTAGTTCCGTGTCGAAGTGATGTGAAGTGACGCGCGTTACCGGCTGTTTTGAAGGAAGATCGACGTTCGCGAAAACATATGTGCAAACTGTAATGAAGCAGAGATCAGTTAGTTCCTTACTTTCCGCGCTGACGCAGAGATCGTTTGTTTGCTTCAGTGAAAGTATAACGTGCCAAATGTTTTCGACTCGTACATTACACGTCACGCGCTGATGTCACGTGTCGTTACGGGATCTTCAAGGGCTGTGTGTGAAAGCACGCACATATCCCGGGTAATCACTGGCAATGTGAAAGTGCCAAATCTAGCGACCCGGGAACAATTGCCGGAACACTTTACCCCTGTATTTGCCGGAATGGCAGTGTGAAAGGGGCTTTATTGACATGTAAACTGGCCAACAGGACATTAAAGGTTACAGCAGCTGCTTCAGGTTTCTGTAACTTGGTATATAACTTATTGCAGTAATACAGATTTTGTTATTTTTTAATTTAGGTTACTGAATTTGTTACTGAACACTGTCATATGTAGCTATTTAATCATATAATTATATACCGTTGTGCCTACCTAGGACACGAGCATTTAGAACAGGGTTCCTCAAATCTTGTCCTGGAGGGCCAGTGCACTGCAGAGTTCAGCTCCAACCCTGATCACACTCACCTACCTGTGATTTTCTTATGATCCCAAAGACCCTGATTAGCTTGCTCAGGTGTGTTTGATTAGGTTTAGAGCTAAACTCTGCAGAAAACACAAAAAACATTAAAAAAAGAAAAGAAGAAAAGTAGTCTGCTAAAACTACTCTTTGTGAAGCTATGAAGGATCTGTTGATTTTCTGCTAGGCAGTGCAGGGAGGATAACTTTTACACTCTCTGAAATCTCAATACATCCATGAAGGTCAAAGCTCTCATTCAGTGATACTATCTCTTTTTTTGTTAATCAATAAAGCTATCAATAAACAGTAATTATCAGTTCAACAAGTTTTAGTTACTTCTTTTGTTAGGGAGCCTGAGCAGGTATTGTTTTCATGCAGCTGTAGGCTGTCCCTTTTATTATCTGACAAGTTATCTGTGATTACTGAGGTGAGGCACCATTTCTTAAAGTGCTTTGACAGAAATGGCAGCTATTCCTGATAGCAAGCTAGTCAACTGCAAAAGCCCTTTCCTCCCCAGGAAAGTTGATCATTAGAATGATCAACAAAGTTACTAGCATTTCTCTAGCATGATTCCATCATGATTAACAAGTGACTGCTAGTGTTGTTGCTAGTGTGTTTCCAGTATGATTAGAAAGTGACTACCATGTTGCTAGCATGACTAGCAAGTGACTGGCATGTTGCTAGCATTACTAAAAAGTGACTAGCATGTAATTATCATGGTAATTAAGTAACTAGCATGTCATTATCATGTTTCTAGCATGATAAGCAAATGTTGCTAGAATGACTAGCAAGCGACTAGAATGTTACTGGCCTGTCGCTAAGATTTTCCCAGCATGATCAACAACAGTGTTGGGAAGGTTACTTTGGAAATGTAATAGGTTACAGATTACAAGTTACCCTGTTAAAAATGTAATAGTAGTGTAACTTTTTCAATTACTTTATTAAAGTAATGTAACTAATTACTTTTGAGTACTTTTTCATTACTTTTCTAAATTTGTGAACATTATAATAAATAAAAGCATATATATCAACTCAAATACAGTTATCTAATAAGCATGTGTCATATGCTGTTTAATAAACTCCTGAAACATTGGTGTTTTTTTTTTTTAAACTGCTGTCTCTTTATATATGATATGATGATAGTTTTCTCAAAATAAGTAAAATGCATGAAGTGACAGAGCAGTTCTAGAAATTATGTGTCTGTGCTCGTGTACTCATATATTGAGACGGCAGAGGTTGAAAAGACTGCGAGCTTCAGTAGGCCTATGTGTAGTAAATGAAACTGCATGTCTTTGCCATTAATTTACAGGGGGGGCAGACTGGGGAAAAAAAATCAGAATGGAAAATTCAAACTCATACAAACAAATTCATGGATAATACTATTTTTTGTATGGACCTGACATAAAAAAAGGTTTAAATCTTTAATATGGGGACATGTCAAATAATTAACCTTCACTTCCATTTTTCTCTTCAGTCTCTTTATTTTGCCCCGTTATCCATCTTAATACTCAAGATTGAACAAAACTGTACTTTACAATACAATACTCTACAATACTACAATATATTTATAGAAAAATCCTAATACTGTACACGAGTCATGTTTTTCCCTTACAAAAATTTACCATGCTTTTATTAGCCTATATAAAAGTACAATAACCTTGTATGGTTTTTTGTTTTGCAAATGGATTCGTATTTATTTTTTAATAAATAAATTTGTAAAATAATTTTACATTTTTGGTTACCACAGTTAAACAATAGTAACCATTTTCACTGGATTTATAGTAAAATAATAAAATGTTAATTTTCGCAAGGGTTGTGTCAAAAAAGCATCTTTACAGATGAAACTGACCTGAAACCCTGAACAGTAGTTCTGCTTCTCTGTTCCAGCTGCGCGCTTCCACAGTCCACTCTTTTATCTCTCTTTCGCATTGATTACTTGGAGTCTGATCCAAACCGTTTGGCGGAGGCGCGGAGAGCGCGCGAGTCACGACTAACAGATTTATTAGAGATTTAATTATCAAATGGCGGATTCGCAAATGATCGCTTTAGTACATTCGGCAGGCAATTATACAATAATGATATTAAAATATTGGAACAAGTTGAGGAAGACTGAGGAAGCTGGCAGGCCACCGGGAATTGTCCCGGTTCTCCCGGTGTCCAGTCCGCGCGTGATTTCAACTGACACGCAGAACGTGCAGGAGTCATATATTGCATTTTGGGGGCTTGATATTCACAGACACCAGTCCATGTCATGTTTTGATTCAAGTGTACTGACCTACTTTTGATTTAGTCATCCAAAATGTGGCATATTCCATCCGCGTTATGCATTCCATTTTTCTGACTGGATTCTACGAACCAGACTGTGTTTCCGCATCCCGGAAATTATTAGGGCGTATGTCTTAGAATAGTCAGTGCAATTTGGGAAAGAAATCAGTTAAATCTGTATGTGGATGTGTGTAAATATTCAAATGTAATCCCCTTTGTAATCGTTAAAAAATTCATAAGTAACTGTAATTTAATTACTCATTTTTTCTTAGTAACTGTAACTAATTACAGTTACATTAATTTTGTAATTAAATTACGTAAAGCCGTTACATGTAACTAGTTACTCCCCAACACTGATCAACAACAAGTGACTTTCATGTTGCTAGCATGATTAGCAAGTGAAAAGTACTTTGTTTACATGTTTCTAATATGTTGCTAACATGATTAATAAGTTACTAGAATGTTGCTAGCATGATTAACATGTAACCGATATGCTGTTATCATTATTAGCAAGTGAGTAGCATGTTGTTAGCATGACTACCAAGTGACTAGCTTGTCATTAACATGATTAGCAAATGCCTAGCATTTCACTAGCGTGTTTCCAGCATGATTAGCAAAATACTAGCATGTTGCTAGCACGATTAACAAGTTACTAGCATGTCGTTAGTATGTTTCTAACCTGATTAACAAGTTCCTAGAATGTTGTTTATATGTTTCTATGCTAATGCTACTAAAATCTGTTGATTCAGTAAAAAAAAAAAAGAAAAAACTGCTAAAACCAGTTGAAAGTGAAAGGGAAAGTGACGTGACATACTCAAAATTCGTGCTCTGCATTTAACCCATCCAAAGTGCACACACACAGCAGTGAACACACACACACACACACACACACACACACACACACACACACACACACACACACACACACACACACATACACACACACAGCTAAAACCCAGCTAAGACCAGAATGACAGTTGTCAAAACCACTTTGAAACCAGCTTGAGAGACCAGCCAGAACAACCAATCAGCTTAGGCTGGTTTTAGCTGTATTCTCAGTAGAGGGTTTTTAAGCTTTACTATGGCAGTAGACCGCTTAAATGCACCATAAGTTTTATTGTGTAAAAGTTTTGTGATTTGTTTTCTCCACATTTTATGTTTCTGCCTTGCGATAAACTTCTTTAAATTATTTTTTTCCCCACATCAATGGGAAATCCTTCTAAGCAAAAACAGAATTGTCACAACTTTGTAAATTCATAAAAAAAAAAAAAAATTAATAAGCACATTGCATAAGTATTCATCCCCTTAACTAAATATTTAGCTGAATCACCTTTACAGTCTCAAGTCTTTTTTGTTTTTATGCGACAAGCTTTGCTCACCAGGGTTTGGCTATTATCTGCCATTCTTCTCCTCATCTCTTCACCTCTCAAGCTCTGTCAGGTTGGATGGGGGCAGATGCACATTTTCAGGTTTCTCCAGAAATATTTGATTGGGTTAAAGCTCAGGCAGTGGCTGGGCCACTCAAGGACATTCACAGAGTTGTCTATAAGCTACTCTTGCTGTGTGCTTAGGGTCTCTGTCCTGTTAGAAGGTGAACCTTCTGCCTAATCTGAGCTTCTGAATGCTCTGGACTGGGTTTTCATCAAGGCTATCTCAATATTTTGGTGCATTAAGCATTCCTTCTACTGAGTCCCTCAGTCACTGCTGCTAAAAAATAGCCCCACAGCATGAGGCCACTACCAGCCCACTTTGCTTTTGGGACGCTACTCTGCAGGTGATGAGCAGAGCTGGTTTGCTTCAAACATGATGCTTAGAATTGAGGTTCACCAGACCAGATAATCTTGTTTCTCAGAGTCTGGGGGTACATTGGGTGCAATTTATCGTAAATTCCTAGCATGTGTCATGTGTCTTCACCGAGGAGAGGATTGAGTTTGGCCACACTGCCACAATGACCAGAATAGTGTTGCAGTGATGTTTGTCCTTCTGTAGATTTCTCCTATATCCACATATGATCATGGAGCTCATGTAGAGAGACTTTCGGGTTCTTGTTCACCACACTAAACAAAACCCTTCTCCATCAGTTGCTCAGTTTGGCCAGGAGGCCAGCTCTAGGAAGAGTCCTGGTTGTTTCAAACTTCTTCCATCAATGGTAACAGAGACTACATGCTTCTGTGACCCTTCAATGAAGCAGATTTTTTTAAACTATTCCACAGATGTATGGCTTGATGCAAGCCTGTTTCTGAGCTCTACAGGCAGTTATTTTGACCTCAGTGCTAGGTTTTTACTCCGAAATGCATTATCAGCTATTAGACCTTTTATTAAGATGTGTATGCCATCGCAAACCATACCCATTCAATTGAATTTGGTTAACTTCACTCGAAGTGTAGTAACATCTAAAAGCAATATGAATGCTCCTGAGCTAAATTTCAACTGTCCCAGATAAGGTTATGAATACATATACATTGGAATCATTTCATTTTTTTTATTATTTTTTTTTATAAATTTGCTAAGATGTTTCTTTGCAAATTTTCTTTTCTTTTTTTCTTCACAATTATGGTGTATGCAGTGTAGAATGTTGGGGAAAAAATTAACTTATTTAAAGCACTTTAATGTAAGGCAGCAACACAACAAAACTAAAAAAATGAAGGGGTATGAATACACTCGCAAGAAACTGTAATAACCCTGAATGCAGCACAGTGTCACCTCACAGCACAATCTAATAATCATGAAACACTGATTACTGTTCATTTCAATGAGAAACAAGTGCTGTAGAACACTGCATTCTCGGTTTCCCATTAAGCTTTTTCTCCTGAATGTGCCTCTCCATTTGTAAACTGCAGCACATCTTCATCTATCACTGTGATTAAAGCGCAGTAACACTATGCAAAATGGCGTCTTCTGCGACTTGAGTAGCTGTAAATTAAAGGAGGCTGTAGGTCAGCTGTAGTGAGGAGGAGGGAGGTTTTCGCCTCCTCAGCATTTCTCTTTAACGTCACACTTCACATTCTGTGCCTCTCCTGCTTGAGGCTGTAAACGCTGTAAAGGTTATTGGCTGTAGTCAACACGACCCAATGGCTTCAAAATAAATGCCAAAGTCAGCAAAAAAAAATCACAAATCCAATGAGAGACTATCAACCGCACAGCTGCATTTTTATAAATATTTTATACTAAAAATTGGTATGTATATATATATATATATATATATATATATATATATATATATATATATATATAAAGAAGACCTGCAGGGACAATTGTCACAAACTAAATTTATTCAATGACAAATAATCCATAGTAATGCCATTTCATTATCACAATAGATGCTCATTGCAGTAAATATAACCTTAGATTATTGTTTAAAGGTAAAGCCACACCTTGTCAAATCATAAACTGATATGATTTGCTGACAACCATTAAAGATCATCGTACCATAATGAAAAGCTTAAAAGCTTTCCCTGGGCCCTTCATGAGCAGTGCTGTTATGGCTTGCAAGTCTGGAACAACATCCACAGAACAGACAGGGATCACATGACAGCTAACAGGAGTTCAGCAGCAGAAAATACCAGAAAACAGAAGAATACTCAATAAGATTGGTAACAGTAAGACATTAGTATCTACAACAAACAGATGAACAAATAGAGTGTAAAGAACAACTGGGTACAGGTGAACATAATGATTGAACATAATTCTAAGGTGAGTAGCGGAGCGGTACAGGCAGGTGAGGAAACATGACAAACAAATGAAAATGGAAAACATAGAACAGAGATCCTTGTTATTGTTATTTTTATTATTATTATGCAGTTAAATTTTATTAAAATATCTTGCTAAATGAAAAGTATTTGTGTATGGTTAAGTATTTCATCTTAATTTTTATGCATTTTATTATACTGTATTATACTCTAATAAAATTATATCTTGTTTTATGTAATATATTATATCACTCAAGAACAGCCTTTAACATCATATCTTAATATGTAGGCTTCTATACATAATTTAAAGAGTAAATATTTTATGTCAACTACAACTACAATTTTGCACTAATAGTATGGTAGTTTCTCGTGACAATGTTCATGTTAACTTTAAACCGAACACATTAGTTTAAACCGGTGTTATCAAAACTTCAGACCAGAAGGAAATACAGTTACTGATCATATGACAGTTTATAGTTCGAGAAGCATATTAGGAACAGACTTTCTGTCACACTACTCTGTTAACAAATGCATGAAGATAATTTAATCCAACACACAGGGTAACACTGACGAAACTGAACAAAGGAAACACAAACAGAACTGAACTAATATGTGATCTAACATGTGATAACTAGACACACCTGAAAATAATCAAATGCATAACCATGACAACCAGTTCAACAAAGGAAAACAGTTAAAACGGAAACAATGTCCAAATTGTGACACTTATGTTGTAACAAAATGGTAATTAAATAAAGCAATAAGCTCCACTAAGCTGTGGTTTAGAGTGACTGTAGATTAGCTAATGGGCTGTTCTGAAAAATCACTGTAAACTACAGCTTCACTGATCTGTTTACACAGCGGTTACCACACACACCAGACAAAGTTTCATAAAATAAACACACAGAAACAAAAGTTTAATAATTTATTAAAGGGGGGGTGAAATGCTCGTTTTCACTCAATATCCTGTTAATATTGAGTACCTATAGAGTAGTACTGCATCCTTCATAACTCCAAAAAGTCTTTAGTTTTATTATATTCATAAGAGAAAGATAGTCTGTACCGATTTTTCTTGGAAAAACACGACCGGCTGGAGGCGTGACGTGTGGGCGGAGCTAAAGAATCACGAGCGCCAGTAGGCTTTTGTGTTGAGAGCATGTGGAAGCTGTGACATTATCGTGAGGGAAAAACCATCATCCAAAACAAACCATGGCTTACAGTCAGATTCAGCCATTTATTTATGATCCAGAATCAGATCCCGAGGCTGAAACTGAACGAGAGCAGCAGCAGCAACGACTCACTCTGAGCGGGGCTCGAACCGGGGTCTCCGGCATGGGAGGGGACGCACTAACGAGGAGGCAGAGATATTTTAAGCAGTTTTACTCACCGCCTGCGGTTCCAACACACGATCGTGACCCTTTTTCGTTGGGATTGCATCATCCTTAAGAAATAAACGATGTGCAAATCCGTCGTCAAACTGGGCCTCGTTTGTAAAACAAGCATCTTCGAAATGCAGGGAACAAACAAAAACACTTGCACAACTCCGTTGATGCTCTGTAAAAATAAACTCCATCCACTAGTCCCTTAATGCTGTTTTTTTTTGGTAATCTTTGCAGGGTTGTCTTGCCCTGGCAACCAAAAACACACTTCTTTTGTGACTTTTTGCGACGCTCTCGCTCTGATCAGTGAATCGCTCTGATCAGTGAAATGTCTGTGCTCAGCCTCGCTATACGGGAGCGCGCGCTCTTCTGGCAGAAGTGCCTCAGGACCCATATAAGGAAATTCTGCTCCATCTAACGTCACACAGAGCCATACTCGAAAAAAACTTTCCGAAACTTGTGACAAACCGGAAGGAGTATTTTGGGAACAAAACTTAATTTTTGAAACTTTGTCCATGTTTAGCATGGGAATCCAACTCTTTAACAGTGTAAAAAACTCAGTATGCATGAAATAGCATTTCACCCCCCCTTTAATAAAAAAATATATTTCTACCACCAAGCAATATGTCGTCAATAGTGTTTAGCAGAATTAATCCCTTGAATCAGCAAAACATATGCTATATATTAATTCTAAGAATGGGTTTGCATTCTCTTGGAGACTGGTCTTACCATGCTACCTTGAAAGAACAAACTCAGATGGACGTAAAGACATGGAATTCATCTTTATGAGAATGTGCTGTGACCATGTTGCTCTGTTCCAGCACATTATAAGTAGCGGAATAGCACCAATGCACAATAAACACATAACTTTGCAAACACAAGTCATGAAAATTTTAACTTACATTATTATTAGGGCTGCTCCGATCACGATCGGCCGATCGTTAATGCGGATCTCGTCAGTAAAGCTGGTTCTCTAATCAGCGGTAAATTCTCTCAGGTGCGTGATTTCACATAGAGCAGCTGTTACTACACAGAGCCGTTGTTAACTGAGAAGATGTGCAAATAAACACATATAAAATAAAATTTCTTT
This sequence comes from Carassius auratus, assembly GCF_003368295.1. Lineage (NCBI taxonomy): Eukaryota > Metazoa > Chordata > Actinopteri > Cypriniformes > Cyprinidae > Carassius > Carassius auratus. Next base: position 2,313,004 of record NC_039256.1, on the reverse strand, counting down.
CTTTCTTTCTTTATTTTTATGTATAATTGTCAGACTTTGCTATGTGTTTTGTGTGTTTTGTTCCCCATGTGCTCCATGTCCTGGTTTTCCCCCGTGTTCCTCTTTGGCCATATTTGATATTTCCTGTTCCTGTTCCTATTTAGTTCTGTTTGTTTCACCTGTGTCCCATTTATCCCCTTGTCTGCTCCTTGATTAGTCCCATGATTTAAACCTGGTGTGTTTCCATGTCTAGCGTGCGGTCTTAAATGTTGATCCCTGTTCCTACCTGTGTTCCAAGTTCCTATGTAGTAAACAAAGACTGTTCATGGTGAAGTCTCCTAGGTCTTCTTCGCTCCTCAGTCCAAAACAGTAGGCAACACTGTGACAGAAGACAGCACCAAAACAGAAAACAGTGCCCTTTCTCCTCATTTTGTTTTTGTTTTCCTGTTTTTTTTTCTCCCAGTGGCCATGGAAATAGCCATGCTTGCTTCACCGCCTTAGCCAGCTGAGATCTCCCCTTTTTCTAGTATGCCTGGGAATTCTGCAGGCTCCCCGCCCGATGGCATTGGATGACACCATCATCTTTTCTCTGTTCTGGCTCGGGGCCAACTACCAACACCACGTAGACCTGGTCCCGAGCCAGAAGTCAAGCCCACCGGCCAACACAACAAGTCTGCCAGCCATTTCCGAGCCCAGAATGGTTTAGTACCTCAGTTTTTGAACGAGCTCTTGTTACATTATAGTCCTCCTAGTCCGCTGCATTCTCAAAACTCAAGCAATTTGATAATACCGCAAATATCAAAATCACCTGTTGGCACAGATCCTTTTCTAATTAAGGGCTTAAACTCTGGAATAACCTACCTTACATTGAGTTGGACACACTCTTGCAGTTTAAACCTAGATTAAAGACCTAAACCTTTAACCTGGCTGACACGTAACACACTAACACACTTCTAATATCCAAATCTTTTAAAGTATTTTTAGGCTGCATTAATTGGGTAAACCGCAACCGGGATCACTTCCAATAACCCATGATGTACATGCTATCAATAGAAAAATGGCATCTACGCTAATATTAGTTTGTTTCTTTCTTATTCCGAGGTCATTGTATCCACCAGATCCAGTACGTATCCAGACCAGATGGTGGATCAGCACCTAGAAAGGACCTCTACAGCCCTGAAAGACAGTGGAGACCAGGACAACTAGAGCCCCAGATACAGATCCCCTGTAAAGACCTTGTCTCAAAGGAGCACCAGGACAAGACCACAGGAAACAGATGATTCTTCTGCACAATCTGACTTTGCTGCAGCCTGGAATTGAACTTCTGGTTTCGTCTGGTCAGAGGAGAACTGGCCCCCAAACTGAGCCTGGTTTCTCCCAAGGTTTTTTCTCCATTCTGTCACCGATGGAGTTTTGGTTCCTTGACGCTGTCGCCTCTAGCTTCCTTAGTTGGGGACACTTCATTTACAGCAATTTCGTTGACTTGATTGTAAATGATTGCACAGATACTATTTAAACTGAGCTGAATGATGACATCACTGAATTCAACGATGAACTGCCTTTAACTGTCATTTTGAATTATTGACACACTGTTTTCCTAATGAATGTTGTTCAGTTGTTTTGACACAATCTTTTTTGTTTAAAGCGCTATATTAATAAAGCAGACTTGACTTGACTCCTGTTCCCGAGTTTAGCCCATGGAGGGCCCCTTTTTCCTTGTTTAGCCTATGGAGGGCTCCTGTTCCTTAGTTTAGACCACGGAGGGCTCCTGTTCCCGAGTTTAGCCCAAGAAGGGCTCCAGTTCCTAAATTAAGCCCGGAGAGGGTCACAGTCCCTATGTCTGGCCCATGGAGGGCCTCGGAGGGGTGGGGGTGTAGCATTGCTCCAGCCGAAGAGGATTGGGCAGGGCTAGGGCTGTGGCCTCGGAGGCTGCTCCACCATGGCTCCCGAGCCGCCTGCCCTGCCATGGCCTACTTGTCTGCCTGCTCCACTATGGCCTCCTGGACTGTCTACTCGGTCATGGCCTCCTGAGTTCCCTGCTCACCATGGTGCCCCGAACTTCCTGATCCACCATGGGTCCCGTAATAAGTACTGCCCTGGAGGCCTGCCATCCCGAGTAGGCCTGTCCTGAAGGGCCTTCTATACGCATTCCCGACCTCGCCACTGGATGTTGTCTGGCATGCTAATGTGCCTTCGGGGAGGGGGGAATAATGTCTGTTCCCCATGTGCTCCATGTCCTGGTTTTCCCCTTGTTCCTCTATGCCTATATTTGGTCCTTCATGATTCTGTCCCCATTTAGTTCTATATGTTCCAGCTGTGTCCCATTCATCCCCTTGTCTGTTCCTTGATTAGTCCCATGATTTAAGCCCAGTGTGTTTCCATGTCTAGCATGCTGTCTTAAACATCAATCACCATTCTTACGTGTGTTCCTAGTTCCTATTTGGTAAATAAAGTTCATGGTGAAATCTCATACGTCTCCTTCACTCCTCGCTTCGACACAGTAGGCAAGTCCATGGCAATTATATACTAGTATTTTAGTATATATTTTCAACGTGATCTCATGAGAATACGTGTGTATTTTTAAGTTAAATGTGGTTCTACCACACGTACATTTACTTACGTTTTCATGCACATAGAAACGTACAATTTAGACGTATTTATAGCAGTAAAACATACAAATATTTACATGTTAGGAGCTAAAAAAACGTAAATATTCTAACGTAAAGTGTGAATGTATATGAATTCCCATGTATTAATATTAAAATAGTGGCTTTAATGATTTAAATCTGTTTTATTTAATTGTCATATGAATACATTTTTTTATTCAATTTATTGAAAGCAGTTTACTCGTCTACTTAATAGGAAATAACATGTCTGTGCATGCTACAAACCATAGATACACAAAAGCACAGCATAAAATTACAAATCACATCAGTTTTATTTGTTTGCTGTACTGCATATCTTTACAATCCAGATGTTTGCAAGGAACATATCCATATCAATCGATCTTCATCTTCATTCTCAGCAACAGCGTCCGTCACAGTCAAAGCTCGCGCTCGTTATGATTCGAATTTGAAAATAGCGCCAGTGCGCCACGTTACGACATGGTTTACGACTGATATCGAACGCTCATTGGTCCTCATCCAATTCGTCACAGATTGCGACATGTTGTGTTTCAGTTTATGACATTTGAGTACTGTGCCAGTGCGCCTTCATGGAGAGAAGACAGATACATAATTTCATGGATTAATAAATTAAATTCTGCTCTGTACCCTATGAAAACTATTACCTCTATATAGAGGACTGCGACTGGAACTCATTATCATTTGAACTACTTTAAAAGTGGTACTACTGGTACCACTTTTGATATTTTCGCAAAAAATAAATGATTAACGTTACGTTTGTATGTTTGTTATTTGTTTATTTATAACAGTAACGTTATGTAGTTTTAAGAAACGGTTATGGGTAGGTTTAGGGGTAGGTGTAGTATTAACGTTAGTGGCTCAAAATATCGTTTTAATGTTATTTTTTTTACTAAATTGTGTTTTATTATGTTTTATTCTTTTAACATTCTGTATAAAATGGGTAGGTTTAGGTTCGGGTGGGGTATAGGGATCTTACATTTATAAAAAAATATATAAAAAGGGAAAATATACATAAATATTAAAGAAATTAATCAGATACGCATCGAAAAGCAGCTTCATGAGCAATTTTTTATGGATAACTGACTGTTCAGAGAACACGTTCTATCTGTACGTATTTGAGGTTGTTTTTACATAAATTTCGATACGTATCGAACCTGTAATTACGTCTAGATAATACGTAAATGACACTTTAAATACGTAAAGGCACATACGTATTGGACAGTTTTAATTTACGTCTAAATATGTACCTTTTGATTGTGAGATCAGGCTGATATTTTTATCAGGGCTGTCAAATGATTAAAATTTTTTATCAAATTCATCAGAATTTTCAGTGGATTAATCAGGATTACTCACTATTTGCAATTACTAACAATGTTTTTTTTTTTAAATGCATACCAAAAGATAAATAACAGGACAAAGATACATAATTTTCATGTATTGATTCGTCAATATATGGTTCTTTTTTTCTGAATTTCAAAAGTTTAACATTTACTTCGATCAAATTTACCTGAGCACTATATCAAACCATGCCATTTAACTACAGATAGTGTAAGAGTTTTAGGTGAAATATAGCCACATATCTATGAAATTATGCATAGAGAAACTTGAAAGAATGAACTCAGAAACACAAACATACGCCACCATCACATAAGCAGCACTCTGGGCACTCTTGTTTTTGGGAGGTGTTCATTTGCTCTGCCACAATACTTTAGGATCGATATTTTCACATTCTGAAGGCTTCAAGTGCCAGTAAACGCAAGTAAAAATGCATAGGCTTTTCCAAACAGCTGTAATTTTCGCTGCATTGCATGTAGGCATTCTGCGCATGCGCAGTGTGAAACAAAGGACGCTATAACAGGAAGAAGCTCCAGCGTATCAACCACCAAAGTCATCTCTGTTTATCAAGTTTGGCATGAATGTACTTGAGAGTAACTGGGGTAAAACCTTAAGCTTCTTCTGTGTTTTCGTTGCCGCGCTCGCCGCTGTTTTTTACTATCTTGAGAATTCAGAGATCGACGAGACTTTCCTGACCTGAATAATTTGTCACACTGCGCATGCGTGAAGTGCGTTAAAAAATTTGACGTAATTAATAACAAACAACTAATTAACGTCGCTAACGCGCTATTTTTGACAGCCCCAATTTTTATCTTACTGTGTATTTGTGTACATGTGACTGTGTATATCTAATGTTATCTGCAGTGTAAGATAAAGTTACTTTTCAAAAGTAATACATTACAATACTGCATTACTCCATAAAAAAGTAACTACTGTGTTTGAATTAATTATATTTTTATGGAAAGTAATGCATTAAATTACTTTTGTGTTTAGTTTTCTCACCTGGGCTGGGCTTGCTTGTTTATTTTTCATATATACAGTATATATTTATTTATTTTGTGTAAATTCAGTCATTATTTTATCTTGTGGACTACAGTATGTATCTATGATCCCTACTATTTTGCTATAATGGTTAACATCTTGCACATTCTGCAAGTTGAATGTAAACTTTGATAGAACTGCATTTTCCTGTTCATTATTGTGAAGCTGCTATGGAACATTCTGTATTGTATGAAATGCTGTGTACATAGATGTCACGACTGGAATGAATGACCTTCATATTCATTGCTCTCCATTTCTCATCGCTGATGACGAACATTTGGTAGCTGGCAATGTTTCATCACAAGCACATGGCGCCTAGCAGACTGATGCTGTATCGAGGGACGGTAGCCCGCATCAGGGGGGAGACACCAGCAGCTTGTAGGGGTGATAGGTGTTAGAAGAAAGATTAAACCTGCCTCTGAAGTTTCAGCCACACAAAGACAACTTCATTACCAGATGCTGGCAGTCGCACTGGGCTTTGAAGTGAAGGGGACCATTAGAGATTCAAAAAAAAAAAAAAAAAAAAAAACAGACATCAGGAGCTCAGGAATTCTGATGCACGTCAAACGGTAACAGGCAAAACTAAAAATAGCACCTACATTGATGTTATAGACAGCCTTTGTTTATTTAGGAAGAGCAGATATGGTTTTTGAATTGAAATATTGTCAATTAATGACTTTGGACTTGACAGAGAGAGATAAATACTAAACAGATTTTATGATATCTTCTAAAGATACTGTGATAGTTTTTGACTGAAATAACCGTCTGTGTCCCATGGGGCCACACATCTCCCTGGCTGAGATATAATTTAATGATTAAGGTTAAAAGCATGTGGCATTGGGATAGTAACTGGTCAGCTTCTGATTAATTACACCTAAATCTGCACAGCAATGCCGTTACTACATTTCTGTCTGTGCTGCCAGTGAACTCTTTCATAAATTACAATCAGTTTACAGATTTCGATGGATTGTTTGGTCCAAATTCTTCATCTTCCTCTCCAAAAGTTCCTTGTGGTGTAAGTCTAAGTTATAGGTTTAGAAGGGTAACAGCAAAGGCATCCCACTTCCCTGTAATATTGAAATATTTGTCCCTAGAGGATCTGCTTCCAAAACTTAAGATGCATGCATGCGCTCTTGCATCTGTCTGCTGTGGATCCATTGCAATTGATGCAAAGATTGTTAGCTGGTCTCTGAAGGCAATATATGTGATGATAAGCAGCTATGAGAAATGTTCTGTACTGTAGTAGTGTGTAGGGAATTAAACATCATTATTAGTGGTTAGGATGGATAGGTTAGATACAGAGCTGGGTAGATTTCTAACAAATTGTAGTCTGTTATTGATTACATATTACATGATGAAAACTGTGGTTAGTAACAAACGTGGTTACTCATTTTAGGTATTATATTCTGACTACTTTTTAGATTACATTTAGGTTCCTTTTTCTATCAATCTTGTTTTAATCTTACCATTTAATGTATAAAATTGATACAAATTGTAGTGTAGTGACAGATTGACAGATGCAAATTTATGCAAATTAGAATCCTTTATTTTTTTTTATTTTTTTTTTAATATCTTTTTTGCACTATATCAACAGACAGAAATACCCTGATGTTATAAGTGATGAGTGCAGTCATACAGTCGGAAAATCCTGAAAATCATGCATTTGAGACATGTTAGCAGATGTAAATGTCAATTTCTCAGCTGGTCACATGAAACAGAATTACCCTAGAGAGGAAACATTAGCAGCTAAAAACCGGGCCAAGGCTCAGTCAGAGTAATACTTAAATTCTGCTCTTGACTCTATCTGTTGGAGAAGAAATGCACCTTTAATGCTGTTGACACAAGGTGTGACCCTGCAGCACTTGGATTAATTACACAGTGAGGGACCAGAGTTGTGCTCTCATTTTTCAGAAATCCCTGCATTAATTATGGCCTATACGTTTTCTTAGGCATTGATCACTGGAGCTACTTTGTGGACTTGCTAATGAAAGCATGGAGTGGGTGTTCTGAAATGGCTCACTGAGCACCTCACACCACCAATTCATTCCCAACAGCAGCCCAGCATTACCAAATGTACTGCCTCTGTATGTGCTGCAGTTAGAGGCGACACATTGAGACAGAAGGTCTTTATAGCAGCATGAAATCTATGAAAAGACTCTCAGCTAAGAATCTGAGCTCAAAGCTCAAATGCAACTGAGAGCGGTTTGGACACCTAATTGTATCAAAATTTTTGATCCAATGAATAAATCATTCAGTACTTACTGAATGCAGCAAGAAAGCAAATATCAGCGGTATGTGTTAATTTAGCATATGGGATATGGTGAACACATGCTTCTGATGGCTCAGATGGTAATGTTTGCATTGTGTGATGGAGCTAATCTTCGCAGATATTTGCACATATATCTGCTAGGCCTTGTGATGTCTTTGGTGTAATGCAGGGAATAACTCTGTGAGCTGCAAATTCCTCAAAAGAGAGCGGTGCAAAAACCCATGATAATCTAGTAACACAGAGCTTTAAAAAGCAAAAAGAAGGGATACAGTATAGCTGGCACCTATTGGTTTCACAACCCTGACCAGGGTTCATCAAAACTCTCCACAATCAATTAATGGATTTCATGTTTGACTGAAAGAAATATGTTTTGTACTTCATGAGAACGGTACGAAACTTTGGTAAACGTTTACCACTTACAATGCACACACACACACACACACACACACACACACACACACACACACACACACACACACACACACACACACAATTTATTTACAATTTATGATTTGAAAAAGGTTAAAAAAAAAGAAAAAAAAAAGAAAAAAAAAGAAGTCACGTTTGTACTGTTCACAATCCAATATAACCACAGGGAATGAATTCAAGTAAATTTGAATAGCGCTTTCTACGATACAAATCATTGCCAAGCAACTTAACAGAAAATTAAGTTTCTACGATATTTAGTAGTTGCTTATCAGTGGTGACTGTCAGTTTATGTGCATATGGCAGAAAGGTCGGAACAAATCTAAAAGACATAATGAAACAGACGATGATGCGCCACACCGTGTTCCCCCACTGATGGAAACAGAGAAGCACCAAATTTCAATCTCCTCCTCAATGAAAAGTGATAACGGTACCCTTTCAACAGACACTTCTAATTCTTTGGCCTGTGAAGGTGAGTTTGTAACAGATACACTCAGGTCTTAGTGCAGTAAGATGCAGCACGTCTTGAGTCTCCATCCTAGAGAGACAAACGCGGATTGACCAAGGTCTGAGTCTCTTTCCCAGAGAGGCTGAAGACATACAGGCATTTACAACAAGGTTAAGCTCCCGGTGAGCAAAACTTCACTTCAAGCAGGGGCATTGCCTCCTCAAAATATTGGATGAGAAAAAAAAAAAACACAAATAAAACAATACCAATATAACAAAATATAGCATTATAAAGTGTATACAAATGGCAATTACATTTCTATCCATCTCAAAACATATTAAGTGCATAGTAACGATGAGGAAAAGACAAACAATAACAACATTACAGAAATGTTGTTATTGTTTGTCTAGTATTAACGAACTAATATTAACATCTAATATTAATATCTAATATTAACGAACATGAAACTCACAACAATAACATTTATGACACATTTGGCTACGTCCACACATAGCCAGAGCATTCTCTATCCTACTCCCTCCCTCTAATCACAAGTACTTGAGTTTTGGAATCTGATTATGTAATCCAGATTATGTACATGTAATCTGTTACTACCCAGCTCTGGGGACACCTGTAGTTGTCCATGTGATGTCCGTCACGCTCTCGTGATGGAACAAAATGCAGCTGTAAATTAGCAGAATACCACGTCCTCGAAAATCCTCGTTTATACGACTTCGCGCCCTTTCTAGATACTTGTTTGATGTTTAAATTTGGTCTTGGTTGTCCTAAATCTTTAATTCTACAACAAATGAATGGTATTTCTTTCAATGACACGATATAATTAATCTGCGCTGAGGTAACATTCACCGTGATGTCGATCAAGTTCAGCTTAAAAAGGCATAGCTGTCCCCGTTTCTCTTTTTTTCACATTTGATAAAGTTATTAAAGTAGGTTTTCATTTTTTCTTGTTGTTCAAATTCAAAATAGTTTTTAAATATTATTGGATGTCACTGTTCCCACCAGTCGTTGCTCAAGTTAAGGTTAACGAAAAGCAAGATGACGAAAGCACGTTAGGGCGAGCCCTCCCGGAACTCATTGAGATTGCATTACAGTGCCTGCTGTTCGCAAAAAAAGATCTTTAAAAGGAAGTCTATGAGAGCACTCGGAGTGATTCTCATGGTGCGTTCAAGTCCTCCTGGGAAGTTCGTATGCACGAGGTGGGAAGTTTATGCTTATGACTGCATGTGCGTTCAAGTCACTTTGGTCGGAGCATGATGGCGGAGTACTTTCTCTTAATTAAAAACACAAAAATACAGCAATGTTCTTATACTCTTGTTGTAGAAAATAAAGAACAAAGAAATGTGCATTAGGTATACTTCATTTTTTGATGTTTTAAATTAATTTATGAAGCCGCTGCCAACTTTATTGTTACAATTTGCATTGTTATATTATAATGCCATCATATTATGCATCGTCGATTAACTTACTGCGCTGTAAATAGATAAGTCTGACAATATCACAGCTAAATACCTTTAAGTATTGTATATTCCGCCATGTTAATTACTGACACGCCCCCAACTCGTACAGATCGGGGCTTAAAGAAAATCCAGAGCTCCCCACGGGTATTTACGATATGGTGGTGGCGTTCATGTGCATTCAAATACTATCTATACGAGATGACTTGAACGCACCATCAGTTTGACAGAAATTGCCCAAAAAGGGGCAGTACTACACAAAACGCAATTCGACGCTGATTGAACTATTTAGAGGCAGGGCAACAGTCTACAATTGGTAAAGCTAGCGTAACACTGTGGTTGAATGTAAAAAAATAAATAAAAAATAAATCCCTCCCTCTCCTTTGGTGGGGAGTCGCCCAATCGCCCTAATGAAAAAAAACCGCCACTGCACAAATCTGTCAAAGATCACCTCTGATCTACATGGGACGGAAATGCATTGGCAGCACACATGCATTTACTTATGCAGCAGTTATTCATATACCACTCACAGTCCAACACAACCAGGCTCTACATGCACAGCATCATTTTCTTTCAGGACAAATTTATTTCTATGCAAATGAAGTGTATTATATAATGCAGCAGATTCACAAAGGTCAGTGCAATTTTACTAGCTTGTGGAAAGCGGTATATTGAAAAATTCTTCTTATGTACATTTTATAGCGACTGCAGCAGTAACTTTAGACTTTTTTTTTTTTCATGCACAAACTGCAATCAACAATTTTGTGAGCATGTTTGCAGCATTACCTGATATGTATAATTAATTTAGCAAATCATGAGCAAATAGGCAGTGGTATCATGGCACAAGCCATTTGAACCCTACCTATTACATACAGTACATACTGTATCAGACATGCACAATTCAGTGCACACAACACATGTTCAGTGTAGCCCATGGGGTGCAGACATTCAAAGGAAGATTAATCTCAATCACTTTTACAAAGCTTGCATCACTCATACATTTTCAAATAAACTCCACATTTGTGTGTCTGCCCACCACCGTCACACAATCACTCCCAGCTGCGGCGCTGGATTTAGACTCTGAGTGCTTTGAATGGACAAAGATGAGATGACTACGGAGCTCTACCTGAACCACCGTGCTCAGTGCTATTGTTGCAGGCACAATTAGATTAAGAGAAGCCATGGGAGGCGCCGCTGAATTCATAGGGTAATGGTTTTGTATAGCGCCACTCTCTATACGCTGTAGCTATCTATCACAGATAGCAGAGGTCTCTGGATGTACACAGGTCTGGGATGGGACCAGCCTTTCAGTCAGCATGTCTTTGACTCATCGACCTGCAATTTATCTCCAAAAGCAAGCATGCTTAATATATATGTGACACTTAATGACATTCACAGCTAATTGCCAATTAATCTATGCCCCTAGGTTCAACACATGAGCCATTTCACAGATGAAAATCATTTGCAATTATTGTATTCTTGTGCATTTCTTGGAGTGTTTCAACTATACTATTTGTCTCTGAATTGCTTTCTCTGAGATTTTCTGGCAATTTGCATAGCTATACAGAGTAAATTGTAACATTGTTTTTTAAGAACATAGAGTTGTGAGTCTCAGCCATATTAAACTTACAGAAAGCTCAGAAATATATGTAATTATGTAACTGTAAATGAAAATATAGCAAACACGTCCTGATATTAACCTCTTATGTGTCTAGCTTTTGTTTGTACAAGTATGTGGCTCTAATCCTCCAGAATATGGAAACTTTGATATAAAACATATTTCAATCTCCAATTAACCCTCTGGAGTCGATTTACTCATATACGCGTTACGAGACATTTTCTCCTGATAACACTGAAAAGAACTTAAGAACTTAAATTACACTTTCAGTTTTGATCGTACAGATAAGAGCAATACATCAATCGAATCTGTAAAGGGTCTACTTTTTTTTTGGATACAGACATAATAACAACAAAACTTTGTGCACTTATAAAATAAAGATAACAAACAAGGTGTGCTGTCTGCAGAATTTGTCTGCGCTGGTCATTAAAATGAACTGTAACTCAGTGAATACTCAAGTTTTATCATAATTCACCCCAGAAAGATGACGTGGATTATCTCAGGATTTGAGATTTGGATTTCCTCAGACAAAAAGAATGAAGCACTTTATTCAGCAGAGATCATAAAAATGAGTAAGTCTCTTTTTATTCATTTATATACTTGTACTAGTTTTCACATAACGTGTGAACATTTTACTAGTTAGACTTTTTCCAAACTTTATTCCTGACTAAGTGTATAATCAAGTTAAACATTATGAAGTTTCAATAACAATATACACTACACGATATACACTACTATACCATTCAAAAGTTTGATGTCAATAATATAAATGTAACAAAATAAAGATAACTGTAACAAATGTAAATGCTGTTTTTTTCAATTTATTCCCCCTCAAAAAATGGAAAAATATTCTCAGCTCTTTTCAACATTAATAATAATAATAATAATAATAATGATAATAATAACAATACATTTATTTTATATATATATATATATATATATATATATATATATATATATATATATATATATATATATATATATATATATATATTTTTTTTTTTTTTTTTTTTTTTTTTTTTTTTGTGTAGAAAATCTGATTGTTAAAAGGATTTCTGAAGAAATGTGTGACTGGAGTATTGATGCAAAAAGTTCAGTTTGAAAGTCAGCTTTGATTGTTCCTGATAAACTTTTTAACTGCACTCGCAAGTGGATATTAAATTATGTTTATGCAGTGGTGCTCTGTTTCTAAGGGCCGGATTTACTAAACAGGGAAAATTATTTATTATGGCACAAGATGTTAGTAAATCTGGCACTAAATGATTCTGATAAACTGAATCAGGCGAGTCACTGATTTGATTAATAAAGACAGGGGATGAATCTGAAATTGCACACTTCCTTACTTTATACAGTAGTAGGCAAAAAATACTATTTGACAAGACCAGTACTGTATGTCCAAATTCACAGCTGTATATATATATTTATGTATTCATAAAACTGTAGGCGAAAAGCAGCCAGATGACTCACTTCTTCCGGTGAATACTTTACTATGGCTTGAGGTCAAATATTTTTATATTTGTGAATAGCAGTGAATTCAGTAGATTCAGTATACTGTATTTTATATGTAAAACAAAAATGTGTAATCTCATAACAAAATGCATGCATGCCACCTCTGAGAGGCATGAAGCGATCTGTGTAAATAGGCTACATCTAAACATCAAATATACGGTAGCTTCTGTGCAACTTCTGCAGTGCAAAGGTTTATTTTGTACATTATTCTAATTTAATTTACTTTTCAAATACATCAAAACAAAAAACTATTAAAGTGATGAATTCTCAGTGCAAGCATCTGTCATGTGGAGGGTATGGATGAACTCAAGCGCAGACAGGAATCACTACACACAGGGTTTATTATAGGGAAAAAGGGGAAAACAAAACCCACGAGGGGGAAAACCACGACTAGGGCAAAGACAGATAATTTAACAAGACTAGGAACACACAATAAACAAAAGACTCTTAACACAGGAACTCTAACTACAAGTAAACAATCACAGGTAATACAACGTCTCTACAATGTGTAACAAGGACAGGACAGTGAACACAAGGGGATATAAATAGGGAGACTAATCATAACATAACAGGTGACACAGGTAAAGCAATAATGACAAAACTAAGATAATAGGGGGCGGGGCAAGGAAACGAGACAACACAAACACAAGGCCCAACGACCAAGCCATGTGCTTGCACACAAAACACGGGTCTGTCATGATCCTGCCTCAAGACTAGAGAAAAATCAAGGACACGAGGGCAGAATCATGACAGCATCACCATTAAAATCATAATGTCTGAAAAAAAAAAAAAAAAAAAGGTCAGTTTTAGTGTTTAGTGATAAAGAAATGAGAATCACTAACCATGATAATTTGTTACAATGCAATCATAAATGCACATTGTTCTAGAAGGAAGCATCATCCCCTACCTTTTACACAGCTACATTTTCTCAAATTATTATGCTGATTAATTGCATTAAACAGGGGAAAATTTCCAGGGAAAGTTCTCAAAAATCTGGACTTTAACCTTAACATATTAGGAGAAGATAACCATGTAACAACCACAAATGTAGCAAAAATAGTATAGTAAAAGTACAGATATATTATAACATTTAAACTACTCAAAAAAGAAAAAAAATCTGATTAAAAAACTACTTAATAACAGTAACGTGAGTATTTGAAAATTAGTTTCTTCACACTCCTGTTATGAGCATGCATATTACTAGCATGTTGGCTGTTTATTAGTAGTTATAAAGCACATATTAATGGCTTATTCTGTTTGACCATATTTTAGATCCCTAACCCTAACCCTAACCCTTACTTATACTTAACATCTACCATACTAAATATTAATTAGCATCAAATTAGGAGTTTGTTCAGAGAAATCTTAGTTGATAGTGAATATGTGTTCCTTATTATAAGCTGTTACTGATGCATTTTATAAGGTTTTATGCATATTCTCATATAGCAATGATGCCAAATTAATTTTTTTATGTATTTATTTTCACACCGTGGAAGTCTGTGGCTTCAGTTATACAGAGTTACCAACAATCTTTAACATATCTTGTTTTGTGTTCAGCACAAAGAAGAAAGAATGACAGAATTTTCCATTTTGGGTGAACTGTCCCTTTAAATGTCAATGTTCAAATGAATAAACTTAAAAACGATCAACTTGCAAAGTGTACAATTTTAACAAAAGATTTCGTAACATTTTTAAACATGCTCTGGACTCATTAAACCCACTGACTTTACACTTAATTAGTATTATGTTAATTAGTGGCTAAGTAAATAATTAGCTATGTAAGACAGTTGTGTTGTGAGAGTTGAATCAACACTATGGGATTATTATTCACTGCTAGACTTAAGTATGGACCTCAGATTTCTTCATATAGAGTGCAGCAGCTATGGAAGTAAAAATCCCATTGTGTATATATATATATTAGGGGTGTAACGATACGCGTATTCGTATTGAACCGTTCGGTACGACGCTTTCGGTTCGGTACGCGGTACGCATTATGTATACCGAACGGTTCGTTGGACTAATTAATTATATTTGGAAAAAAAAAGAGAAATATAATGATATGCGTTCAACAAGGTAGCCCAATAACCCAAACGACGTAACAGGCAACGCCCCTGACTGTCACGCTGCCAGTCTTTGTTTTCCTGGGTGTTCCCTAGTGAGCTCACTTCCCCTTAGGCACTTCACCATAGGCACTTTAATTCCGCTAGTCTGGTTGTGTCTTCACAGTAATTGCACTCCAATTAGAATCGCACAGGTGTTGACAATACTCTGTCATTAGTTTCCCTATATAGAGCTGTCTTTCTCTGTTGTCTTCATGGAGTCCTTACCCTATGTGTCTCATGCTCTCGTTCCCCCGAGACTTCCTCTACCTTCTCATTCTTCCGAGTTCCCCGTTTCATCCGGTTCCCTCTTTTGGTTACGTTTGTCTCTCATGACTGTTTATTTTTGTAGTTACCCCTCTGTTTAAATAAAAACCCTTACCTGCATTTGGATCTACCCTCTCTTTGTGTTTTCCCAAACCCAACCGTGACAGAAGGACTCCATCATGCCTAGATCCAGCGGTGTGAGATTTCGAATCGGTTCCCCAGCCACCATGGAGGAACGGAGGGGGAGATTCCGGAACTTAACCACCCTTCATCAAGAGGGAAGGGAGGTGGGTGGCCTGGCGCAATTGTTTTGGACTTTGGCAGTCGGGTTAGGTTACAATGATGCAGCACTAAAGGATTGGTTTAATAATTGCCTGGATGATCCTTTACCTCAATGGGAGATGAAGGGGTTAGAGATCCTGGACTTTTGGGGGTTTACCAATTACCTGCACCATCGTGCTCAGTGGAATGCAACAACCACACCAGAGTTTCCAGACAAGGCTGCCAGCTCAGCCCCACAACCCAAGATGGCCACCAGCCCAGCCCCACAGCCCAAGATGGCCGCCAGCCTAGCGCCACAGCTCAAGATGGCCGCCAGCCCAGCACCACAGCACAAGATGGCCGACTCAACGCCACCGACTCTCCATCGTAGAGGGCGGAGGAGGAGACAGGCAGCTACTGTTCCTCAGGACCCGGAGAACGTTCCCGAGCGGGCGGCTGCCGTCCATGAGGCCATTCCCGATGCGGTGCCCGCTGCTGTTCCGGAGGCGGTGGCCGAGGCTGTTCCCGATGCGGTGCCCGCTGCTGTTCCGGAGGCCGAGGCGGTGGCCGAGGCCGTTCCCGATGCGGTGCCCGCTAATGTTCCGGAGGCCGAGGCGGTGCCCGATGCAGTCTCCGAGGCGGTGCCCGATGCAGTTCCCGAGGCGGTGCCCGATGCTGTTTCCGAGGCCGAGGCTGTTCCCGAGAAGGTGCTCGATGCTGTTCTGGAGGCCGAGGCGGTGCCCGCTGCTGTTCCGGAGGCCGAGGCGGTGACCGAAGCCGTTCCCGATGCGGTTCCCGTTGCTGTTCCGGAGGCCGGGGCGGTGGCCGAGGTCATTCCCGATGCGGTGCCCGCTGCTGCTCTGGAGACCGAGGCTGTTCCCGAGGCGGTGCCCGATGCAGTTCCCGAGGCGGTGCCCGATGCAGTTCCCGAGGCGGTGCCCGATGCTGTTCCCGAGGCGGTGCCCGATGCAGTTTTCGAGGCGGTGCCCGAGGCAGTTCCCGAGGCGGTGCCCGAGGCAGTTCCCGAGGCGGTGCCCGAGGCAGTTCCCGAGGCGGTGCCCGATGCAGTTCCCGAGGCGGTGCCCGATGCTGTTCCCGAGGCGGTGCCCGATGCTGTTCCCGAGGCGGTGCCCGATGCTGTTCCCGAGGCGGTGCCCGATGCAGTTCCCGAGGCGGTGCCCGATGCTGTTCCCGAGGCGGTGCCCGATGCTGTTCCCGAGGCGGTGACCGATGCTGTTCCCGAGGCGGTGCCCGATGCAGTTCCCGAGGCGGTGCCCGATGCAGTTCCCGAGGCGGTGCCCGATGCAGTTCCCGAGGCGGTGCCCGATGCAGTTCCCGAGGCGGTGCCCGATGCAGTTCCCGAGGCGGTGCTCGATGCAGTTCCCGAGGCGATGCCCGATGCAGTTCCCGAGGCGGTGCCCGATGCAGTTCCCGAGGCGGTGCCCGATGCAGTTCCCGAGGCGGTGCCCGATGCAGTTCCCGAGGCGGTGCTCGATGCTGTTCCCGAGGCGGTGCTCGATGTTGTTCCCGAGGCGGTGCTCGATGCTGTTCCCGAGGCGGTGCCCGATGCAGTTCCCGAGGCGATGCCCGAGGCGGTGCCCGAGGCTGTTCCCGAGGCGGTGCCCGATGCTGTTCCCGAGGCGGTGCTCGATGCAGTTCCCGAGGCGGTGCCCGATGCAGTTCCCGATGCTGTTCCCGAGGCGGAGCCCGATGCTGTTCCCGAGGCGGTGCCCGATGCTGTTCCCGAGGCGGTGCCCGATGCTGTTCCCGAGGCGGTGCCCGATGCTGTTCCCGAGGCGGTGCCCGATGCTGTTCCCGAGGCGGTGCCCGATGCAGTTCCCGAGGCGGTGCCCGATGCAGTTCCCGAGGCGGTGCCCGATGTTGTTCCCGAGGCAGTGCTCGATGTTGTTCCCGAGGCGGTGCCCGATGCAGTTCCCGAGGCGGTGCCCGATGCAGTTCCCGAGGCGGTGCCCGATGCAGTTCCCGAGGCGGTGCCCGATGCAGTTCCCGAGGCGGTGCCCGATGCAGTTCCCGAGGCGGTGCCCGATGCTGTTCCCGAGGCGGTGCCCGATGCAGTTCCCGAGGCGGTGCTCGATGCTGTTCCCGAGGCGGTGCTCGATGTTGTTCCCGAGGCGGTGCCCGATGCAGTTCCCGAGGCGGTGCCCGATGCAGTTCCCGAGGCGGTGCCCGATGCAGTTCCCGAGGCGGTGCCCGATGCAGTTCCCGAGGCGGTGCCCGATGCAGTTCCCGAGGCGGTGCCCGATGCTGTTCCCGAGGCGGTGCCCGATACAGTTCCCGAGGCGGTGCCCGAGGCTGTTCCAGAGGCGGTGCCTGATAGAGTTCCCGAGGCGGTGACCACAAGGCCGTGGTGGTCTTCTACTCCGCCCTGGGGGACTCTGGCGGTGACCACGAGGACGTGGTGGTCGTCCGCTCCACCCTGGGGGACTCGGGCGGTGACCACGAGGACGTGGTTGTCCGCTCCGCTCTGGGGGACTCCGGCGGTGACCATGAGGACGTGGTGGTCTTCTGCTCCGCCCTGGTGGACTCCGGCCTCGACCACAAAGACGTGGTGGTCTTCCGCTCCGCCCTGGAGGGCTTTGACTTTGACCACAAGGCCGTGGTGGTCTTCCGCTCCGCCCTGGTGGACTCCGGCCTCGACCACAAAGATGTGGTGGTCATCTGCTCCGTCCTGGTGGACGCCTCAACATGCCCTTCATGGACTTATGTTTTGTGTTTTTTGAGTTCTGTTTCTGTCTGTTCCTTTTAGTTTAGTCTGGCCCTCCTTCCCTCCCCCTGAGCCTCCACCTGTCCGCCTCCCTCCTGGACTCCTTGTTTTGTGTTGCACCTTTCCATTCCTCCTGGTTGCTCCTGTCCCTGTTTTCTGTCCCTCCGTCCCTCCCCCTGGTCCGCCGCCGTTCCACCTCCCTCCTGCCTCTTTTTCTGTTGGGGTTTTCCTGGGTTTAGGTGGAGCATCTGGTAGCTGCTCCGTAGGGAGGGGGTAATGTCACGCTGCCAGTCTTTGTTTTCCTGGGTGTTCCCTAGTGAGCTCACTTCCCCTTAGGCACTTCACCATAGGCACTTTAATTCCGCTAGTCTGGTTGTGTCTTCACAGTAATTGCACTCCAATTAGAATCGCACAGGTGTTGACAATACTCTGTCATTAGTTTCCCTATATAGAGCTGTCTTTCTCTGTTGTCTTCATGGAGTCCTTACCCTATGTGTCTCATGCTCTCGTTCCCCCGAGACTTCCTCTACCTTCTCATTCTTCCGAGTTCCCCGTTTCATCCGGTTCCCTCTTTTGGTTACGTTTGTCTCTCATGACTGTTTATTTTTGTAGTTACCCCTCTGTTTAAATAAAAACCCTTACCTGCATTTGGATCTACCCTCTCTTTGTGTTTTCCCAAACCCAACCGTGACACTGACACTCCCGAAGAAGAAAAAAACCCCAACTTATGTTTATGTTATGTTATGACTCAGTCAGGCGCTCGCTCACTCAGTACGCGCTGAAGGCTCGTTGCAAAATGGCCAATGCGTTTAACAGACTAGAAAAAGAAGATGACTCTCAAACATATTGTTTGAGATGCATGATTCCATCTATGAGCTGCTCGATCAGAGTGACATGAGAGCCCCTCCTTAGAACATTATTTGTAAATCCATGTTATGGTAAGTGTGCACGTGAAGTCTTTGCACACTTTCTGAAATCCACACTGTGGTAAGTTTGCACACTACACTAGTGCTCTGCATTCTTTCTAAAATCCTATATAGTGAGGGCTTTGCGCGGTTGCTTCATTGCTTTAAAAAAAAAAAAAACACCAGCGTGAATACTTGAAACATGTCAACTCATTTACGCCGACATCACCTTATTGTGTCAGTATTTGGGAAAAGACGAAAAAAAGGAGAAACATGCACGCAACAAACTATGCCTGCAGCATTAGACACCAGTATTATAGCTTACAGGGAATCCAAAGTGCACCCAAACACCAGACCTGTTGGTTATTTTAGGATCTTATATTTCTGGTCTGTTAAATGCATTAGACATTTTGCAACGAGCCTTCAGCGCGTGCTGAGTGAGCGAGCGCCTTAGGGTCCGTTCACATATCGCTCCTAAAAACGCGTGGAAAACGCTAAGCACGTCTTTCTCCTCCTTTCCAAAGCGCTCGGGCAGAAGCGCTCATGAGGCGTCTGTCTTTGCTAAGCAACAATGACGTGCTCTCTCCATGAGACGCGGAAATTTCAGCAAAGGATAAATGGATTTGCAGCTCTAAAAATCGCTTGCAGTAGCTCTGCTACTAAATTTATTTCAAAATTGCAATCCATATACAACTATGATCAGCTGTTCCTTCATCTTGGCTGAGTTTTCAACGTTGTTATGGGAAAGGATGAAGCTGATTGGTTAGTTCTTGTCACATGACCCGCGGTGCCCTTGCGGCATTCTGAAAAGTTGAGATGTTTTTCCATTTTGCTGTATCTAAAACGTACCGAACCGAACCGTGACATCAGTGTATCGTATCGAACCGAACCGTGAATTTTGTGAACCGTTACACCCCTAATATATATATATATATATATATATATATATATATATATATATATATATATATATATATATATATATATATATATATATATTGTAACTATAATGTATAAACCTTTCACAGTGAATACTGGAGATTGACCAATCAGAGAAGTCGCTGTTACCATGGAAATGAGAGCTGTAGCATTAGAGCTGAGCAGTGACCAATCGGACAGAATGCAGTCCGTCTCTGACCCTCTCAAACAGCTCATATATCTGCATTTATGTGCCTGTTTTGTAATAAACTAATGTCAAATATATTGACATATAATTTACTGCAGTTTTTGATTCAATTACATCATTTGCATGGCTGGAGTTTTTTTTATTTCATAATTAACTAAGACCATTTCAGAATGCATTTTTTTTTTCTATTCATGTCATTACAATGATCTATTTATTAACTGATACAGCTGCTCAAACGGATACCTGTTTCATTACCCTTAATGCTTAGTTTTATGGAAACTTATCCACATTATATTCCATGTTTAGTTCATGAAAGTTTGAGGATTTAAAACTTTCTATTGACATCAATTACTGTGGAACTGTAAACTAATGGATTTCATTATTAATTGGATGTGATATTTCTTTATCAGACATGGTTTCTATGCTACTAAATCCAGAAGACAGAGTTGATAGAAATACAGAAATGCAGTTATCAATCAATCATTTATTTATGTATGTATTTATTTATTGATTGTCAGATAGCCAGGCAAGGAATACAGTTGACGTTTTACTGAATTGTAGTTTTTTTTTTTTTTTTTTATAATTACAGTATGTTTTGTTTTTATTCCAATAAACCTATTTTTGGGAACACTTTATTTGATATAGTATCATTTTTACACATATTAATTATTATAGTATTAATAACCACAAATTATGCATAGTTACATGCAATAACCCTAAAATAAGCATGAATCCTAACCCTTAGGTACAATTTGTGTATTATTTTGTTCTAATAATAATATTTAATGATTGTAGTTGTAATAAAAAGCTATTGGTATTGTGCATGCGTGTGTGTGTGTGTGTGTGTGTGTGTGTGGTTGTGTGTGTGTGATAAAGTAAAGTTTTTGGTATTTAAAGTTTCAATGGGTTAGTTAAAACCATAATTCTGCAAGATCAAGGTTTCTTTAAAGATATGGATCAATGTTGTGATTGTGAACACAGAACCGCCTCTGTCAGTTTTCTGAAATTAGTGGCGAAGTGATTCTAAGTAACTGCGCTTCATAAAAAACATTATGAGCAGGTTTGTATTAATGTTTGTTGCTTTTTGTTTTTGTGATTTATCAGAGCTGGTTTGTGGCTTTTTTTTGTTTTTACCCATAGAGAGAGAATGAATGGGAATGATAGTTGTGTAGATGTGTGCGCTCACTCTGTTTCACTTGCATCTGCACAACAGCAGTGTTGCCAGAACGCTAATCTTATTAATGGTATGGTTTCCCTCTGTTCATCATTGTGAGAAATGTGCACTGCTCTGATAAGTGTGTTAGCAGAAGCTGATTCTGATGGGTGAAGCAGTCCTCTTGCTACTATAGCTAATCTTGACTGACGTGTGTGTGTCAGGTTGTGATTTAATGTTTTAGGTGGGCATGCAGGTTATTTTTGACTAAAATCAGCCGTGTATGTTTGGTGTGAAGTGATGGTTTAATAGCAACCAATCTACACTTTATCTTTTCCTGAAATCTCAACAAGTGTAAAATTGTTTTGTTAACAAGAGGAAAATATGCTTACTCTGAGGTAATGTCTCTGGACTTTTTGTTTGGATCGTTTGAAGCAGGGCCGAATTATCTATACCAAACGAGGCCGATGTACTGTTGCTGTTAGTAGGTAATTCTTACATTTAACATTAACAGCAAGTCAAAAGGGACAAGCTGTCAACTGTGTAGGCTAGCCTATGTACTTTAGATGTGTATATATGCTTGTGCCCCATCCATGCAATCTACGCATGTCATTGAATGAAGTTTTTTATTATTATTATATATTTTTTTATTCAAAACATTAAAACTGCTCAGGTAATTTCAGTGGTTGGCTATGATGCACCTTTGTGTAATAACTCCTCATAACTCGCAAACTCGCTTTTCTGCAACAGACTTCAGATGCTTATTGTCAAGGGCTTGACATTAACTTTTTTGCTCACTATCCAATGTGGCTAGTGGTTTTCCAAAGTTACTAGCCACACAGCATTTTTACTAGCCACATTTTTGTTGTTGTGAAATTACCTGATAAAAGTTGACTGTTTACTTAAAATAAAACTATGTATTAAGATAAAGACATAAAAAAGTAGCTATATTATTGCATAATAAAAGTGGTGCATGGATGTAGGACACTTATAAAAAAAACTAAACTGAAAAAAAAAAAAACCTTTAGCATTAGAAACACTGTCTGTTTGAATAACAGAATCAGACTCAGTTCAGTTCGGCATATGAAAATATATCTGTGCTAAATTTATACTTAGCCTCCAACTCACACACTGGCAAGTAAAATCTGAGAATTTATTGGCCATTGGTTAACATTAGACATCATTTAGTCGCCAGAATGAAGATTTAGTCGCAATGTAGAGGGTTGGGTTGACAAGAAATGGATAGCGGTTTCTTAGTTTCTTTCACTAGCACGCTAGCACAAGGCAACACTGTGTGCATGTGATGCTCATGGGAGTTGTAGTGTCATAGTGTCACACTGCAATACGGCTTATTTCAGATGCCTTTTAAAAACACTACAATTATTCAACCCACCAAAGTGGCTGGTTGGAGTCAGTTCCTGCATCCGAAAACTTAGGCAGGTGACTTGCTGCCTCGCTGTCGTATCAGTCAATGACTTTGCAGGCAGCGTTTTTGCACGAAGGCACCTCATGAAACTGATTTTGGACAGGCTTCTGAGGCAGTGTAATGGTTTAATGATCTACAGCAAAATATAGAGAGCTTTGGTGATAACTAAGTGGATATTTCATTACTGCAATATTGATTTCCTGCTAGAAATGACAACAAAAGTGGAAAACTTTGATCAGAAACATACATTTACACACAAAGTGAACACCGACTGCAACTTTCAGACGCCGTCTTTATTTATTTACTTAACTCTCACAGAATGTAACGCACAGGATTGTGCGATATCAAAGGCAGTGAAGGATACATCTATGCCGCCTTCAAAAATCGGAAAGATGAAGGCATCTCAGGATACAGGAAGTGAAGCTTACACTGAATTCGGATGTGCCTTGTGCCTTGTGTCCTCTGAAGGCAGCATTTCTCGGATGCAGTTGGCATGTTGGCGGGTGTTAATGTCAAGCCCTGCCCCCGACACTGATGGTTATTGATTTGATTTCATCCATTAGTTCAGGTGTGTGTCATTAATTATCTTGATTTTATTGTATGCTTAAGTTACTCCTGTTCTTTCCAGGTCTCGTCTAGGTCTAGAGATCTTGTAGCTGTTCTCTCTATGTGGATTACCTGACTGTGGATTTATTAACGCTTGCCTTTCACCTTCACCATCTTGTCTGTATGTTACAACACAAGGGACAGCCTCTTACACTGTGCTGCATCATTGCTATTATGTGTAATAATCAAAGAGACTGACTGCTGTATTGTATGCAGTGGTGCCCCCAGAAAATTTGAACAGGGGTGGTCAGATGAGGCCACAGTAAATTTTGGGGTGGCACATTAAAATAAAGAAAAAAAAAAAAAAAAAAATATATATATATATATATATATATATATATATATATATATATATATATTTGCAATATGAACAAAAAGTTATATCTCTGTGATTTCTGGGATTTTATTGATAACGATAATTAGACTATTTTGCTGACTGTTATTGTGCTGATGTCTTATTTCTAATTGTGCTGACAGCTTTTTTTTTTTTTACCTTTACACCATTGTTTCTAAAAGTGTGCACCATCTTTTAGGTCAAATACTTGCATTTGGGCTGTCACCAAGCAAATGCAATCAGTATCAACAAAATTGTTCTTTGCAATGCAGAGAAAACAGAAGCTGCACCTGAAGTGTCCTTTAGATGTTTTAACACACTGTTTAATGCAGCTCTGTGGAACATGGAATACTTTAACCTGCAGTTACAAATGGATAAATAAATAATGTTTTGATATTTTAAAGATAGAACATTGAAAACTGATGTTTGAAATTATTTAAAAAGTAAAACTGTGGCTGCACGTTTTTTTTCACTTCTTAAATTATTGTGAATTTACATACTGCCTTTAAATTAATAGTACCCACTGCAAATCATCCTAGTGGTGGCTGTGGGGGCGCCCTGATTGTATGTATGTATGTTTGTATGTATGTAGCAGTTTATGTGGAAAAGTTTGGACTTTTACAAGTTGTCATTATTGGTCATTTTCATTTCATTATGTAATTGGATGACATTTGAAAACACTTTGCACAGACCTTTGGTGAACCTAATCCTGATGTGTCCAATTCTTTCCTGCTTTGAAAGCTTTTCTATGTGGGTTGTAAAGACACAAATAGGTTTTTTTTTTTTTTTTTTTTCATTTCCAGCTAATGTCAGCTCTAGCACAGAATGTGAGTCATGCTTCAAAGTAGTAATTTAAAGCTGTAATGTAGCTAACAGTCTGTAAGGTTTCACGACAGGATTGATTGTTCTCCGAGGGGGCCGGCTGGCATGGATTTTTTAAAAACCTTATTTTCCAAGGTTTCTCTTCTCAAATTAAACTAAGACTCTAATGCTCTAAAGGTCTCAAGCTAAAAAAAAGTCTAAATAGTCTAATATACAAATTTTATCACAAGATCACCAGTGAATATTGCTTTAAAATACTTCATTTATGAAGATTTGATCATATGGACAACTTCTGTTGTCATATTTAAAAGAGCTTTTCAAAAAAGTGTCCCTTTGTTTTCCACAACAAATTATCACCATATAGGTTTGAAACACCATGAATATGGAAATTCATTTGAATGGCTGAACTAATTGATAAATCATTCACTATTTGAATCAGATTAAATAACCCAGATTACGTGTAATCAGTTACTGCCCAGCACTGAGAGTGTTTGAGAGAGTGGTAAAACTAACCATCGATTGAGTCCTTTCATTAAACCGGTTTATTCATTTCAATAAACCATCCTGGATGATTTGTTTCTTGATGACTCAGTAATCCAGATGCAAATGCAGAAAAGAACAGATTGGAAGAACATGCACTCTGGTCCTAAGGAGTACTTCATTATATTTCAGTGGTCTTTTCATTTGTGATGCATTCCTTTTATGATGACTGTTCATTGTAATTGTACGGAAACCATCTGTAATGCATATTTCTGCTGTGTTTCATAGAAGTATCTTTAGGCTGAACTATTCAGAAAACAGACTGTGCTGTAGAAATGATGCAAACAGTAAAGCAGCAAATAAATGGAAATGCATGCAGCCGGCTAGCATGAGCTCCCATACATCATTATGCATGCTTTATGCAATGTCATGCAATGCTTTCCCCAGTGGTCCGGGGAGTTTTGTGGCTCCCAATACAAACACGAAATGGCATCGGTGGAAAAGGTTGGTGCAATCAATCAAGTCGGTCCTCGAGTCAGCCTCACCGCACGCCGCACACATCTGATTGTCCGTCTCCAAGATGGAGGCGCTGCAGAAATCTTGAGTATTTACGAGCAGATGTCAAGTTTTGATGGCAAGCATCATGTATACGACATTATTAAAGCATGCGCTTCATCTTATTCATGCAAACCTATCATTTATTTTCATGCTGCCTCCAGTATGAACTCAACGTATAGCTAACATGTATATATACGTCACGTGTCTGCTGTAATCTGCTTAATGTCATTACTCTAACTGGTGTACTCAGTCAAATGAAGGACCAGCAGAAAATGCTGCTTGCATGCTTTGAGCTGAACATTTGCCCGCTGGAATACATGAACTTTATCAGCACTTCTGTTTTTAGACCCAGAGCTCACAGTGATATGGTTTTCACACATAAAAAAACCAGGTATTTTTAAACATGTATCCACTGAGCAGATTCAAAACAGAAAACACTGAAATGTTGCTTTTTCAACAGATTTTTCTCATTAGTATTCGTATTTTATTTCTAACAAACATCTACTCATGTTTGCACAAACAATAAAACATACACTTTCGATGTAAAGACAGCATCTAAATAAGCAATAAAGTGTGCTGTATTGTGAATAAATCATGGCTGAAGGCTATTGCTAGGCACTACGTGGCTTATTGCTTTTATAAAACAGTTAGTCCATATACCTAGTAAGGTTTCACAGAATAAAACCGAGCAAAAAACTGTAATGATCTAAATAAAAACAGTATTCTTCCACCAAACAATGTAGTTCCACATAAACAGTTGTGGTTCCAACAAAGTGGTTGCCAAGTAACACACAGAAGTAAACAAAGAAGTATGTTTGTATGTTTGAGTCATTCACAACAGCTTTGAACGCGGCTCAGCCAATCAGAATCAAGGACCGGAACTATCTGCTTTTATAAAAGAGTTTCTTTGACAGCAAAAAGGGCGTGGCCTCAAAATGAATGACTTACCATGTAATAATTTATTTGTTTGCTGTTGGATATAAAACTAATTTTCTCAGTGTACTGTGACAAAACAACAAAAAGTAACATAAAATGATCATAAATGTTGCTTCTTGTGAGGAACAGATTAAAGGGGGGGGTGAAATGCTATTTCATGCATACTGAGTTTTTTACACTGTTAAAGAGTTGGATTCCCATGCTAAACATGGACAAAGTTTCAAAAATTAAGTTGTACGTTTGAAGGAGTATTTTTGTTCCAAAAATACTCCTTCCGGTTTGTCACAAGTTTCGGAAAGTTTTTTCGAGTATGGCTCTGTGTGACGTTAGATGGAGCGGAATTTCCTTATATGGGTCCTGAGGCACGTCTGCCGGAAGAGCGCTCGCTCCCGTATAGCAGAGCACTGAGAGCACAACAGACTTCACTGATCAGAGCGAGAGCGTCGCCAAATGTCACAAAAGGAGTGTGTTTTTGGTTGCCAGGGCAAGACAACCCTGCACAGATTACCAAAAGAGAAACAGCATTAAGGGACCAGTGGATGGAGTTTATTTTTACAGAGCATCAACGGAGTTGTGCAAGTGTTTGTGTTTGTTCGCTGCATTTCGAAGATGCTTGTTTTACAAACAAGGCCCAGTTTGACACTGGATTTGCACATCCTTTATTTCTTAAGGATAATGCAGTCCCAACGAAAAAGGGTCACGATCGTGTGTTGGAACCGCAGGCGGTGAGTAAAACTGCTTCAAATATCTTTGCCTCCTTGTTAGTGCGTCCGCCTCCCATCGGAGACCCGGGTTCGAGCCCCGCTCAGAGCGAGTCCTTGCTGCTGCTGCTCTCGATCAGTTTCAGCCTCTGGATCTGATTCTGGATCATAAATAAACGGCTGAATCTGACTGTTAGCCATGGTTTGTTTGGGATGATGGGTTTTCCCTCACGATAATGTCACAGCTTCCACATGCTCTCAACGCAAAAGCCTACTGGCGCTCGTGATTCTTTAGCTCCGCCCACACGTCACGCCTCCAGGCGGTCGCGTTTTTCCGGACAAAATCGGTACAGACTATCTTTCTCTTATGAATATAATAAAACTAAATACTTTTTGGAGTTATGAAGGATGCAGTACTACTCTATATGTACTCAAGATTAACAGGATATTGAGTGAAAACGAGCATTTCACCCCCCCCCCCCCTTTAAATAAGTCTTTATTGACAGTCTCCATCCTCAGTAATCATCAAATCTTACACTTGACAGTTTCACAATCTGCTGCCTCGAGAAGCGTTGCCTGTGAGGTCAGAAAAAAATATATTTCATTCAAGAAATATTCTCTACAAGTCTTATTCTACTTGTCAGTTTTGCTTCTCATGCAAATGTATGTGAATATGAGCTAGACAAAATTACTGAGATTTTACTGAGATATATTTTGGTAACGTTACATGTTCTAAATGTAGTAATTTATTAACAGAAAATGATGTATAACTGCACGCGACCAAACCAAACCCTATTCTTATCCTTAACCCGGTAGAGAGTACATGTGGTTAATTAATATTACTCATTACTTAACTGTATAATTACACTGTAACAAGAACACCTTCAAATAAAGCATAAGCTGTGATTTTTGTGTTGCTGTATACAGGATCAGTTATAGATGCTCAAACTAATTTTTTTATAGGATCAAAGTGTTATAGTTATCACGGAAATCTATTATTATTGGCCAACTTATAGCTCTCGCTGTGTATTAAACTAAGTATATATGTATGTTTTAAGAATGTTTGTGGCTCACACTTTATTTTAAGTTCATTTTTGCAATTAACAAACCATTAACTATGACTTTTGCCTCAATAAACTTCTAATTTGCTTCTTATTAGTAGTTAGTACGGTAGTTGGAAAGTTTAGGTATTGTGTGTGATTAGGGATGGTGGATATGTACTTTATAAGTACTAATATACAGCCATTATGTTATTAATAGTCATGCTATTAAGCTACTTGTTAATAATGAGAACTGGTCTCTATACTGAAGTGTTACCTGTTTTTGTAGCTGTTTCTGAAGTGCCAAAGTCTCACATGGTGAGAGAGAGAGAGAGAGAGAGAGAGAGAGAGAGAGAGAGAGAGAGAGGGTGGACAGAGAAGAAATAAACATTGCTCGGAGTAAGGGGGAAAAACTCAGAAAGAGAAATCCATTCAACTCTGTTGAAATATTAAGTGAATATGTCTATATGTTTTTTTTTCTTTCAGCAAATTTATTTTCCATCTTTATTTTATTAAAAACCTATGAAAGATTTATCTATATTGGATTGTGTCTCAGTAAAAGGCATGACGAGACTGAATCGTACAAACCTTTCAACATGAATGTGTCTTTTCCCGCTCATGCTTTGGGAAACAAGACATCTTGATTAAAGACTGTATGTGACTAACACTGAATCAGATCTGTGTCATTAGAGTGTGATATTGTTAAAAGTGATCTTAAAATGTGATTATAGAGATGCATAAAATGCCCATGACTTGTATATGACATCAACAGGATTTTAGGTTAAAAGTTTATAGCAGTATAACGTTACACCACAGGATATCAACTTCCCAGGGGCATGTACTTACTTATAGCAACTAACTTTTAGCATTTGATTTGAAATTGATAAATGCATATCTTCCATATAAATCCTATATACTAATACTAATAAATGTTATTAAAGTAAATTTTTGTACTGTTATTTGGTAAAATAATAATAATAATAATAATTATATATATATATATATATATATATATTCAAAGAGGGTGAATATCTGCTGAAATTAAAGCTGCATTTAGAACGAAGCACAAATGTTTAAACCAGTTAGGTTTCCATCATGCACCAGGAACAATTTGTTCAGCACGCGGAGCACAGGCTGTTCAGAGTGATCGCCAAAGATTCACTGGGTACTGAACTCTGTCAAAAAACACCTCTTTAGATTCTGTCTGGTTGGAATAAATATCTTTATAAAGCTCTTCTTGAGCTTTAATTTAAGTGTGCAGCCCTTCATTGTCTGAACTGTTGGGACTACTCTATCCAGTAAACATTATGATTTACACACTCGACATTAAATGGCAGATGGCAGGGATACTGCTTAATTGGCTTCAGTTGTCACATAGATTGAAGACACAGCCTAAAATGCTCCCATACACACTCTATGCACACACACACACACGCACACACACACACACACACACACACACACACACACACACACACACACACACACACACACACACACACACACACACACACACACACACACAATTCAGACACAATCACTGTAAAATCAGATACTGTATATACACATATGGCTGGCTGTGGCAGTAAAACATGCAAATGTCTCGAGCCGAGACTGACACTGATTGAAAAGGGCTCATGCAGTGTTAATTAATTGTCTAATCAGCTTTATAGCTCTTGCTGTTATTTTTACACATCTTCAAGGAATGCAATTTGCAATCCATTTCCTTCTAAAATGCTGTATTTCTGCATTGGAGTGCACTCTTGGCTCTGATGAGATGTCTGTGATGTGGAGCTGATCTATTTACAGATTTATTGAAACAGAAGAGTCTTCAGTAACAAATGCGAGCATATATAAAATCAGACTCAAAATAAATACAAATTCCATGAACTACCAAAGAAAAAAAAATGGAGTATGCAACTTATGCACTGCAACTCAAAGGGGCACAAAACTCCTCTGGTACCATGCTCAGTGAAATAAAGCTGCCCTTTCCTGCCCTGACATGCCCCTGGCATTCTGTTCGGAGATGACTACTCACAGGTTTCCAAAGAACAGAGCTCAGTCAGAGTCAACCGCATATTCATTTTGATAGGAACAAAACTGTGGGCTGTGAGGGATGAAGTACAGTTCATTTAAGAATTTGCAGTACTGAGTGTCAAACATTCACTTGACAAAACAATGAAAACCTATGTTTCAACAAATCTCGAGTGGACGAGTTGTGAACATTAAAAATGATATAAGACAGGCCAACATATCATATATACCTTATTTTCATGTGTGTTGAATAAAAATGGCATCTCAGAGTCTGTACTATTGGATGGTCTACAGTAGTGTCTCATTTGGAGGCCTCGTTACTGCCTTGAAGAGTGGACTAAATCGAAGTATTTTTGACTGAAAACACAGATTTTAACTTAATCATTTCAGGGTTATTCTGAAAAAAAAAAAATATATGCATGTAATATACTGCATATATGACCAATAATTTATGTACAAAGAGTTGTTCACTGACATGCAGCAGTGGCCAAAAGTGATATCTGAAGGGGCCTTTGCACAATATTTGCAACTCTTTCCCAGAAATTGGCTTTTTTTATGGCTTTCTGTGATTTCACTGTTATACAGTAGGAGACACTATTACACATCTTTTGAAAGAGCACAGAATACCCAAGAATCAATAAGCATATCACAAATGAGACCACTGAAATGTGGCGCACATGCAAAGACTTTACCCTCTTCAAACACACCTACACTACACAATATGCTTAGAACATCTCTATCAGCATGATTTCAGATACAAGATATTCAAAGTCAATTTTACGCCAGACATCACTTTTGCCCACTACTCTATGGAACAATAACAATTTGTTAGATTCTCATCAAAGGATTTAAGCTTTAATTTGTATCTAGTTGGGTAAATGTAATATTTGTTCCGCCACAGATATTTAATAAATAATATGAGGTGTACCAACCAACCCACACTGTAAAAATGATACGATCAATAAGTAAACAAACAGTTTTTACATTACTATAACTTTATGTTATATTCTTCAACTTGATTTATAAGTTGGTTTAAGGAAGGGATACTGTACATCCAGCAAAAATAACCCCAAGAGGGCGATGTATCACCCTGAAGGGGGTTATTCTGCGATAACAACCGGCAGGATGTACATTATCCCGCTTATTACACGACTTCTTGTCACATAAGTAACTATTTAGACACAAAATGTTGATTTGAGTTTAAATATTCAAACTAGATGGACATTAAAGGGAAACCACATAAATAATTATAGCGATAAAAGATACTGATTTAAGACAAAGCTTTTTTTAAATCTTACTAGTTTGTTAGTTATTTCATAATCCATTACAGTGAACAAAACAAGTGTGGCTGTGTTTGTATGAAACAAGAGCGAGTCCGCGATACCAGAATGATATAATGAAATGTACACCATTTTGAATATTGGCTAAAAAAACTTAAAAGCTTCCACCAAAAGAAAACGGTATCTAGAAAGCATATAGCGCCAAATTCAGTTACCCGGATGAACCTGTGTTATCAGCTTTTACCGGTTGTTATTGAGGGATGTGATGGCTGACCAATCAGAAACAAGTATTCCACAGGGCCGTGTTATAATGCAATTAAAATTTAAATGGCAAGTTGATTAAACGTAAATGTTTAAGGCAGCAACTGAACTTAATTTATTAAGTTGAAACAGCTAGACACTTTTACACTGCAGCCATCCCTGTGAAATGTATATTCAGCAGAATACAGTGTAGGGTGAGACTGGATCATATGCATACACACATTATTTTCATTAGAACAACATGCACTGATGATTCATGGCCAGTGAGATTCGTAAAAAAAAAAAAAAAAAAAAAAAAAAAACTGTAAATACAATCAAGTTTGCGTGAATTGGCTGATCCAGAATGAGCTCTTGCGGTGCTGTATTTATAGCATGAGGAGCGTGAGAGCGGTAGTGTTGATGTAGCAGTGCACTTTGACCATGCTAAGAGCTATTCTGTTCCAGCTCCATGAGTAGGTGGACTCTCATCCACAGCTCCCTCTCTTTCTCTCCGTCTGCACACAGGATCTTTGTTTTCATTTATTCTGCCATGAGTTACAAAAGGTTTCCATGGGAACTAAATGGAGATCACAAAAAAAGCTATGGTTAAGGCCGTGCATGGACTGTGATGTGGTGATAGCCGAGGGCTTGGCTGCATCATTATTAGCGGTGGTAGATGATTGATGCACATATAATGAACCAACCACAAGACACCTGCTTCAGATAATTCCCTGTCCTGCTGATTATAAGTTCATACAAATTTGGACACAAACTGCTTCCCCCCACCAAAATTTTCATTTTACAAAAACATGTATGAATTACATTTAATCAAAATGTCCCATTACTGTAATGATAATAACAACAACAACAACAACTATACTACTACTACTACTACTACTACTACTAATGCCTATCATTTGATCTTTAAAATTTTGTATACATTAAAGTTTGTATCACTTACAACTTTACATTTTTGATATACAGTATGAAAATATTTTGGGTGTCCACATCAAATAAAATTTACAAAAGGGGAACAAAACTGTATTTTAAGGACCAATTCTCACTACAGTGTTTAAACATTTTAGTTTTTCACTAACCATGCATTAACGCTGTTTTCTTAAAAACACAAACATGTACTGTACACTCATGCAGCACAGTTTGTATTCAGACATTCACTATTAATATGTTTTTAAGATAGGGCATGTCAAGACTTCTCCAGGGCCCTAAAACCCCCTCAGAGGGTTAACTAATGGTTTATTAGCATGCATATCACTAGCATATTAGTACATATGAAGCACATATTAATGCCATAATCTCCATGATAATATTTCCGCCCCATACCTTAACTTAACTACCTTACTAACTAATAATCAGTAGCAAATTAAGAGTTTACTGATGCAAAAATCATAATTAATAGTGAGAACTGTTCCCAAAACTTTTGCATTTTGGTTACGCTCTGGAATAGGGAATGCATATTCTCTAATTAATTAATTACTTGATTGGTTGATTGATTGATTAAGTGTTTTCCCTCATTAACTGCTAAATTGCAACTTACTAAAAGTTATGTAGTTGTTAAATATGGCCATGCAGAACTAATTAATGTGCTAACTAATATGTGCTTTATAAGTTTTAATAAACAGCAAGTATGCTAGTAGCATGCATGCTAATAAACGGCAAGTTAATAGTAATAATTGGTCCTTAAAATAAAGTGTTACCTAGATTTGGTTAAATATAAATAGAAAGCATATGAAATGCAAGTAAAGTGTTTACTTTAAACAGACTGTTCCATCATCATTATAAAAAAGTGTTCATAACAAATTTGACTATATCTTAAATGATTAAAAACTTCTTGTTGACAAATGAGTAAAGCCTATTGTTTTGAAGGATAGTGGCAAAGACTGGTAAATATTTAAAATTAATTCATTAGTATGTGGTGCTGCATTGTGATCATTAAATAGTATATTTTAATGTCATAGAATGAGTATTTTTCTAAATAGGACAGGATTCTTCGATATATAAAATATTGTTACACACTGAATGGCATTTTAGATGAAACAGGGCACATTCAAATGTACAAGAAAATAAAAATAAAAGCTGTTTAAAACTTTTTTTTTCCTTGAAAACACCTTTTCATTAAAACTTTTGCATTATATATGTATGTATAATGCAATATATGTAAAGCAACAAAACGATAAAATGGTCCTGATACACAAATAAATGAATGAATGAATGATAGTGGTCTCTAAATTGTCTTTTTTATGGCTAATCACAGATGCTACGGTGGTTAATTGGTGAAATGTTCACAGTTTTTATAATAGCCTTTTGTGTCACTGCACTTGAGCTCTCAGCTCGGTCTACTGCATTCACATCAACTCCAGCAATCAACATATGACTATTGATATCATATTCTGTTTATATACACATGCTACGCTAAAAAGAGAGGGGTTTTGGTACAACGTCTTGCTAAAATGTTAGTTTTGACCTTCCAAGGAGGATCACGTTTTCAAATTATAAGCTAGTTCTTTTTGCCAGAATATCATCAGAATTGTTTTAAATTATAAATGTACTTCACGTTGTTGTACTCAAGATCTGACTCATTCTCTAGAACATTTTGAGTCCAGGTCCAAATCAAATGTTCATTTCCTTGGTCTTGTCATGGACTGCATCCGGGTTGACTCATACTGACTTATATTGGTTCTGGAGTATACAACACTGTGGATATGTTTTAAAGTCTGTGATGGCTCACGCATGTTGACTGCTCTGTGTTATTGTGTCTCTAGATCGGAGCACACTGCAAAGAATTGCTAGACACTGACACTAAACCAAGATCCATTCACTCCAAAGGAAAGTATATTTACACTGTCTGAATCATACAGACCTGCCTCTGATCTCGGTCTTGAATCTGACTCAACCTACTCAGGTCTCGGCCCGAACTCAGACTTACAATGAGCTGGTCTCCACTATAACACTGGTACTTTATGTTATACGATCTAACTGAAACATTGGTTTACAATAATACATTTTATAGGGAAAAGTAAATAAAACATATGCACGATGAGATTTACAAAATAGATTGTTTAGTTATCCATGTAAAATTAGATCATTCAGTTCTGTGTTCAGAAAGAGGACTCCAAGTCTGCAGAAGCCTGTTTGTCTAACACCCTTTATTAATAAATAACATCAGTCCTTTGACTCCTTTAGCACCTACAGCTGAAAGGCTTGAGTCATGTTTCTAATTTTAACCCAGCCTTTGACCTCCTTTGTGTCATGTAGGACCCAATAAAGACTCAGAACGTGTCCAGATTGCCAAACCAGCAAGACCCTTCTGAAGAAGAAGTTACATACAAAGTTTTACTGTCATCCTATCATCTTGTAAGTTGTGTTAGTGCTAATGCACATCGTTTTGTATGATCAGGAAAAAACAACAACAAAGAAAAGAAAAAAACGGATCCAACCTGCATTAAGTGGCAAGAGTAAGTGTGAATTATTTCATGGCTGATAATGAAGAGATCATTATGAAAAATTAAAACACATTTACACAGCAAAAGGAAATAGCACTGGTGTCACAAAAGCTTGAGGAAAATAGTAACATACAATATATAAAATATCTGTCAATGTAAGTGAATTTATCTAGATTTATAACAAGAAAATATAGGCCTATTAAACCAAACATTGATTTAAAATATTAAAGAGTAAATTATAGAGTTTTAAAGTTTTCAAGTCAATAAAATATTAAAATAAAATATTAAAGTTTTTATTTCAATCAAAAAAGATGAAAATAATTTAATTACTACTATTAGGTGTTAAACTAGCTAGCAGCATTTAAAGGCTAAGTACAAAAATATAATTAAAAGATGAGAATGTTTATAATTGCAGAACACTTACAAAAAAAGAAAAGAAAATAGAAAGGAAGGAAGGAAGAAAATGCACACACACACACACACACACACGCACACACACACGCACACACACACACACACACACACACACACACACACACACACACACACACACACAGTACATACACACCAACAACACAAATTAATAATACATTTTAATGTACGCCAATCCAAACCTACACTACAGGGTTGAGGGGATGCTGGAGACTGTAAAAATGGCCAGTTGATATTTTTTTTATATGTAGCTTAAAATTAAGAAGAAGAAGAAAAAACAAAAAACAAAGACGACACTCGGTCCGTGTATCTTTTGGTCATTCGATTTTCTATTTAAAAATAAATAAAGATAAATGAGAAACGGTTTGATTTTCGTTTTTTCGTTTTGTTTAAGAAACGGAAAACGAAAATTTAGCTGGATTTTTCGTATTTTTGTTTGTGGGTAAAAAATCAGATTATGCTTTAATATTTGTTTGAATGTGTGGGCGGCGCTGAAACGCCCCTTTCATCCCTTCTGTACTGCACCGACAAGCGGCAACCGCGAGCTCAGTTCATCTTCACCAGGAGAGAAGCGGCAGACAGCAGAGTTTATTCATCCTGCCAATTCTTTGCTAGTGGTGCTTGCAGGCTTTATATATATAGCCTATATATATATATATATATATATATATAATTTTTTTTTTTGACCAAACAGAAATTTATTTATTCAATGACATTTGAATTTTACTGTAAGATCTACAATGACAAGAAATGTGCAGATTTTTGCCTACTAATTTTATTCTATGCCTATTTAAGAAAAACCTCACAGCCTAACATGTTTTCATTTGCTATACAAACAACAGAAACTGAAGCTTTATCTTGTAGAGTGTAGTCTGCACTTCTCCGATCGGCGGATCCCGATCCACAGCTTCCATCCCGATAACAAGAGGAAAAAGCTTCAGCTCCGTCAGTTTGGGTCGTAAGACACCCTAAATAACATGAAAACTCAACAGGATTTGCTTTCTGTCATCTCGGTCTACATTAACTTCTTTCTGAAACGTCAGAAATGAACCAGGCTTATGCATCAGACGAACCATGTCTTGCTGGACATGTCTACTTTTAAAATAAGCCATTTAAATAGAATAATAATAATAATAATAATTTTATATTTAGGCCTATGCAATTCAAATGAAACCAACGAGAGGTGCAGTGTTTCCCGTCTGAACTCATTATCTGTAACGATGTCACACCGTCACTATATTCATACAGTCATCTACAGAATTTGTGAATTCAGTTCATAATTCTAAGTAGCCTATAGCCTATTAAAACATTTAAAGTAGACTAATTATGGGGAAAACTTAACTTATATTAATATAAATTTTATTATAAATGTGGGGTTGGATTTTTCCCATTTAATTTTTTTTTTTATGAATGGCCTAGAATAAAATAAGTAGTCAAAAAATTTGTAGTAGGCCTATATTTTATTCCATGTCGTTGTAGATCACAGGCTAAAGTAAAATGCAAATGGTGTTTTATGAATAAAGTTGTCAAGTCTGCTTTGTCAATAACTGCAGCAGCAGGAAAAATATAATATTATTTTTTTATTTTATTATTAATTTAATTTATTATTATTATTATTATTATTATTATTATTATTATTATTATTATTATTATTATTATTATTATTTTATCTTGCAAGCACCACTAGCAAAGAATTGGCAGGATGAATAAACTCTGCTGTCTGCCGCTTCTCTCCTGGTGAAGATGAACTGAGCTCGCGGTTGCCGCTTGTCGGTGCAGTACAGAAGGGATGAAAGGGGCGTTTCAGCGCCGCCCACACATTCAAAAAAATATTAAAGCATAATCTAATTTTTTACCCACAAACAAAAATACGAAAAATCCAGCTAAATTTTCGTTTTTTCCGTTTCTTAAACAAAACGAAAAAATGAAAATCAAACTGTTTCTCATTTATCTTTATTTATTTTAAAATAGAAAATCGAATGACCAAAAGATACACGGACCGACACTCCATCAGATGAAAGTCTGAAATGATTTCTCTGTGCAGTGTGTTTTAATCTGAAGCATCTGAGAAACGTGAAGAGTGACGTTGATTGATTTTATATGGTTCTGTAGAGTATCTATGGGATAAAGACTGGTAAAAGCAGACATACTTTTGTTCCATTACAAAATTATCAAAACTAATGTAAAGACTTCCTTGGACTAGCCAGCTAAACTGAATTAGTAGTACAGACCCCAGATCTTTATTTCACCCAGAATGTATTTATTTTGCAATAATGACTGTAAATTTGTTTACTTAGTTCACAGTTTTTCACAAATAAATAAGTGGACGTGGAATATTGACCTGAGCTGAAATTATGTGAAAATACATTTTATTATCATTAGAGAGTACCAAGTAAAACAGGAGACATTGTTCCTATGTCAAGGATCAAACTGGACAGTGATAAAGTTGTTTGGTATTGTATGAAGTATTATAAAGTACTATGTTAATAACATACTACATGATGATCTTTTAATATAATGGTAAATATCAAAGTACCATGGTATTATAATTAAATCCCAATACTGTCCCTTTGTACACTTCCCACCTGCTGTTTGTCCCTTTAAAGCAGGTGACATGGCCATTGTACAGTTTGCTGCTCAGCAGTGTGATGTATGTTGCGCAGTTCAAGTCACCTCTAAATGAAACATATCTATGCAGGTTCAATCTCGGAAATGCAGTGTGGTGCTTCCTTGTGCTGTCATAAACTTTTATCGGGTTGTGTCGAACTGAAAATTGCACTGGTTTGGAGTATGCATTTGCATGCATATGAGCTGCTGTGTCTGACTCTGGATGCAAGCCAACCATTGTGTTAAAGAGACACTGAATATCATATAACTGTTAATTCCTCAGGAGACCACATGACCGCTTTAATCTTTTCAAATTAGATTGCACTGGACATGTGAGTAAACGTGGAGCAGAACAGTGGGCTTGACAGCAAATCAGTCACTGAATATAAAGGACATGATGATGCAGTTTTCAAAGCTGTTGGGTCCTCTAGCAAATCATGCATTTAATGGTTAAAGAAAATTAAAGAGAAAACTAAAATCACTTAGTCATACCTTCCTGTCCATTCTCAACATTCGCAAAACAAGATTTCTACTCTTCACTAAACATGTCAATAATCAATGCGAGGGATCAACATTTCCCCTACAGTAAAATACTGCAACTCACCCAGTAACAAACAGAGATTTCCTCAAAGATTGCCAGAGATTTGTCTTTAAAATCAAGCATCATTATTATTAATAATTATGTAAGAAGGCATGCAAATGTAAGCACAGCTGATTTTAGGTACTGAATGTGGTTATTTTCCTCATTTGCACAGATTGGGTGCATGTAAATTGTGAGCTGAAGTACTATACATTATAGACATGTGTGAATCAATCACCGTCACTAAACATATAGCTGAGAGACCTCTCACCCCCACCCACAAAGGCTTTCACAGATCCCCAGCCCACTGCAAATTAAACATCACTTCTGCCAATAGTGCATTTAATGCGTGCTAACTCAATATTCCAGTTTTATTGATGCAAGACATGCTCAAGTGAAAGGTGAAATCCACTTGTCAAAGCCGCCAGATGATGTTGTTTACAGCATTTGGTCGGCATATTCAGAGTTCATTGACAGATTTGTGAGTTTTAATTACGATTATGCAAGAGGAAGACTATGGCTCGCATTACTGTTCATTTAAGAATAAAGTAGATGTGATTGCTTGAGGCATCGTTCCTTTTTTTTACTGTCTGCTTTGCCACACACACTGAATTTTAATGAGGATCTTTCCAAGCATCCCCAAGGCATGAGTTTGTTTCATATCTCTTTCATATTTTCAAACTTCGTTGGAACCACACTTTCCCTCAAACATCCCAATCTGACAACAATGTATACAGTTTCCCCTAGAAAGAAAAGCAAAAAAAAAAAAAAAAAAGAATGACAGCTCGCATTATTCCCAGTGGAGGATTACATTGATCCCTTCAGAGGGTAAATCTGTTGAATTAGATTAGGCACCTTACCTATGTTTGAAGCATGCAGCAGCCGCTTGCAGCCCAACCAATCATGCCCTCCTATTTGGGCAGCTCAAGCACTTGCTGGCAGTTGCACAAGTGGAGGTTCACAGAAAGCTCTTTCCCGTTCACCCAGGTCATTGTAGCTGGCCCTGGTGTCTTCTTGAGCAGACGGGGGGATGGGCGGCTGCTCGGACCTCTTACATCTCTGGTGGATCCCTGTGGTGTGCGTTCGCTCTCAGCGACTGCTGGGTGCAACTTTCCCTAGTATTCTCCACCTCGCTGGGTTTGCATGCATTTCTCTTCCTTTTGTGAGATCCAACGAGTGTGACTGAGATGCAGGGAGGGATAGAGCGTGAATGCAGGAGAGGAGAGAAGGAAAGGGTGGGAGAGAGAAAGAGAGAGGGAGGCGCAGGAGAGAGATGCTTCATTTATTGGCATAAATCAGGAGGGGAGAGAAGAGGAGGGTCTGTGGTGAGACTACAGTACATGTCAGTCACGTCCACATTAGAGTGTTAGTGCACATCCCAAGAGAGGCTCTCTGGACATGTGCGATTATGGGTAATGTTGCTTTGATATTACTGCATGCTGGGTTTCCCTGTCTGTCTTTGTGCCATGACACTGATTATACAAAAAAATTCATATATACGTGCCAAGACCAGACGATCAATCACATATACGAGCATGCAGGGAATGCACTGAGGCAAAGAGGCTGCATGCATTGCCCCAGGAGGAAATTTACATTAAAGACTTCCGCAGGGAATATGGGACGGATGTGAGCTATTCTGCAGGCTGCTCTTTGAAAACCTTCTGGGAGATGGCAGAAGGAACACTGGATTGCTAATCAAATAACCAAGCAAAGTATCATTGTTAAATACTCAAACCAGTGTAAGATTACGGAGTGAAGATGCTCTCTCAGTGAGGCTATCTGGAATTTCCTATTTGCCCGGGACCTTGAAGCCAACATTAAATGGCATTCTCAAGCCATTTTACTTACGGAATGTGACGTTTTTATGAGTGTAATGTGTATTGAATGAGACAGGGATTGATTTTATACATTGGCAATTGATTGGATTGTTAATAACACTGAGCTACGGAGGTTTACTACTCTCCAGAAAAACACCACCAGCATCTTTTGAGGAAGCCTTTTGATCGGGACATGGAAGCTGGAGGTCAAGTTCACCCATCAGTGTTGATTTCTCTTTCTAAAGCATTTTCTTGTGTCATAGAGTTATTTGCAGCCCAGTCTCATGGTCGCAAAAAAATTTGTCTATGGCATAATCTTTGCATAATTATATACATCTTGCATGTCAAAGTGAAATGTCCAGTGTATGGTGCTAAAGGCAAGATACAGCCTACTCAACATTTTGAATTGGAAAATGGGTAAATTGTTTAATAAAATTCCTAGTTATTAATTGCATGCTTTAAGAATTTGTGTTTTATGTTTCTAATTTCGCCACTACACATATAAAATATTATTTTTTACTATTAATTTTACTCTCTTTTTCTCTCTCTCTAAAATAACTTTAAAATGCTGATTCAAGAAGTTAAAAAAATAAAAAAATAAAAAAATAAATAAATAAGAGCAAAGGCAATTGTCAGAATACATTTGATTCAGATACTACACAAATTAAACTTGCTTCGACATGGCACTCATGTTTCATGTACAAGACCTCTCTGCATTAGAAGTACAGTGCTGTACCTGGTGATGTACAGAGTATGTTTTTACTACAGCGTCTACACAACCTAGGTGATGCCAGCTGAAATAGAAAATCATCAATAAATGTATTTTCTTTGGAATAAAATACAAAAAGGAAACGCAAACAAAAAGATCAGGAATGTGCTTTTCAAAAAAAAAAAGGGTTCTGTTTTGATTTCATGTGATTGCAAGGGTGTGACACTCAAGGAATACATAAACGTGTATGCAGGAGAAATAAGAAAGTGTGAAAATACAAGACAGGATACATTTACAGAGAGCATGTGGCAGGATACAAAGCAGCTTGCCCAACTTTGTGAACAAATAGGTTCCCTTGTCAATCAGCCTCTCAGGTTGGGCCAAGCTAATACTTCTAGAGCAGTGTTGATTTAAACAGTGAGCTCATTGTCATGTTCAAGAAACCAGTTTGAGATGATTTGAGCTTTGTGACATTGTGCGGTATCTTGTTGTAAGTAGCCATCACAAGATGGGTTCACTGTGGTCATGAAGACATGGACATGGTTTGCAACAATACTCATGAAGGCTGTGATGTGTAAGCCATGCTCAATTAAAGCTAAGCGGCCCAAATTATGTCAACAAACCCCCCCCCCCCACACACACACACCAAGAGCATTTATTGACATGTTACATTTGAAATCAACAGCTGGGTTTCTTCTTTTTAGAATGTATGAAGCTGAAGTAAAAACATATAGTACATCTGCTTATCTCTTAGCACGAGAAAACAACAGTTTTTCGACAGCGCAAGGGGGCGTGACCTCAAAATTAAAGGTAAATACTGCAACATGACACCAACAGGGGTAACTCATAATTCAGTTGTTAAGGGAGTTGTGCAGTGATGTACAGAACCGTTGGGTGAAGTGGTCACAGCAGTTTATCGAGAGTAAAACTCAGCTGTTGACCAGTCAAAATCAAGGACAGGAGCTAACCATTTTATATTAATATTTACAGCTCCTAAGTTGATAGAACAGGCTGTGGAAATGATTATGTGAAAATGTACACTAGTATGCAATGCGACAGACATTAAATTAAATGTTTACACCTCTTTTGCTATTGTAGCTGTAGGCTGCAGACCCCTGTGTCTTACCGTATCACAAAGTGTTTATTTCTTCTCTCATCTACTTACCCAGTACCTTTTCATTTCCCTGTACGTGGCACCTGAACTAAGACAGCACCCCTGTCCTCAGCACGACTCCTTTTCCCAGTCTTCGGTGGAAAATACCTTACTGTTCAGTGGTGTGATTTAGCACATCTGATGAAGGTGTCAAACATCCTGCAGTGTTCCAGTGTTAAAGATGGGGTAGCAAGCCAATTGCTCACTCTGACAACATCATTTATTTTATTTTATTTTTTTCCACCCCCTGGTCACCAACCATCTGGATTCAACTGCAGTTTGCACTTCAGGTGTGCATGACACCCTGATCTGAATGCTTCGCAGGGCATCCTCCCATCTGAACACGACTTGCACCACTGTCAGGAAAGTGTATTTTTTATGGCTTTTCCAGCACCTTCCAATACTTGTAACTATGGAAACAAATGGACAATCGCCTGATACCTGGGACCTCTGGTGGGGGAATTGTGAATCTCTGTTATTATCTTATTTTTATTTTCCTCCCTCTGCAAGTGACTGATTGAATGATTGATTGGTTTAGTCATTTTGGAGCACATCACAAGTAAATATGGGCTGGATCAGAGCATTATGTCAAGGACTTCCTTTCTATTGTCATGGGAATAATGCTAAAAATAGCCTGCTGATTCCAGCCAGTCAAAGCTCAGAGAGCAGATAGCCATGCAACAGAAACAAGGACTGGAGGTCTTGAGATCATACACAGAAGAATATTACAATATGTAAAAATGTTAATGAAGAATTATAAAGCACATTTTAAACATTCATGGCTTGAACAAATCACTTTAATATTCTTATTTTCCAGATAATATTTTAATAATTAGTTTTGCTAATATAAAGGTCATCAATAATAATAATAATAATAATAACATATATATTCTGTATGTGCTATATACATATAGCATTGTTTCTGGCATGTCATCTGCAGCCCTAGTATCACTGAAAGTCATTTGCTTTGTATAAATGCTTTTATAGGGAAGTTGTGGCCTAGTGGTTAGAGAGTTTGACTCCTAACCCTAGGGTTGTGGGTTTTACTCTTGGGCTGGCAATACCACGACTGAGGTGCCCTTGAGCAAGGCACTGAACCACCAACTGCTCCCCGGGAGCCGCAGCATAAATGATGCCCACTGCTCCGTGTGTGTGTGTGTGTGTGTGTGTGTGTGTGTGCGCGTACTTTGTATGGGTAGAATGCAGAGCACAAATTCTGAGTATGGGTCACTACACTTGGCTGTATGTCACTTTCACTTAAAAAAGAAAAACATATACTGCTACAACTGGATTTGTTTTGATTGAAATTTTCACTCTCGAATGCATCTAAAGGGAACAACTGACACTGGGAAACTGAGAAAGATGGGAAATTATGTATTTCTTTACATGTATTGCATTAAAATAAAGTAACAAGAGTAATGTCACCCAGTGTAATGCAGTAAAAGGTTTTTATTTTTTTCATTAGAAATGTAGTCAAATTAAAGTAAAAGTACCAGTCTCACAAATTGAATCAAGTAGCGGAGTAAATGTCATTCGTTTCTCACCTCTGAAATAAGAAAAAAGCTAAAGTCAATGCATATCCATACATATTTAGCTTTTAAAGTTATTATTATTATTATTATTTTATAAAGGTA
This sequence comes from Carassius auratus, assembly GCF_003368295.1. Lineage (NCBI taxonomy): Eukaryota > Metazoa > Chordata > Actinopteri > Cypriniformes > Cyprinidae > Carassius > Carassius auratus. The sequence continues at coordinate 2,268,873 of NC_039256.1, read as the reverse complement.
TAGTGTTTTTTTGTTGTTGTTGGACATGATTGGTTGTTTTACAATTTTACGTTTAAACGGTCGTAAAAGGCTGCAAAACATTCATCAGGCTTTGGGACACAAAATATTAAGAATGAATCCCAAAAATCCATAATTTCCAGCATAACAAACATTCTTCAAATCAGCATTCGATCAAGGTCCTGGTATTTTACATTACATCTCCCAATTTGCTGCAGGCTAATCTTCATACCTAATGCATAACAAAAGCTCCTCAAACAGATTCTCTCAGATGTTCCGGAGCTTTCTATGCCTCATGAAACATCTCTCCTTGGGGAAGTCGAAAGGGAACTACTCCAAAACATCAAAAATCAGCTTTGCTTTTACGCTGCTCATGTGATGTTGATGTTTTTCTAGGATTTAATCCCAGTGGCTAATTTGTTTTTTTTTTGCATCGTCAGATTTATGACTGTTGTTATTATGCTTTTCTGAACAGCAGCAGCCCAAACGATGTATCAGGAGCTGGCAATCTCCCTTTGTTTATATTTCTAATGAAATGGCTGTCCTTGCAGGATGCCTGTGCATGGAAACTTTATTAGTGATCTGCATGCTGACTGGGACCAGCGGTGTTTGTGTTATCAAGACAGGCATCTGGATAAATAATTCAGCCAATCTCTTCAGAAAACATGAGGAGATAACTGTCCTAACTGATGAAAGTTTGGAAAATGAAGATATATTTGGTTCAAAAGTTCATTGTTGATTTTTGTGCCTAGATGCAAACTGACTGACAACGTTTTGCACTGCTGTGATCTTTCTAAGCTGCATTAACGTCTTGGGTGAAATGGCATATTTTAATACAATTTGTGAACTTATTATACAGGATTCAATGTTTGCACAGAATTTGCACAATATAAAATATATTTATCTCAGAAAAAAATAACAAAACAGTTGTCACTGTGAAAAAAAAACGTTATCTTAAGTCACTTATTAATCATTAATGTCACTTATTTAGATTTTTTTATACTTATTATTTATATTATTAATCAATATATCAGGTTGCATTTTACTGATTACTCTCTTAATTAATATTCACATCAATATTAGTTTCATAGTTATCACCAGATTCTGACAGACAGTAGCAAATTGATTTCGGATAACTCAGTAACTATAAATAAACAATAGATAAAGTGGCAGCAACAAATATCTCATTGTTTCAGTTTCTCCAGAGTTTTTTTTCTTTTGTCATTTCAAACCACAGAAAATGATAGCGCTGCACAGGTGGGTCAGTTATCCGATTAACAGTCAGATCTATTTATTTAAATAATTTATTTTCAACAAAGTGGTCAAAACAATTACAAAGTCGTATCAATGAGTCACAGATCAAATCACTCAAAAGAGAAGAGCCTTTCCATAGAGTTATGCACTGAAAAGAGGTTTCCAGATTGACATTTGCTTCTGATTAGTTTTATTTGTGGTAAGATTTGTTAATGTGACTGAAGTCTCTCTATCCTGCAGAACACTAAATCTGCTAAATATTTCCATTGTACCAAGATGCCATCTGTTTAAAATGAGCTTATTTCAAGCTGTTCATCTATTATGGCCGGATGCACTCATACAAAAGTCAAACAATATTTGCTGAATAGACACGCTGCATAACATACTACATCTCACAACAATAATTTACATACTGTAGACCTACATAAATGAATTTAAAATATCATGTTTTATAATAAAATAACAGTATTTTGGAAGACAAAAGAAAATGAATAAATAAAAAAGAATACTGTAAAATAACATTTTATTTGCAATACCTGTGTTTAAATTGATGTTTAGATAATAATGTAAAAAATCTGTAGAAGTTCAATATAAATTCAGTATTTAATGATTGCGCCCCTTATCTGGACCCTTCCTTCCTGAACACTGCCCCAGCTTCACGAACCCCGCAACATGACGAGGACACCAGATTCCATGTTTGTTTTGGACACTCTTCCCTTTTGGACACTTTATTCCGTTTTTGTTATTTTTCTATTAATAAAGACCTCTCCAAGGCCTGACGCCACTCCCACTGTGTCTGTTGTTTGCTCCTCCCAAATTTTTATTTATGCAGTTTATTATAAAGTAAAACCAAAACATATCACACAAGGTATCTACCAGAATTGACAGTGCAATATAGCAAATAATGATAAAAAGAGTTTTCGAAAAGCGAAAACCACATACTTCCCTACTATATTGCAGGCAAAAGCAAATTAATAAGTATGTATGGATCCTCAGTATTCATAAAAGAGTATGCAAGAATTACCTGGATGGTGTACTAATTTCCATGTGTATGCTAATGTTGCGTCTGAATACAAAAAGAAAACAGTACATGAAAAGAGAAGGTGAGAAATCCCTGGATGTTCTACTACTCCAGCCTTGATTCTGAAGTGTGCATAGTGATGGACACTTTTCTATCCCAGGAGACCATGCAAAAGGACACGTCATAAAGAAGAAAAGGAGGATATGTCATATTCAAACATGGTGGAGAAGATGGATGAGGGTGTCTTCAAATGTGAGAGTATGAGCCACATTTAAATTACACACAGAACATATAATGTTTAATTATTGGATGAACCTGTTATGTGAATTTAATTACTCTTTCATGCATCACTAAGGCATGAAAGTGCAGACCATAATAGTCAATTAATGTTGTTTAACCATTTTAGAGGTGGAGATCAACTACATTTCTGTGCATGTTTTATGGATATTCTGTATTGGGAGGAACTCCTCTGCTAACCTCAAGAGGCTAAAGAAAGTTTTTAAATATTAGCCACAACAGTGATTATAACTGTACAAATCAAAAACACGATTCCTTGTGTTGAAATCACATTTGTTGAACTACTGAATTTTACTGTACTGTATATCATATGAATTGTTGAATGTGTGAAGACGCTAGACAGTATATTTGTGATTTTGCTGTAGCAGGGGAGTCTCCAAACTGGATTTACATAAACCATATACATCTTAAAAAGATTACTAAATGTCTATTTATCTGACAGGGAAATATTTGAAAAGTATTGCATATGAGCACATCTCAATATGAAAGACACATTTGAGTGAGTGTGGTATGTGTGCTATTATGTAGAATACACTCTTAACAACACTGCTGGCATTACATGAATGTAAGAAATTTAAATAAACAAATCAACATAAAATAACTTAACACGAGTTATTTGTTTTATTTGTTCATTAGTACTGCTGTTAAATGTGTGTTGGAAAAAACGCATCAGCCAGTTAACAAATCAGCAACTACCTTAAAATATAAATGTAGTATTGAGCACATAAATCACAGAAGAAACCTGAATCTTGTCTGGATGTTAAAGGAACAGATGAGACACACGTGTGTTTATCCAGTGCAGAGTAACTGGGGGATTTCTGCCATCAAATAATTTCCGTGAGTATACTTCAGAAATTAATGACTTGTGGAAAAAAGGAATACCTGAAACTAAAATATAATGTAAGATAATTTTGTTCCCTTTCAGTAGGTGACTCTCAACGAATTGGGATCTCGCCAGAGAGACCAATCCACTTTGAGTGTAACTAAAAGAACCAATGCCAAACATTTCCATGGGATTTGCCCGTGGGACATTAGACGGCTGTCCGTGACATTATCCCTTACGGCCAGAGGCCTAGGCTACATACCCAAACTTACCTGTTAGGGCCAGACTACAGGGTTCAGGGTAGAGCTCAAGGTTTTGAGTCAAGAATAGATTCCTTTAAAGGGATACGACCAAGAGCCTAGCATTATACTAAGTCTTGGACTGTCACACAGGGGCTATCGCTTGCTCTCGTATAAGCTTGCTGAAGGAACTGTCTCAACAGATCCCTAGTAGCAACACCCTGTTTAAATAGGTTTCCTGAGGTTACATAGGTGGAGTTGCACCCAAGATGAATGGGGCTTTTACCAGCTCAAGAAAGGGCACGAAGCAACTGCGCAAAGCCCTCACCAAATAGTGGATTTTAGAAAATGTGCAAAGTTTTCAAAGTGCACACTTACCACCATGTGGATTTCAAAAAGTACACAGAGCTTAGTGTGTTTACTTAAAGCTCCCAAGCATCTGGTCACAGATTCCCAGAGGTACAGAACTGAATGGGAGAGGCAAGCTCAAATACAACCCTCTAAGGCGAGGGGAGCACTGCCTACGACAGCATTACACAAGAAGGTTCTCGTAAATGCTACCTATACTTCCTGCTCTATACTTCAGCATAAGCCTATGACCTAGCCGCGTGATCCAGTGTCATGAATCTGGAACCAGGGCTGTCATACCGGCTGGACACAATATCAACGAGTGAAGTGACACTGCAAGTTGATCAACCGGTTGCTGAATCCAGCCAAGGGGAGTGCTCGTAAAGGACCTACCTTAAAAAGTACAGAAACCAACAGATCCCGGAAAAACACTGCAAAAGAAATCTCACACAAGGATTATACACACATAACCACCAGTACATTAATAAATGTATATATATATATATATATATATATATATATGTATATATATATATATATATAGAATTGATCATACTCACCCACCAGCTGGAGCCCCACTCAAGAGGTGACCCAAAGAAGCCTTCAGTACGGACCATCAATAAGGTGGTTATTATGAAGCCACAGAACCAACCAAACATCATAAGTCCAGCATAGGAGACTAATGCAGGAAGTTCCTACCTAATCTCTGTCAGGTGGAAAGATGGTGGTTACAGGAGAATTATGTAGGGGAAGATAAGGCAGATGTTTAACCCCCCAAGGGAAATGAGTAGATACTCAAGTATCACTCTATTTCGGACAAAAGCGCTGATGCATCATCTAGATCACATCTCTTATCTTGCCTACATTCCTTTGACCCACAATTCCTCCTACCCCTACCTGCAGGTGGGGGAAGGTTGCGAGCTGTGACACAAGCATCCTTTTCCCATTTCTGACCCTCAGATTGAGACGGGCTAGGATCTCTGGGTTTGTAGGGCTCAGACCTTGACTTTTGTGGAAATAAGGATTTGAAGGCTGCTGAGCACGCCTTTGCCTCCCTGAACTTCATATAACATTATGATAACTAGCGACCCCACACACCCCTCACACCAGCTTTTCACCCTCCTGCCATCCAGAAGAAGGTACAGAAGCATTTGGGCCATCATGGTCAGATTGTGGGACAGTTTCTTACCTCGAGTCATCAGATTCCTCAGCTCCATGTGAACTGACCTGACAACTACACTCATACATATACACCCCCACTATCAATACCTGAATCACAACACTTGAAACCCAACTGCACATTTTGCACATCTGTACATTTGCATAAATCTACCAGGGCAACTGGGTGACAGTGAGGCTGCATAGTCATGGGACAAAACACCGCTCTTCTGTTCTGATCAAAACATTAAACAGGTTCTCCCCACTCAGTGATACACCCACTGAGAAACCTGATGAAACTGCTCTAGTTATTGGCGATTTTATTGTACAGAACATGAATATAAAGACACCAGCCACCATAGTCCAATGTTTAACGGGAGCCAGAATACCTGACATCTTGGCAAATTTAAAAGTGCTCGCTAATGCTAAACGTAAATACAAAAAAAGATTTTTATTCACGCCGACGCCAATGATGTTCTACTTTGCCAGTCGGAAATCACTAAAAATAACATTAAAGAGGTGTGTGAACTTGCAAGCATGATGTCAGACACTGTAATATGCTCTAGGCTGGATGTCTAAGTGGTGCCTGCAGAATAACATAGGTTTCATAGACTATTGGACGAGCTTTTGGGGCAGACCTGACCTGTTGAAAAGAGATAGTCTTCATCCCTCCTGGGGTGGTGCCGCATTTCTCTCTAGAAATATGGCACAGTCTTAGAGTTTGTACTTGACTAACTGGTGCCCAGGTCAGGAAGCTGACAGACTGGCTAAACTGACCGTCAACTAGCTGCCTCACGTCACAGAATTAATTCTCAGCACATAAAGACTCTTTCACCTAGATATCACATCATAGAGATTGTGTCTGTTTCCCGAACTAGAAAATACAAAAAAATGTCCAAACCAACTTAAGAGTAACAATTTAATTGAGGTTCAACAAATAAAAAACAAATGCAATACGGATAAACAAATGATAAAGCTTGGCTTATTGAATATCAGGTCCCATTTTATGAAAGCATTTTTTTTAAATGATACGATCACTGATCATAATCTAGATATGCTCTATTTGACAGAAACTTAGCTAAAACCTGATGATTACATTATTTAAAATTAATCTATCCCCCAAGATTACTGTTATAAACATGAGCCACGTCCAAAAGGTAAAGGGGGAGGTGTTGCTTCAATTTATAACAATGTTTTCAGGATTTCTCAGAGGGCAGGCTTCAAGTATAACTCGTCTGAAGTAATGGTGCTTCATATAACATTATCCAGAGAAACAAATGTTAATGATAAATTGTGATGTTTGTACTGGCTACTGTATTTAGGCCACCAGGGAATCATACATCCTTTTTTAAAAAGTTTTAAAAACTGATTTTACATCCGAGAAGTTTAAGTTTAAATTGTTAAATTGTTGGTGATTTTAATATTCATGTTGATATTGAAAAAGATGCATTGGGATCAGCATTTATAGACATTCTGAACTCTATTGGGGTTAGACTACTCATGTCGAAATAATACTCTAGATTTAATACTGTCACATGGAATTGATGTTGATGGTGATGAAATTATGCAGCCAAGCGATGATATCTCAGATCATCGTTTAGATTTGTGCAAACTTCATATACCTAAAACTGTAAATTCTATGTCTTGTTACAAGTATGGTAGAACCATCAATTCTACTACAAAAGACTGCTTTGTAAGTAATCTTCCTGATGTATCCCAATTCCTTAGCATATCCAAAACCTCAAGAACAACTTGATGATGTAACAGAAACTATGGACTCTCTTTATTCTAGCATTTTAAATACAGTTGCTCCTTACGCTTAATTAAGGAAGGTTAAGGAAAACAGTCTGACACCATGGTATAATGAGCATACTCGCACCCTAAAGAGAGCAACCTGGAAAATGGAGTGCAGCTGGAGGAAAACAAAACTAGAGGTATTTTGTATTGCTTGGTGCTAATTACCTATCCTACAGAAAAGCATTAAAAACTGCTAGATCTGATTACTTTTCATCTCTTTTAGAAGAAAACAAACATAACCCCAGGTATTTATTCAATACTGTGGATAAATTAACAAAAAATAAAGCATCAACAAGTGTTGACATTTCCCAACATTAGATTAGATTAGATTCAACGTTATTCTCATTATGCAGTTAGCATCTAACCAGAAGTGCAAGTATATAGTGTTTTATATACATACAAGTGCAGAGTAAGTGAAGCTATGATATACAGAATGTACAGTGGAGTTGCTATATACAGTATTGATCAGAGTATATACAGAATATAAATAGGAATGCAAATGTAGGGATAGTTCTTCAGACATTTGCCGCTGGCTCTGATGTCTCTTAAATGGTTCAACATAATGTTTTGGGTAAATCTAACAGGTAATCTTTGGTCTTTATTAAATTATTATATTTCTTCCGAGCAAGATCCCTTTTTATTCCTGTTTCTGCAAAAGTATGAAGAAGTATCATACAGCGACAATGACTTTGTCCTCCATTGTTGTTTCGGATTTTCTCTCTGCTTACTACGTTGTCAATCATATTGAAAGATGTCTTTTTTTTGTCTTCCCATCTGGTTCCACCACCTTACTTTTGTGCTGAAGACCCAAGTACAACTCCAGATCTTGGCATTCTCTGTATTATTTTCTGCCTGTGGAATAAATTTAGTACCAGAGATTTGTATCATAGAGAGGGCAAGGATTTAGCATCAATCCAACCCTACAGTCCAACTTCAACAACAATAATAATAATAATAAAAGTGTTATTTTTTATTATTAGAAGATGCTTTGACATTTGTTTTTCATTCATTTCTGTTAGACCAAATAAAAAAAGGATATAATCATTATTTGGAAGTAGAGTTAGCTGTGCTGTGCCCTCATGGCCATTAATCTTGTCAAACAGTAGACTTGCGTTCTGAATTTTAATACATACATTATTTTAGGACTTTATATTCAGCAAAGCTCAAGTCTATGTCACATTTCTCACAAATAAATTGATTTTATGTCCACTTTGTCCATAAATTCTACTACAGTTGTCTAATATAATGATATTTTGTCAAAGGCAATAGGAGAAAATGTCTGAAGGCATGTTTTTCTTTTCTTTTCTTTTTTCAAAAAATTAATTACAGAAGTGTTTTATCTTAAAGGATATAATTTTTGTTTCAATTTGATTCACAATTAAATTTGATTTGATTATAACGATTCGATTCTGCATTCTTCAATTGCATTCACAGGATTATTTAAATGCTTCCCCTATATTCTTTAAATGCTTATTCAGGGGGCAAATTACACAGCAGCCTTTATGGTTAGAGAACCATAGGTTAGAGAAAAAAACAAGAAAAAAAAAACGTATCCATTGTTAGATGATAGTTTAATGAAGCTATGGCATGACATGGCATACGTAAAAATATATGTGTAATGATAAAAAACCTTCATAGTCACGTGAAGAAGGAGGCGGGAACCAGCGAACATTAAAAATGAGACTTCAATAAACAAATAAACACAACACAGTGCGACAGCCCCTCACGGACGACTGCCGCGCATAAACAAAACCAAAACCCAAAATAAAATCCAGGCCTGGTCCTCTCTTGTCCTTCACTGTTGTTACTCCTCTTTTGTATCCTTCTGGAGCTCCTCTGTGGGACTCCAGACCGGTGGGTGGCGCAGGTTTCTATCATTTCCAATTACTCCACCGACCTCTACCGGTTCCCACGGCTCTCGGCCCCGCCGCACTCATCACAATATGTAAGACAATATTTTTTTAATTTTTTTTTTTTATTGGTTTTAATTTGCTGTAATAAATCAAATACACTGCTGGACTATAATCAATCATTTTTAATCTATATATTTTTTTCCTAATGGCAATTTTATGATTATTTTATATACTACATTTAAATAGCAATTATTTCAATTTTCTGCACAGAATAAGTTAGAAATATACTTTAGTTTCTGTACTGTAAAAAAATATATATCAGTTAGCACTGCATTCATAAATTGTATTTATTTATTGTTTTTTTTCTTAACGTTTCTTCAGTTCATTCTGCTTTTTATTCAGTTTAGCTGCAGAAAAAGCTTGGCACGTCTATGAGAGCAAGATCTTCTCTTTCATTGTGAAAATGTCATTATCTCATTTTCGCAAAATAAAATGCTATAGAAGCTATTTAACTTTTCCTCTCCATCAGTGAATGATGTTTCTGAGAGAAAACTCACCCGTAACTTTCATGCATCTGATTATAAGATAAACCTCACACTATTATTTTAAGGTTGTTGTTAAAGCTGTGGCTATTTTAAGTTTCCTTTGTACATTTGGTTAATTGTTAAAACACATTTATCATTCAATGGAACTGTGCATATGATTTATACACTTACATTTCTGCTCTGTCCATTGCCATTGAAAAACTACAAAAAAATAAAACTACTTCACTTTAGTATTACTGGTATTAGAGTCCTTAGGAGAAATCACACATCAGTTGCGTCAGAGACGCAGAGTAATAGTGGAGTGCGTGAAGGAGAGATAAGAGGCACGAACACTGTTCAAGGTTTCCATTAATCCGTGCTTGTAGTAATTTAATGTGTATATATTTTGAAAGCATTGAATCGCTATAGAAATTGCTATTCATTCGATTCTTAGTGTTTTATATTGATTACTGTCAGAGATGACAATTCACAATTCAAATATCATGTTTCAAGATCATGCATCGACTGGGTTTGTAATTGATGCATCGATAAAACGAGTGAATCGTTACACCCCTACTTGTTTGCAGTCCTGGAATTATATCTTCTCGGGTTGCTTGACTGTAACCCTGTTCCCTAAAAAAGCAGGAACGAGATGCTGCATTTCATTAATGCTGATAAAAATTCTTCGTTTGACTGGGTCTGAAGCATGTGCGGCAAACTCGCCAAGAATTTGGATTAAATAACTTCAGTCTGTGATGTCATCAGCATGCATGCACCTGAGAGGTTATAAACGGCAAAGAAATGGACACATCTTCAGGTTATACCTTTATCTGAAGAGACACCCAGGCATGCCTACAGTGAGGTAATTACATTTACATTTACATTTAATCATTTAGAAGACGCTTTTATCCAAAGTGACTTATAAATGAGAACAATAGAAGCAATCAAACCAACAAGAGAACAACAACAGTATACAAGTGACATGACAAGTCTTAGTTAGTCAAGCACAGAACATGTAGCCAGGTTGGTTTTTTTTTTCAAGAATGTGATAGACAAGAAAAAGAAAAGGTAGGTACTAGTATTAGTTGGTTAAGTGCTGGCAAAAAAGATGAGTCTTTAGATGTTTTTTGAAAATAAGTAAAGACTCTGTAAGCTGTTTGAATTGAGATTGGGAGGTCATTCCACCAGCTGGGCACAGTCCAGGAAAAGGTCAGAGAGAGTGATTTTGAACCTCTATGGGATGGCACCACAAGGCGTTGTTCACTTGGAGGGCACATAAGATTGAACTAATGAGTTTAGGTATGTTGGTGTCATGCCAGTGGTCATCTTGTAGGCAAGCATCAGTTCCTTGAATTTGATACAAGTGGATACTGGTAGCCAGTGTAACCTGATGAGGAGAGAAGTAACGTGAGCTTTTTTTGGCTCATTGAAGACATCCCTCACAGCTGCATTCTGGATCAGTTGCAGAGGCTTGATAGTACATGCATGAAGGCCCGTCAGGAGAGCATTACAAAAGTCCAATCTGGAGAGAACAAGAGCTTGGACAAGAAGTTGGGTGGCTTGCTCTGACGGGAAGGGTCTAATCTTTCTAATGTTGTTGTTAAGGCAAATCTGCAGGACTGGGTCATTGTAGCAATATGGTCTGTGAAGTTTAACTGATGATCCATCACAACTCATGATGAAACGATGGGTTAGCTGGAACCACCAGCAGTTCTGTCTTAGTAAGGTTGAGCTGAAGGTGATGGTCATTCACCCAGATAGAAATGTCACTCAGACAGGCTGAAATGCGAGCAACTACTGTTGGGTCATCTGGTTGGAATGAGAAGTAGAGTTGAGTGTCATCAGCTTAGCAGTGAGATGGCAAAACCTTGCTTCTGAATAACAGATCCTAATGATGTAATGTAGATGGAGAAGAGAAGTGGTCCAAGTACTCAGCCTTGAGGAACCCCAGTAGCAAGTTGTTTTGACTTAGTAACTTCACCCCTCCAAGACACCCTGAAGGATCTATCAAAGAGGTAGGACTTAAACCACAGGAGTGCGGTTCCAGAGATGCCCATTTTTCTGAGGGTGGACAGGAGAATCTGGTGATTAACAGTGTTAAAAGGAGCAGACAGATCCAGCAAGATGAGTACTGAGGATTTGAAGCTGCTCTTGCCAGTCGCAGGGCTCCAGTAACCAAGAGCAGGGCAGTCTCAGTTGAGTGGTTGTCCAGGAGGCTGTTCTGTACAAGAAACACAGAAAGCTGGTTGATCACAGCTCACTCAAGTGTCTTTGCAATGAATGGAAGAATTGTCTTTAGTTTTCTAGAAGTGCTGGATTTAGCAGTGGGCTTACCCGAGCCTGCTTAAATGCTGAGGGAAATGTTCCAGAGTGAAGAGAGGAGTTGATAATGTGAGTAAGTGAACGTATGACTGAAGAAGAAATCACTTGAAGGAGGTGACTGTAGGATGTTGATTCAAGGAATTTTGAGCTTGGAGTAGCATGGACATACAAATGATAGAATCTGATAAAAGTGTGTGGGGAGGACCAGCCTGTTGCATCACACGCCTGCTGCAATGGGACGCCTCTTGCTAGAGCCTTAGAGCAGTGGTTCTCAAACCTGTCCTGGAGTACCCCCAACCCTGTCTCCCTCAACTCATCTGCTCATTAGTGGAAACTGCAAGACCTGAAGTGGGTGTGTCAGCTATAGGGAGAGATACAAAATGTGCAGTGCTAGGGGTACTTTATGGGCCCTAACTCTTAGAGGCGAAGCTTGGCTGTACACCTCACAGGTTAGGGCAATTGCACCCCTTGTAAAGGTACAAAGCCCCTGGCATGTAACTCATATCTGCCTCTGGGGATTGGCCCTTGGATGAAATCCACTGGTTCTGAGCCACAACTGAACAGTGGTGTCAAAAGTATTGGCATTCATTACTCAAGTAGAAGTATAGATACTAGGGTTTAAAAAGACTTTTGTAGAAGTTGAAGTATCAACTCAAGCTTTTTACTCAAGTAAAAGTGTAAAAGTACTGGTTTAAAAAACTACTTAAAGTATAAAAGTAAAAGTAATGTAAGAAAAAAAAAAATGCCATTAAGAACAAAAGCTTGGGCCGTGCCACAAGGGCCTATTGTGCACTACCCCACCTCCCCAAAAATTTTTTTTTCTAAAGGCCATAATGACTATAATGTTATATTAAAATGTTCATTTTGAAAAATTTGGGAGGCACTAGGCTTCCTGTTTCAGCCACATATATGCCCATTGAAAATTAACTCATTTTAGTACAATGCAAATACATTAAAGAGCTAGAGATATGATGACTAGTTGCCAATAAGTATTGTTATGGTGCAAAAAGTCAAACTTCAGAGGCATGTCATCAATAACCTTGAATGGAATGTAAATGTACATCCAAGCTTATCTGCAGGACTCTGTGAGGGCAATGGACAAGAACATTGGTGCAGGCTAAGAAACAATTACTCTTGTGTGGTTGACTATTTACAATAAACATTATAGTGCTGTCAAAATGAATGATTAATCTAAGTGATTATTCAAAAACTAAAAATGAAAAATAACTCATAATCCTGATACCTTCTTGATTGATAGCTTCTTGTATTCGGTACATACGTCTGCTATGTCCAGTGTTCGGGGGTTAACGAGTTACAAAGTTGATATAGAGCTTCACAGTCCCACCCACAGCCCGAGAGAGCTCTGGTGCCGGAAGTAAATTTCCCATTCATTTCTCCCATTCACTTTCGGAAAAATCCGTATTCACCGCGCCCCCTGAATTCGACTGAAGCCACAACTGCGAACGAGGCAACGAGCCTTTTGAGCGACATCCAAATCTGATGACGGCCGCTCGCGCAAACTTTTTCCTCCAGTGAATTTTATTTTATATAGAGAATGTGCAGTAATAGCAGTATAAATAAATAGTGTTTTATATATGTATTGTGTATTGATTTTTATTTTATCATCGTGTATTTTATATTGTGTGCGTGTGTGAAAGTGGTTAACGATAACGTCAGCAATGGTGCAGTGCTTTGTATCTGACTGCAATCACTGCTCAGTTGTCAACACATGTCGTTGCCATTACACAAATGTTCAGTAAATGCACAAAAAGGTATGTCTAGGCTAAATATTGTTTTGACAGTGGCATTATAAAATGCTTGATATGACTCATTTCATATGGAGGCTACAGTAGCCTAGCTAAAGTGGATGATAATGCTAACTAAAGTTACCAACCTCCCTGCAAAACTCTCAATGGCAGCCAAGGAGATCATGATTGCACTGATAAGTCTACCGTGCAAAAACGCAATACAGGTTTTTATTTTATTTTATTTTTTTATTAATGCTCTTCAGTCTTCACGGACCTTCGAGGGGTTTAACCAGACGGTTATACGAGCTCCACCAATCAGATGCATCACTGTGGGATTGTGGGATTGTTCAGGATTGTGGGTAATGAAGTACTTAGCCAAGACATAGCGAATAAAAGGCATTTAGATCAAAACAAGGTTAGTGCCCCCATGATCTTTTTACATTTATATGAGCATATACTGTTGCTTAGTACAGCCGTAGCTGGTTTTAAGTCTACCATGTATGGTTACGTTTTAATGGCTTATACCCCAAATGTCAATGCAGAAATTGCATTGAATTTTTAGTTCCGGCACCTGCTGTGGGTGGGACTGTGATGCTCTATAGCCTAGATATCACAACATTGTCATTTGCGTCATTAATCGCAAACGATAATTTATTAAAACGTCTCACTACCCAACTACCTACAGTAGCTTAATTTGTGGAGGACGAAGAGAAAGCACCCATTTGGCAAATGAGCCAGTAGTGAGAAATAAATAATAACTTTTAAGTAGGGTCCAGTGCCTTTTCGATACTTTTAAAATGGTACTGGCGCCTCAACGTGCCTGAACCGATACTTAAAAAAAAAAAAAAGAACTACAAAAAAAACTATGGATAACATTAAAGAACATTACAAATATTTAAAATAAATCCATAGCTTTCACCTTGGATGCTCTCATTTCCCAAGTTGTGCTTCCCTTAATCTAAGGCTAATAAATGTATTTCACAATCTGGGTCATTATTTAATACAAAAGTACACATAATGTTTCTACTGTATCTCTGTCACTCACTCTGATATTTAGTTAAGATGAGTGCTGTCTGTCACTGTCTTAAATCAGTTCTGTGAATTACTGTATGGTCATTCCTTATAAAGTAGCAACAATCTCGTTTTTAAAAAACAGTACTGTGCAAAAGTCTTATGGAAAAGAAAGAATAGTGTTTTCACCCCAAAAAAGGATTTTAAGCCAGTTATTTATATCTTTTGCTGCAATGTGTCAGTAGGACAGTAGTTTGCCATTAATTTTAATAATAATCTAGTGCGATTTTGAATGCACAAGCAGTTTGACGATGGCAAAATGAATGTTTGGAATTGTAAACTGATATTTTATACTGACAGTGACACTCTACAGCAAAATATATAAATAACTGGCCGAACACCATTCTTTTAAGTGAAAATACTGCCTAAGACTTTTGCACAGTAGTGTATGTACGAATGATTAAATGAAGTATATTTAAATAAGTGTAAGGAAACAGCTGTTTCGTGATTAGCGGTGACAAGCGAAAACTTTACACTAGATGAGAAACCGACTGATCGTGACCTTTTGTAAACTGTATTTATGACAAAGAACTTCACAGATACAGATATTCTAACAATCTATCGGTAAACACACACCTTGTGTCCTCTGTCTCTGTTTGAGCTCGCGCTGCTCCACCGTGGTCCGCGGATTGAAGAGCGCGCTGAAAGACGGGAGGAGACCGGACTGACGCCGGTTTCATTTGAAATTTAAGCGGACTGACTCTGAGGCGATCGGATACTACTGGTTCCAACCTACTTTTGAGAAATATATTTTTTGATAAACGAACCCAAAACTGTCTATGCAGTGTGATGTGATTTGTGTCATGTGCAGGTGCGATGGATCGCGTATGGACCAATAGGGTGTCGGAATGGTATATGTGTATACTTCTCATCCAACCACAATCAAATTCACTCCATCCTGATGGCGCGATTTATCTGGATAGGGTTTTTTTCTTTCTCTCTCTCTGAACGATAACAATCCGGTATGAAATAGCAGTAACGAAGCTATTTTTTTAATGTAAGGAGTAGAAAGTACAGATACTTGCGTGAAAATGTAAGGGGTATAAGTAAAAAGTCGGCTGAAAAATAATTACTCAAGTAAAGTATAGATACCCCAAATTTCTACTTAAGTACAGTAACGAAGTATTTGTACTTCGTTACTTGACACCTCTGCAACTGAAACAGTCTCACCATGGATGCAGCTGCCAGCCTTCTGAAAGTAATGGACAATAACCTAGCCTAGCCCAACAGCTGCGCCCACATCATGATCTAATCTCATACAACCCTCCAATACATTGTCCACTGGTCAGGAAAGAGAACGCTTTTCTTGGCATTGAGTGTCAACCCCAGAGATGAATGAGGACAACATCCCAATGTCAAAGTGAAAGCTCTTGAGACTGGGCCAAAATCAGCCAGTCGTCTATGTAATTTAACCCTCTGGAGTCGATCCACGCATATACGTGTGTTGAGGCATCTTCTCCTGATAACCCCCGAAAAGAACTTAAATTACCCTTTTAGTTTTGATTGTACAGATATGAGCAATACATCAATCAAATCTTTAAAGGCTCTACTTTTATGTGTAACCACACAAAATAACAACAAAACTTTGTGCATTTATAAAATAAAGAAAACAAACAAGGTGCGCTGTCTGCAGCCTTGATCTGCAGTGATCTTCATTTAGAAAGGTGTCATTAAAATGAACTGTATCTCAGTAAGACATAATTCACCCTGAGAAGGTGCACTGAGGATTACCTCAGGATTTGAGTTTTGGATTTCCTCAGAAAAAAAAAATGAAGCGCTTAATCCAGCAGAGATCATAAACATGGGTAAGTCTCTTTTTTATTATTTATATACTTGTATTAGGTTTCACATAACGTGTACACATTTACCTAGTTAGACTTTTTCCAACCGATAATTCCTGACTAAAGGTGTAATCAAGTGAAACATTATGAAGTTTCATTTACATCTTCTAAATGTTCTACTGTACTACTAGTATCAGTTACCATCAAAATAATGTTAATAATGTAGTTTATCATTTAGTTTAAGAACACATAAACAATATACCCTTTGGAAATGCTAGTTGTGTGATGTTCATATATATATATTTAAACATGTCACAATACCAGTCAATACCAGTTTGCTAAAGCAGTAATATTATTCAATATTTGTACTATTTAAGATAACTGCTTTCTATTTTAATATATATAACAATGTAATTTATTCCTGTGATCAAAGCTAAATTTCTAGCATCCAGTCTTACTCCAAGTTTAACAATATACACTATACCATTCAAAAGCTTGGAGTCAGTATATATAGAAATTAAAACTTTTATTTTGCACACACGTGATGATAAATAAAAACTATTAATATTATAAATATCACAAACAATTCTGTTCTTTCAATTTATCAAAAAAAAAAACAAAACTGAATAATATTCTCAGCTCTTTTCATCATTAATACTAATACTAATACTAATACTACTCCTAATAATAATAATAATTGTATATATATATATATATATATATATATATATATATATATATATATATATATATATATATATATATATAATTTTTTTTTTCTTTTTTTTTGAGTAGAAAATCAGAATATTAGAAGGATTTCTGTAGGATCGTGTGACTGGAGTAATGATGCTAAAAATTCAGCTTTGAAAGTCAGCTTTGATTGTTCCTAATAAACTGTTTAACTGCACTTGCAAGTGAATCTCAAATTATTTTGTGGGATAATTAAATATATTCAAAATAAACTACAAACATAAAAACATATACATTTATATTGTCCTCGCATTCTTTCTTGTAACTCTTCCCTCTTAGTCACACACTTGACTGAAAGGCTCATTATGGAGCTCATTAGGCAGGTCTTCTCAGGTGTATATCATAATAATATTCATGATACTTGATGCCTACTCGCATATGCCCTATACAAACAAAAAGTGTCTTCGAAAATTTAAATCAATATATTGTTTTCTGTGATTAAGTAAACAAGATGATTTTCACATCATTTTGAAGCATAAAATGTAGGCTACAAGCTCCAGGTTTGACAATCTTGTAAACAAATATTCTATATGTGTTTTATGATTTAATTTCAGTGACTTAAAAAGTTTAGTTTTTCACTAACCACGTATGAACATTGTTTTCTCAAAAACAAAATCATGTACATACATGCTATTTACATATTACTGTAGCCCAGTTGTTCTGAATAGACTGTTTTCATATTTAGCCATATATAAGTTTAGAAGCTGAAAAAAGCACAAAAGTCAGGGTATGTCAGAACTTCTCCAGGCTCCCAACACCCCCTAGCCCTCAGAAAGTTAAGATGCAGATTTCCTGGAGTCACAACGGAGCCAGTGCTGTATCCATACATTTGGTGTATGTACGGATGACAAGGCTAAGCTGAATGGAAGAATGCGATACTAGTAAGCTTCCGTCCTCTAAAGTGAGTATCAGGAACTTCCTGTCATGTGGCAAAATTTATTTATGAAAGTATGCATCCTTGAGATTGATTGTCACTAACCAATCCCTGGACTGGATCTGAGGAACAATAATTTTGACTGTCAGCATTTTGAACCTGTATGTTCTGAGGTAACGGTTTGACCCACAAAAATCCAAAATTAGCCACAGCTCCCCATCTTTTTTGGGAACCCAAAAATACCGGTTGTAGTAGCCTGATACTCTGTCTGGGAGGAAACATGTTACAGTATTGAGAGTGAGTAGTTGTCGTCATAGTACAGAGCACCTCCCCTCGATATCACAGTCTCCGCCATGTTGGCAGGATCCCGGCGACAAATCATGATTGTTTACATGTGTTGTTAACTCTGTAGTAGTGGAGGTTTTCGCGATTCCGCACTGTTTTACCATCCCTGGAAGTCACTGCTGCGTTAAAAAAACTGCTCCAATACCTCACACGATACATATGGAAAACATAGGAACAATGAAATACAGTTTTGTTAGGTTACACCAAGCGCAAAACAGCGGTATTTTGGATGCCTGAGAGCTTCTCCAAATACCGCTGTTTTTGCGCTTGGTGTGAGCTTGTTCCTTTCTTTCGCCTCATCTTTTTGCATTGCATTGTTTTACTTTCTTCCTTTTCTTTTTCATATTCATAGATCCGTCTCTGTTCCGCCGACATAATAAATGCAGATAAAGTGCTCTGGAATGTTTAGTCGGACCACTGTGAAGTTCTGAAGGCATCGTCCCTGGCAACCGATAGCCTATCTTCCCATCATGGCCGACCGGCCCAGACCCCGCTCAAATCAACCCAAATTGGCACATGACTCCTCACTCTCAATATGGCCCCATTGTCCCCATTGAGCTTGCAATTCCTGCAAGAACAAATGTGCTTGTTCCAATTTTGGAGACCACACCATTGAAACACAGAAGACAATACACAAACTGTATCCTGTAGCCTTTAACTCCAGTTCTTTTGAGTCTAGGGGAGATATTTAGAATTAACTTCCACACTACCAGTTTTCTGAAAGGGTCACTAGTTTTGTCACTACACTTTGCTAAGGGGATGTTAGATGTTTGGTGTCCTGAAACGTGGCAGGACATGAAAGAACATGTCAAATTCTGTTGGCCCTGGAAGATTGTACAGCAATCCCCTGAGAGCCCCTACTCTTTGTTGGAAATTTTTGCTCCACTCCCAGAGGGTAACACCCCCCCAGTCCTGAGGCTCACCACCACTCTCAGAACTTCTTCTTAGATGAGGTGATGTCTTATGTCCAGCCTTTTACTGCTGAGAATGGTGAGCCTCTCTAACCCTAACCCTAACCCTATGAAGGTGCTCATGACTCACCATGCTAGATGTGTACGGTGGGGGAGAAACTTATCAGAAGCTTCTGCATGTGTCTTGGCCTCCTTGAACCTAATGACAACCATACTGATGAATTCACCAAATTGGCTGGAAGGTGACATGGAGGCATTAAAAAAAAAAAAAAAAAAAAAAAACACTAGACAGTAGCTAGGTTTTACCTTGCTTTTATGCACATTTAAAAAGTATCACATCAGAATTGAGTGATGGAAATGCAGAATTTTGAACAAAAATGCCTTAATTCACAAAAACATTTTTACGCTTGCTTAAGGTTGTTTTTTACTTTTGAAGAAAAGGGTTAATGTGTATAATAGGAGATGGAAATGCATTTTGCGAATATATTCCTATATTCCTCTGACTTAACATAATTTTACTACTTTTCATAATGTCCACCTGCTGGTTGTTTTGGCCTGCTGGGTAATTCCTTCTAATATCGATGGCATAGTTACAGCTGCTCACAAAGCCGACACATGCTCTAAACAGCTGACCAATAAGAGCAGACTCGTTTTTTGAAAGGTTAGGCTTTAAAAAAAATGATTGAGTTGGGCAGGTCATTCCACCAGGAGGGAACATTTAATTAAAAAGTCTGTAAAAGTGAATGTGCTTCATTGGGATGGCACATTCAAGTGACATTAACTTGCAGAACGCAAGCTTTTAGAGGTCACATAAGTCTGAAGTAATGAATTTAGGTAAAGGAGTGAAGAACCAGTGGTCGTTGTGTAGGAAAACATAAATGCCTTGAATTTTATGCGAGCAGCTATTGGTAGCCAGGACAAATTGATAAAAGGTGTGATGTGTATTCTTTTCGGCTCATTAAAAAAATGAATCTTGCTGCCATGTTCTGGATTAATTGTAAAGTTTTGATAGAATTGGCTGGAAGAAATGCTAAGAGGGCATTGCAATAGTCCAGCCTGGACAGAACAAAAGCTTGAACAAGGAGTTGTGCATCATGTTCCGAAACAAAGGTTCTGACCTTCTTGATGTTAAATAAAGCAAATCTGCATGAGTTTTAGCAATATGGTCTGAGAAAGTTAGCTAATCATCAATCATAACTCCAATATTTTTGGCTGTTTTTGAAGGAGTTATGGTTGATGTTCCTAACTGGATGGTGAAATTGTGATGAAACGAATGGTTTGCTGAAACAATATATATATATATTAGTGGTGGGCCATTATCGGCGTTAATGTGCTGCGTAAAACGTGAGACTCTTATCATTCTCTTGTTCATCTTCAGTTCTTTCTTCACAGCAGTTCAGTCAGTGTACTGTTTGAGGATTACTCCGGGATATTGGTTTGTTTGAAGAGCAGAGCCGCAGCTCCCTTCGGATGCAGTGGGAGTCCCTCCATCAGTCGCGTCTCTTTGCATTCTCAGCATCGGACTAGGGCTCCTCTTCCGGTGCAGCAGACCTACGGCTCCCTTCGGTCGCAGTGTGAAGTTATGTTGCATGCTCAACGGGGGCTAGGGATATCCCTCCCGATGAGGTACAGCCGCTGGCTCCCTTCGGTTGCATTAGGAGCCCTTGATCCGACGTGCCAAACCGCGGCTCGAATCTCATTGCCTATTCAGCATCTGACGGGGCTCTCCCTTCCGGTGCAGCAGACCCATGGCTCCCTTTGGTCGCAGTGTGAACCCCCCATCCGAGTTATGTCACATGTTCATTCTTGGCCAGGGATCTCCCTCCCGATGGGGTACAGCCGCTGGCTCCCTTTGGTAGCAAGTGAGAGCCCTCCATCAGATGCATCAAACTGTGCCTCGTACTCAGCAGCAAGAGAGACTCTCCCTTCCGGTTATTTGGGTTTGGGCTATGCTCCAGGCCTGGACCCCTCCCCCAGGACAGCATGCCAAAATATGCCTACTATTTGCTTTCAGATTAGATGTAAGGGTGAACTCGTGAAATGGGGTTTTATTAACATAGTTCGGGAGGAGAGCAGTCAGATAATCATCCAATTTGGCACAGGTGCACCTTGTTTAGGTAATCATCTTAACTAGCACATAAGAGTATATATATCCAGTCTTCCTACCACCTGTCCCACAACAGTTTTTCAGCATCCCTCCTCCACCCCAACTCCTCACTTCCAACGTTTTTATCCCAAATTAGGGATAGGGGGAGTTATTTGGGGCTGGAGCATGGACCGAACCCCTCCCCCAGGACAGCACACTTAAATATGCCTAATATTTGCTTTCAGATTAGATGTAAGGGTGAACTTGTGAAACTCTGTTTCTAAATTCATATCCTACATCAACAATTTTTTAATACATTTACATACATCGTTTTTATGTTTGAGCTTATATATCTCTATTTATCATAACAGTGTGAGTAATTCTGATTCCTGAACATAAAATTTTAAATTTTCAGCATTGTGAACAAATGTTGATTATGTATTTAGTCAGAAACATTTTTATTTTGGGCATGTCATTTCTGTCTCCATGCCAAAAAATGGGGGGTGACTGGTAAGGGGTTAAAAACTCAAGCTGTTTCAAGTTTTGGCTACTCCCCTGATCTGATTCTGCATTGATTCAGGGTGTTTTTAAATCCACAGGGGCGCTGAGCACAGTGAACATCAGAGACGCACAGAAATGATTGAAGACACACATCATTGTCTGAAAGCACTAAATGGCACAGAGAGAGAAACATTATGTGTAGTTATTTTTTTATTTTTTATTAAATATAATCTTGTATTGAGTAATAATAAATCATTAGTGTATCATGAGACATATATTAGAGTAAGAGTAGAGTAAAGGGATTTGTGATTTTTTTTGTAATTGATTTATAGAAGTGGCAAATGGATAATTCATGTTGTTATTTTTAATAAATAGAAATAAATATAGAACAGATTAAACAGATTGCCAATAGATAATTATATTAATACATGTTTTGTCTATATTCTAAATTGTCTAAAATATATATTAATATATATTTTGTCTATAATTTATTTACATTTAAATTTATTTTTAATTAATATTAGTTGGTTAGTTAAATAATTTGAAATTAAATAAATTTGAGGGGGTGACTTGATGTATAATCAATAGCAATAATAATACATATATATATATTTGTTTCTTTTCGTCTGGTTCCTCAAATTTTTTTAAGGATATGAGTGTGAGCATGTCTCCTGTCTTGTTTTAGATGTAAGATTATAGTGGTTTTGGGTACTGATATAGCTGAGATAGGTGGATTATGATTGATTGGGTAATTACAGTAGCTGAGATAATGTAGTCACACTGTGAAAATCTTAATAGGAGAATGAAGCATTATACTGTAAAGAGAAGCCCATGGAGATTCATCAGTGCAGTAACTCAGGCCTGATCTGTCTGTTCAGAGCAACCTGTTCTCTTTTTGACAGGTACATTCAGAATCATAATAATTACTCTTGGAGCCATGAACTCAGTAAGTAACATGTAAATGGAACTTAAAGGCTTTCACTGAGTAAGAGCTTGTCAGAGCAGGTTTTGAAATTCAATAAACATAGTGTGTTCAAAAGGGATAATGGCTCTGTCTTTCATGGATAACCTTTAATGGAAGAGCATCCTCTGAAAAAGGGCCCCGTTTGTGTTTGAGAGAATGCTCATCTGTCCCCTTTCCTGTGGTAAACTGAAATATGATGGCTAAAATGTCACGCAAGAACAAGATGAGCTTGAACTAACTGATATTTATAAGTGCCTGTTCTGCAGTTACATGACAGACAAGGTCCAAAATTAAATAGAAACTGTTTTGTGGAACACTTGCTAAAGCACAAAAAAAACAACCTTTCACACTGTTTTGATTAAAACCCCTTTTTTTCCAATGATAACAGTATTATTAGGCTGATATATGACTAACACCGTTGCCATTGGTCATTGTGTCTCCTGCAGTGTCATACACAAGTTCGTCTCCATCTCTCAGTAAACACTGCCTCTCATAAAGACGTCATGCCTTCTTTTTTCTGAGATAATACATTAGTTTCAACTCAATGTCATATCAGTTTATTTTGTAAGCAGGGTCATCAGTAGTGCATGCCATGGGATGGTGACTGATTTCATCTATATTTCATTATATTCATGTGGGAACTGTCCTGTCGGACAACTGGAGCAAAACACACACACACGCGCACACACACACACAAACATTCATAACAAGCCCCAACCCACCCCATTTTAAGTTCTTATTTTCCAGTTAAAGGTTAGATTTTTGTACATATTTAAAATGAAAGATCATAAAGATTAACAATGCAGATTTATCTTCACTTTGATCATATTTACCAAGGGTATGAATAATTTTGAGCACAACTGTACACTGAAAGCCTTCGGTCTTGTGTTTATTGACATTCTTTCATTTATTATTTTTGTGTGATCTTTCCTGGAGACAGTCACAGAAAAATAACTGGTAAAGGGGTAAATAAAGCCATTGTTTGCTGATGATTGTGATTAATTGTTAATAAATAAATAATAAATAATTATGTTTTTAACCATTGACTTCATGTGACCAATTTCTGAGATTTCCACTGTTTTCCTCCATATCACTGAAAAAAAATAAAAATAAGAAGAAATTCTCGTTTCTGAGAATTTGACAGTACATCCAACCAGCCTCACAACCACAGACCATGTGTAACCACACCAGCCCAGGACCTCCACATCCAGCATCTTCACCTCCAAGATCATCTAAAATTGTGTTAAAAATGTTTAACACAAGGTTGGAAACACAGCATAGAGCTCTCTAGGCAATAGACATTGCATAATCTGTATAAAAATTACATAATCTGTTCATTTGTTTATTGTAATTTGTATTTTCATATTTAAAGTTAAATAAGTTAAATATGGCCCTAAATCTTCAATACATTAAATGTTATATAAGTGTATATATTATTTGATTATATGCAATTTTTTATTGATAATTTGATGTTTGATTTTTCACAAAGGAATTGTGGGCATTAACCTAGAAACTGGATCAAAAGTTTTTGTGTTTTTTTTTCCAAGACTAAAGCCTTTCAGTTATTATATCTCCATTTTTGTTTTTCCAAATATGTTTTGGAAACTGGTGCTTATGTAAAATGGACTTTATTGTACAAACTATTGAGTCAAATTTCAATATTTTATTCAGAATACAACATAAATGACATATCAAATGTTTAAACTGAGAAAATGTATAATTTTAAGGGGAAAAAAAGTTGATTTTAAATTCCATGGCATCAACACATCTCAAAAAAGTTGGGACAAGGCCATGTTTACCAATGTGTGGCATCCCCTCTTCTTTTAATAACAGTCTGCAAATGCCTGGGGACTGAGGAGACAAGTTGATCAAGTTTAGGAATGGGAATGTTGTCCCACTCTTGTCTAATACAGGCTTCCATTTGCTCAACTGTCTTAGCTTCCTCTTTATGATGCGCCAAATGTTTTCTATGGGTGAAAGATCTGGACTGCAGGCTGGCCATTTCAGTACCCGGATCCTTCTTCTACGCAGCCATGATGTTGTAATTGATACAGTATCATTCCTATATGCGATGCAGTGCTGTCTAAGTGCCCGAAGATCACGGGCATCCAGTATGGTTTTTTCCAGCCTTGACCCTTACACACAGAGATTGTTCCAGATTCTCTGAATCTTTGTATGATATTATGCAATGTAGATGATGACAACTTCAAACTCTTTGCAATTTTTCTCTGATAAACTCTGATATTGCTCCACTATTTTTCGCTGCAGCATTGGGGGAATTGGTGATCCTCTGCCCATCTTGACTTCTGAGAGACACTGTCACTCTGAGAGGCTCTTTTTATACCCAATTCATTGATTTACATTACTCTTTTAAATTTAAAGTATTGCTGGCCAGTAAGTTACTGTACATTTTACAGTAAAAATTTGATAGTGTCAGAGCTGCATAGGTTATTTCTCTCTTTTGTCAATGTCTCGTGACGTTGTTAGATTGATATGAACTTACCATACCTTGACTTTTAGGCTGCATCCGAAACATTATCCCTCAAATTAAAAATTATAAAAGTAAACGTTTATTTCCTCTGTTCGGTGAGTTTTCATGACTGAACAGGCCAGGAACATCCAGCAGCACATTATAATACTAGATGAGAGACTTGGGCTGGATCTGCTGTTGTGATTGAGATGGGGGCTAATTTTAGTCGCTGAGACATGAGTAGAGCAGCTCCTTTCAATTTGCTCTCTGGCACATTAACATTAAGAATACACAGAGCCTCACAGTTATGCATTTCAACTGTCCTGAAGGAATGGAATCGAGCAAGTAAATCAATCTGAACTCATTCGTAAAAATAGACCCATTGAAACACGATGGCCGCGGGAGCTCCTCTTTCATGGTCTAATGCATTTCAGTGAGCATGCTGGAGTTTCGATGTAAACCACATCGTGGAACAACTTGTGGAAATCGAGTTGTGAAGCCTGTTAGAACTAGATTGCTAAATCTGCAGTGCTGGGATGTGGTTTAGTGTCATTGTTTTCTTTGGGAGAGTCTTGTAATATGTGTATTATTGGACATTTTGGGGATGCTGAATGTAAAATTAAGTACACTTTGTTTTTTGAGTTTGAATATTAAAAGCAGCATTTCCCTCTGTGGTAAAGAGTGAAGATTTTTAGTAGCAAATTTAGGTGACATATCAGCCAGCTGATTGTGAGAGCAGGGAGTGATTCAGTCAAACTCAGTTCGGACAGACAGCTGCAAATCATCTAGCAGTCTCTTAGACAGACAGCTGTCAGTGTGCAAAAAGCCCTAAATGCTAAATGGATACTTCTGACGCTAAAACCTGACTGGGTGAGTCTGTGTGGTAATGCTTTAGATTAAAGCCCACAATATACCACATAATTAAACTGTATTAACAACGTACCTACTTGTAGCTATAGCGTACCTCCACAGTACCTACTTGTAATACTGTATTTTATAGATAGATGATACATATTCTGAAATTGCGTGTATGTGGAGTCTGCCATTTTCTATGTCAGCATAACTTAAAGCTGAACGTACATTTAGGTAAACGGAAACAATTGGGGAATAAGGGTGTAATTACTTGGAAAATTAGTATTTAAAAAGTATTTACACATAAGCAAGGTATACTATTCTAAAATTACGTAGTTTCTAAAACCTACTGTGTTAGGCAACACTATTATGATTTGTAACAAGTTGCCTTATTGTAACAACACAAAATTTATGATGCAACATATTTTTACATTATATGTACTGGGAAGCCTACTTATTGTATTGTTACAACATATATCTTAAATAACATTGATACAAATAATAAACTGCAGTATGCTATCGTATAATTTAGTAGTTATAGTAAAGTAAAAAACCTCCATAGTCTTTATAAAAAAATTTCCACAGTTTACTAAAGAATATAAGCTATATTTTTACTAGTGTTATTTATGTGGGGTCATGGAGATTACTGAACTGAAAGTATGGGATAATAATGTTATGAGGTTCTGATATGATATGAAGCCATATGAAGATTTACCTAATGAAAGAGTATTGCTTATGGTCTTTTCAGCAGCGAGCCGGGTCACCAGCATTGTACTGTCGAGGTGCAATACAGTGGAAAAGTAGATTACCTGTTTCCAGATCCTCCCAGGATACATAACAGCATAATACACAACACGTATAATTACTGTATAATTAATGTTTTTTGATATCAGTGTTGCTGTTGGTGCACTTTGGGCTTTCATATGTTGTTTGAGGCAAGTAGAATAAAATTTACTTCAACCTTTTTCTAAACTACTGTGCAAACATACACCCTTGTTACATCCACGGGCTGTAATCTGAAGGGATCCATTGTTACCCTCTTGTTATGTGTTGTTACTGTGTAAATGCAAAATCTGTGGGCTGTAACAAAGATTTATTTTGTTGTTGTTATTTACTCTTTTAACACAAAAATACACTTTCATCAGGTAATTTTTCATATGGTAATTTCTAAACCAAATGTACTACAGTTTACTATTTGTATCAATGTCATGTAAGATATATGTTGTAATAAGTTTTAAGTTATGCTGACACGGAAAATGGCAGACTCCAAATACAAATAATTTCAGAATAATTACCCTTTATTTTTAAAATACTTACAGTATAAATGCTTCATAATTACGAGGGACATTACCTTATTATTCCCCAAACATTGCATTTTGTTCCATTATACCTACGAGTAAGTTCTGTGGAGGTACTCTATAGTTACAAATATGTATGCTGTGAATTCTGTTTAATTATGCGGAACATTGCGGGCTGTAATCTAAAGTGCTACCGTCTGGATTAAGTATAGAATAACAGTAGTGTCAAAATAGGTTTTGATCAAATTGTGAAGAAATGAGTTTCAGTGTGTGCCATTTTAGTGTTACAATGTACACATGCCTAGCAAGGCAGTGGTTTAGGATTGTTTAGGATTCAAACCCGGGACATCTTACACCCAAAGCAAGACTCATACTCCTGTTAAGGTAATACTGCACAGTGTTGCTGTACATCTTCCCTGCCCTTTTTGCAATGACATCTCTTCTCTAATGACATGTAAACCAGTGTGAGTACAGGACAATAACATCTCCCCTCCAGCAACCTGTCACTCACACGAGATTACAGCAATAGCAAACTACAACACTCAAACTATCCAATCAATTCCTGATGGCCAAATTAAATGACACCCTGCATTTTTTTCCTGCTCAAGAAGACTCGGATATATGTTACAATATGGAAGAAAACTTAACCCCAACTTACATTTCATTCCAAATGTAACAGAGTTTAGTGTTGTTTGGAGCCAAAAGTCCAAGCATGGTTTGCAAAAGTGGAGCATCTTCCAGTGAGGGAATATCCTACTGAGGCCATGCTGCCAGCCAAACATTGTACCCTTGGCCCACACACACATGGGCTGTGGGTTTAGACTACTAAACACAGTCTTGAATGGTCAAGAACATTGTTTAAATTAAATGTACTAAAAACAAATTTATGTAAGTATAAACACACTTTAAACCAAAGTAAAATCATTCAAACTTACAATACTGTCACGCTGTCTGGATTCTGTTTCCCTGAGTGTCCACTAGTGGTCTCACTTCCCCATAGGCACCTCACCGCAGGCACTACAATTCCCACAAAGCCTTGTCCCTTCATCACAGTAATTGCACACCTGTTAATTGCACTCAGGTGTCTTCACTTACATAGTCATTATCCTGCCTATTTAAACCATTCTGTTTCTGTTCTTGTCATGGAGTCCTTACTTTCCATCACCTAGTTTCCTCGCGTTTCCTAGTCCTTGAGTTCCTGTTCTTGTTCCTGTTTGTTTGTTTGTTTCTGTTTGGATATTGTTGGTTACGACCCCGGCTTGTTTTTGACCCTGACTTGGATTACCCTTAATAAAACCACACTGTACTTGGATCTTCCATCTAATGTGTCCCTGTACGTAACAGAAGGACTCCATCATGCCAAGATCCAGTGGTGTGGGATTTCATATACGTTCCCCAGCCACCATAGAGGAGCGAATGGGGAGACTTTCCAACCTAACCACTCTCCGTCAAAAGGGGAGTGAAGTGGCGTGCTTGGCACAAATGTTCTGGACAATGGCAGTGGGGATGGGGTATAATGATGAAACCCTGAAGGACCTATTCAATGACTGCCATGATGACCCTTTGCCTGGGTGGGAGATGAAGGGGCTGGAGATACTGGACTTTTGGGGTTTCACCAGTTACCTACAGCATCGATCTCGGCGGGATGACTCAGCCACACCTGTCTTTCTTGGTGAGATGGCCAGCTCTAGACCGGGGTCTACAGACAGTAGGACCGCCAGCCTAGCACCACTGCGCAATATGGCCGCCAGCCCAGCGCCACAGCACAAGATGGTCGCCAGCCCAGCGCCACGGTGCAAGATGGCCGCCAGCCCAGCGCCACAGCACAAGATGGTCGCCAGCCCAGCGCCACGGTGCAAGATGGCCACCAGCCCAGCGCCAGAGTGCAAGGTGGCCGCCAGCCCAGCGCCACAGCACAAGGTGGCGCCAGCCCAGCGCCACTGCCCAAGATGGCGCCTACCCCGCGCCACTGCCCAAGATGGCCGCCAGTCCAGTGCCACTGCCCAGGATGGCTGCCGGTCCAGAGTCATGGCACAAGATGGCCGGTTGTCCAGTGCCTCTACACGGGATGACAGCCACAGTTGACCCTCCAGAGTCGAGTCAGGTTCCCGTTGACCCTCCAGAGTCGAGTCAGGTTCCCATTGACCCTCCAGAGTAGAGTCAGGTTCCCATTGACCCCTCAGAGTCGAGTCAGGTTCCCGTTGACCCCTCAGAGTCGAGTCAGGTTCCCGTTGACCCTCCAGAGTCGAGTCAGGTTCCCGTTGACCCTCCAGAGTCAGCGCAAGTCACCGTTGACACTCCAGAGTCAGGTCAAGTCATCGTTGACACTCATGAGTTAACCACTACCACAGTTAGACCTCAGGAGGCACTACAATTCCCACAAAGCCTTGTCCCTTCATCACGGTAATTGCACACCTGTTAATTGCACTCAGGTGTCTTCACTTTCATAGTCATTATCCTGCCTATTTAAACCATTCTGTTTCTGTTCTTGTCATGGAGTCCTTACTTTCCGTCACCTAGTTTCCTCGCGTTTCCTAGTCCTTGAGTTCCTGTTCTTGTTCCGGTTTGTTTGTTTGTTTGTTTGTTTCTGTCTGGATATTGTTGGTTACATTCTTGGTAACCAATATCAAATCCCAGGCGGTGAAAACATCCCCACCAGTTCTCATGAAATGAAAAAAAAAAAAATTGACGTTTATGGTGTCGTTGAGGTTGGATACGTCGTAGTGACGCTAGTCATTAAGACTACATAGCAGAGCAGCACACAGAATTGTACACTCGCAGTCATATATCCATGAAATCAAGTCAAACAGCAGCACGTAGTAAGTTAGTGGTCCCTCAGCAACTTAAGTTAAACTGGACCTCTGATCCAAACGTCCAGTGAACGACAATGTTGACAAAACAACCCACCATAACCTTGAACAGGCATGTTGAAACAGCACGTCATTAAAGAACTGCGAAACTCATCCGCTTTACCGGAAGCTCGTACAACAAAGAGCGCCGCCGAGTGTACACCAATTAATTCCCCTGTCCAACCTCCAGCTCTTGTACACCACGCTGTAACAACAACAATGACATGACGTTACACGTAATGCCCTCCCAGGTATCATGCACTATCCACCTTAATAGTCCTCATAACTAGAGCTAGTTGAGCAGATGATGTAATGCTACATTTCTACAAATCTGTTCCCATGAAGAAACCAACTCATCAACAGTGCTATTTCTGTAACAGTGTAAGTGAACTTTAAGGAACATTAAAGATAAAATAAAGCAATGTCATGACCCCTTAAAGACTGATCCCACAATGATTTGGATTAAATTTACTATTAAATCATGCAGTACAATAAGAGTGGCTAAGATTTCGGTAACACTTTAGAATACTGTTTCTTACTTACTACATAACTAATTAGGAATTATTGAAGAACTAACAGGTGATTATTCATTAACACTTAACTCACAACTGTTAACTACTAAGGAAGATGTGTTAACTAATCAGTATGTAATATAATTTTATGATTATGTTAAGTAACAGTTAGCTAATCAATAACTAATGTATTCTGTCATACCTCCTGAAGAACTACTATTGATTATCTACTAGTTAGGGTTCAAGAAAAATAACTATGAGGTAACTACTAATGAACAGTTTTACACAATTACATTGAATTGTGACCCTTTCATATGAATGCTATTAGCAATAATAGTAGTAGTATGAAAATGCAATATTAATAAATGCAATACATTTTATAGAGGTTTTGCCTATGTAGTAAATTGTTTTGTGAGTGTGTTTTGTAAGAAATCAGCTTCCAGTATGAACCCCACTCCAGTGCCGTGTGATAACTTACCTTAGTTTTTATATTTTATATACAGTACTGCATGTGTGCCTCCTCAGCATATACCACATTATATATATATATATATATATATATATATATATATATATATATATATATATATATTAAGTGAAGTGACATTCAGCCAAGTATGGTGACCCATACTCAGAATTTGTGCTCTGCATTTAACCCATCCGAAATGCACACACACAGAGCAGTGAACACACACACACACACTGTGAGCACACACCCGGAGCAGTGGGCAGCCATTTATGCTGCGGCGCCCAGGGAGCAGTTGGGGGTTCGATGCCTTGCTCAAGGGCACCTAAGTCATGGTATTGAAGGTGGAGAGAGAACTGTACATGCACTACCCCCACCCACAATTCCGTCCGGCCCGAGACTAGAACTCACAACCCTTCGATTGGGAGTCCAACCCTCTAACCATTAGGCCACGACTTCCCCAGGAAAAGTGAAAATAAAGGTACCCAATTTGTAATTAATAAAGAATTATACAATAATTATGCTAATAAAAATAATTATAATAATAATTTGAACCTGAAACATTAGACCTATTCTAAAGTGAAAATATTGGGAACCCATTAGTAATTAATAAAGAATTATCAGATAATTCCTGAAGAATTACTTAGAATCTGAAACAGTATTTTAAAATGAAAACATAGGCAACCCATTATTAATTAATAATCAATTATCAAATAATTATGCAGGACTTATTTTGAACCTGAAACATTAAACCTATTCTAAAGTGGAAATGTTGGGAACCCATTAGTAATTAATAAATAATTATTAGATAATTCCTCAAGAATTACTTAGAATCTGAAACAGTATTCTAAAGTGAAAACATAGGGAACCCATTAGTAATTAATAATTAATGATCAAATAATTCTGAATGACTTATTTTGAACCTGAAACATTTTGCAATATTTTGCTGTGCGATTTTCTCCTATCCAATGAGTGGCATTACAACCATAGATACACAAAAGCACAGCATAAAATTACAAATCACATCCATTTTATTTGTTTGCTGTACTCCATATCTTTAGAATCCAGATGTTTGCAATGAACATATCCAAATTCAGCCCTTTATCAATCGATCTTCATCTTCATTCTCAGTAACAGCGACCGTCACATAGTCAAAGCCCGCACTCGTTATGATCATAGGCAGTAAAAGAAATGGACGCAGCGACACCATTGGAACTCAATTGAGACCAGTGAAGCCCATTTTTAGCGTTTTTTAGCACTTCCGTTTCTGACGCGCAGACTCAAACAAAGCTTGACGACGTCAGCAACCTGTCTGACAGATGTAAATCTTCTAGTGGCTGTGCGTGCAAACTGCCATCGTTAATCTTGCAGAGATGGCGAGCTTGAGTGGGGAGTTCTTTGTCGTGAATGAGCAGGAGTAAGTATTCTGATTAATTATTTTGTATAGTAACCGAGAACGCCAGTACGCCATATTAAATTAATTGCCTGCGAGCTTCTCCTCCAGTCTGTACGGTAATGAGACGAGTGGTTATGACGCAATCGTTAGCCTATTTTTTACAAAAACTGTTTATACGGTGCCATAATGTAACATAGAAGGTAATGGAGCCCTTTATACATTGTCGTGTATCTTTAAAAATAAATAATGGACAAACGGAGTCTTTAAACGCCTCAGATGTAAAGTTATTCGCTGTCAAAGTGACGCCAAAATGAATGGGAGTCAATGGTAATGCTAACGCAAGTGAAGTTCTGCTATAAGATGGCAGCCCCCACCCGACTTCAACTTCCAGTCGACTTCCTTGCCGCCTGGTTATGATATGATTTGAATTTGAAAATAGCGCAAGTGCGCCACCCTCGAGAAACGTTACGACACGGTTTACGGCACTGATATCGAACTCTCATTGGTTCTCACCTAATTCGTCACAGATTGCGACATGTCTTGTTTCAGTTGATAGACATTTGAAATCAGTACTGCGCCAGTGCGCCTTCACGGAGAGAAGACAGTGTCACGGAGTGACTGTGACGGGGTGGAACCAAAAATGAGGAAGATTAGTTCAGCCCGGACCATATATCACAAACACCGCCGCTTCCGGGAACGCCGACAAACCCAAATCAGTGTGTTATTGGGAACAGGTGTCTTGTTGAGCGTGGCGATCACTGATTGGGCAATTTGGTGAAGAGGAGACACATAAATAGGGCATCAGAAACACAGGAAGTGGTTGGTGATTCCCGGTAGTTATTGTGGGTGCAACGGAGCGGAGGAGAGAGTTGGAGGGAGAGAGAGTGTATGGTGTACTGTGGGGCTTGGGCAAAGAGACATACACAGGGCTGAGTATACGAATATCTTTATTGGAGCATTGTGTTCAGATGCATTGTGTGACGTAAATTTAACACACATTGAAGATCTGCTAGGATTGCAGGAAGGAGATCATGCTGCCAGTTGTGTCGGATGTCGGTTATCTGGAAGAGAAGTGGAAAGATCCAGTGTTAATGAAAGTGTGAGTACACTGAAATATCCATCGAGTCAACAGTTATTTTGCAAGTGTGGAATATCCATATACCTCTGGAGAGTTGCGACCAGTGTGAGCGGCCCCACCGTAATAGGATTGGTGGGTGAGCCGGAACTAGCGAAAAAGGAGTCTGGTGCCTTGTCGTGGCTGTGATGTTTCCTCTGGCCGCCTGCTGCATCGGTGTCCCCAACGTCCAGGAACTAATCCCCGGTCCTATGTGGTTTTGACCCTAATTCACTGTGAGTGTGTGGAGTGCAGTGGGTGAGTCCTTTTCTTTGCTGTGTGTACACTTGAAGTCTGCAGTGTCGTGCTGTGTCATGTCGTCAGTAATCACCCTCTAGGCTGGGAGAGAAAACCCTGTGGAGAAGAATGTGCACCGGTGTTGTGAGACGACCGTCTTTTATATCCATGCCCGCTCGTGGCTTTGGACTCCTACTCCGCCGAGTGGTGACGTGTCAACAATCGCAAGTGAGGGACAGTGTACATATTGTGGGGGGGGACGACTGAGAGAAGTGTTGGCTGCTATATGAACATCCAGCTGTGTAGCCCTTGTGTATGAATACCTGTCTGTGGAGTGCTTTCAGAGGTTCGCCCCTGTCTAGATCTCTGGTCCGTTGTCTGGAAGAGAGGAGAGGGAAGCGTTCGAGTCATTCCTGAGGTACATACCCGGTGGCACAAACCTACCTGAAGTCACCCAGCATGGTGGCACCAGCTGAGGCCGTGGAAGGCCCAACGTGCAGCAACTTCAATCTGTACTTCTATCCACTCTTGGTCAAATACGAGAGGTGGTGTGTCTTTCTCCATATATTCACTGAAGCTAAGTAAATTTGTGAAGGAACTCTGTCTGTTACCAGTCCTTCAGGTCTGAGCTTGAGGCTCTGAGTCGTCGTGGGAGTGTTTCCACGGTTGGAGGTGACCGTGTTGAGTGTTGGTCTGGGAAGTCTGCCCCGGTGAAGAAGACCACCGTTGTCGTGACATATATACCTTCTCTAGACTCCCGAGCTGAAAAGGGCTAAAGCCTGACGTCCACCTCTTCGAGGGTCTGTGAGTTGTATCCATTCAGTATTGTCACTGTATACCCACCTGCATGCCCAAAGTCAAGCTCCAGTTGCCCCTGTATACCCCTCTGTACGCATAAAGCTAAGAGCCAGCATATTGCCCTTGTCTACTTACCTGTATGCCCAAAGTCAAGCTCCAGTTGCCCTTGTATACCCCTCTGTACGCCTAAAGCTAAGAGCCAGCGTATTGCCCTTGTATTCTTACCTGTATGCACGAAGTCCAACTCCAGTTGCTCCTTGTATGCCCTTCTGTACGCCCACAGCTAAGAGCCAGCATATTGTCCTTGTATACTTACTTGTATGCCCAGAGTCAAGCTCTAGTTGCCCTTGTATACTCACCTGTACGTCCAAAGTAAAGACCCATTTGTCCTTCTGCATACTTACCTGTACACCCCGAGTGAAATACCAGTGCATTGCTCTTGGATACTCACCTGCAAACTCCATCCGCAGGGTTTACCTGGATGAAAGTCGAAGTTAAGGATTGTGTATCTTTCTTTTAAGCCAGGATCTCAATATATTCACCTGCATACTAACCTGTGGACCTTTTAGGCGTTTCCAACCGCGGACCCAGAATCTCGTGGTGAACGGCATCAGGTACGCACCCCACTCAATTCATCAGAATTACTTACCTTCTTACTCTGCGTGCAGGGACTGGAAGGGCCCCACCGACGGTTCTCCTGCAGGAGAAACACAAAGGCACTACTGAGAAAAACCCTGTTGAGTCACATGAAGGAAAGGACACCAATTACCTGCAGGCTTACCTTTTCCCTTCCCTTCACACCTTTTAGATAATTTAAATAAAGTTTGATTTAATTATACTCACTCTCTCTCGTGTTTCTGGTCATTGGGGTGTTCTTGGGACCTCCTCGAGGTGGAAACTAGGGAGGGGCAAGACTCACGACATCTGTGGTCTGCTCCGACCTGTGACAACAGATTCATAATTTCACAGATTAATAAATTAAATTCTGCTCTGTACCTTATAAAAACGATTACCTCCAGAGAGGACTGCGACTGGAACTCATTATCATTTGAACAACTTTTGGTACCACTTTTGATCTTTTCGCAAAAAATAAATGATTAATGTTACGTTTGTTTGTCTGTTATTTGTTTATTTATAACAGTAACGTTATGTAGTTTTAAGTAGTGGTTATTGGTAGGTTTAGGAGTAGGTGTAGGATTAACGTTAGTGGCTCAAAATAATGTTTTAATGTTATATTTTTACTAAAATTGTGTTTTATTATGTTTTATTCTTTTAACATTCTGTATAAAATGGGTAGGTTTAGGTTCGGGTGGGGTTACGCATTTTTCTATGGATAACTGACTGGTCAGAGAACACATTCTATCTGTACGTATTTTAGGTTGTTTTTATGTAAATTTAGTTACATATCGGACCTTTAATTACGTCCAGATAATACGTAAACAACACTGTAAATACGTAAAGGCACATACGTTTTGGACAGTTTTAATTTTACGTCTAAATATGTACGTTTTGATTGTGAGATCAAGCTGAATTATTAGATAATTCCTCAAGAATTACTTAAAATCTGAAACAGTATTCTAAAGTGTAAACATAGCGAACCAATTAGTAATTAATAAAGAATTATCAAATAATTCCTAAAGAATTAATTAGAATCTGAAACAGTATTCTAAAGTGAAAACACAGGGAACCCATTAGTAATTAATAATTAATTATCAAATAATTCCTGAAGAATTACTTAGAATCTGAAACAGTATTCTAAAGTGAAAACATAGGGAACCCATTAGTAATTAATAAAGAATTATCAGATAATTTTGCAGGACTTACAGAATTCTAAAGTGAATAATAATAATAAACTAATAATAAACTACATCATTTTGACTAAGAACAACCTATAAAAGTAATCATAAACTTTGTAAAATACTCTCATCTGTTTATTTCAGATGAGAACATTTCTTAATACAGCATATTTTATTCCATTTTAACATGTATACTGCCCACATTTTAACTAATTTAACAAGCATTTCATAATCAAAAGTTAAACATTTAGAAGCAAACATTTCCATTATAGGCTAATAATTGGGCTGTAACAAAGTTGCTACTATAGTAGTACTTTGTACTTGTCCTTTTACTCAAGTAATTTTGAAACTTAACATGCCTACTTATAATTTTACTGGAGTAATATTTTATTGGGGTATCTGTACTTTTACCCAAGTACTTGATTTGTGGGACACAGCCTGATTATTATAGTGTTTTTTGCGTATAACTGTTCAGAAGTAGTTATTTCATAGTTATTTTTCTTGAACCTTAACTAGTAGATAATCAATAGTAGTTATTCAGGAGGTATCACAGAATATATTAGTTACTGATTAGCTAACTGTTACTTAACACAATCATAAAATTATATTGCATACTGATTAGTTAACACATCTTACTTAGTAGTTAACAGTTGTGAGTTAAGTGTTAATGAATAATCACCTGTTAGTTCTTCAATAATTCCTAATTAGTTATGTAGTAAGTAAGAAACAGTATTCTAAAGTGTTACCAAGATTTCTTAACTGATTGTGATGTTGGACAATGTTTTGAAGTGACGTCAAACAGCACAGTGAAACCCATCATATAAATAGCGCTAGAAGTGTGAGATTTATGGTTTAATCACATCACAGGCTAAACTTATTAACATCTGTTTCAGACACAAGAGGGCACACAGCTCGAGCTCAAACATTTCTGATAAATGCCAAATGGAGTGTGATGGATGACGTGACAACAGCACAACAGACATCTCATTTCCTAATTGATCACCATGGAAGCATTAACACAGCAGGACGGCCCATGACTCTTTACTGCAAACTACAGCAGCTCAAGCCTGAAAGAGTGCATAATAATTCACCTTTATAGATTCATTTTATATCCAGTGTTTCATTGCCCATTTTCTGAGTTGTGCACCGGCTGGCAGACAGTTGGAGAAGATTGCATCAAAGTGCCACTTTCCCATACCTTGGAAGAATTTTAATTTTGCTTTCTCAGTTTGAATTGATGCAGTCGTTTGCTTCTCTCTGCTGGATGCTACACTGTTAACGTCATTGTGCTCTTTGGCATATAACATTTCTTGCACAACATCTTTGTACATGCAATTCAAATATCCAAAAAAAAAAAATCATCTCATCTTCACAGATCGGTTAAGATTTATTCATGTATTTATTTTTTCACAGGGCCAATATGTGCTCAACAAGATTAACATTTTTTCTCAGCGGTGTGAGATGTTTTGTCAGCTAAACAGCATGTGCTGAATGCTGTTACAAAAAAATATAAATAAAAATAAAAACATGAACCTAGACTGAATCTGAGTGATACTTGACTGTGCAAAACACACTGTTACAATGCTAAAGGGTTTGTGGCTAGTTGCTGAAGTGTCTGGTCTCTGTTTTTTGTTGTTAGTCAGAATTTGTAAATCTGTAGCAATGTTGAAATTATATATTTGTGTAAAATCGAATGAGGCATCTGTTCCCTTCAAAGTTAAGATATAGCAAATACCTTGTATAATTTATTAATTTGTTTATTCTTGTTTATTACAAAATGTATTTAACCATATTTTGATACATACAACAATAATTAAAAACAATAATATTAAATAACACTAATACTTCTACACCAGATGTGAACAACTGACTACAGACTGGTCAAAACCTGAATACCTGCACAATAAGTCTTAAACAATAACATTTTGTTCATATTATTGTAAAAAAAAAAAAAAAAAAACTATAAAGTCATACTTGTGTAAACTACATCAAAACTTTAGTCAAGAATAAATAAACAAAACAAACAAACAAATAAATTCTAGCCAATTATAAAATGTGACCAACAGATTATTTTAATAAATGATATATGCCTGACTTACAGCCAATATGCCATTAAATACTGTCTTGAAACAGCTTGACAATATTTTCTGTGATTGGATACAGTAGGAAATGTGTTGATTGCTTCCTGCAGAGATCTGAATGTGTTAGGATCTCACTAGGTGTTTTTAAGCTTTTGTTGGGTCAAAGCTGGCTGAAAGGAAAGCTGACACTAATGGCATTCAAAGGGAACATTAAAACACATGGTGCCAAGAGTGGCCTTATTATTTCTGCAAGAAAGCATGTGATGGCTGCCCAAGGTTGCTGTATGGAGGGGGATCTCGTGTGGGCCGAAGACAGCATGCGTGGGTGTGTGTGTGTGTGTGTGTGTGTGTTCGTGTGTGTGGGTGTTCACTCTGTGGGAATGCATCACACAAGCATCAAGCAGTAGTTTGTGCTTTGCCTGTATTCCATTACCCTCATTTAAACACACAGCCTTGACTACAGCTTACACAAAGGTGTCTCAGGGCAAACATCTGACACTTGCTAAACCATGCTCCAATAAAACCTTAATTCAGTGAAGAGAGAATAATGAATTCAGATATTCTTAGTGTCATACCTCAAGTATATACTGAACAACAGAGCACTAATATATATGTAGTACTCTGGGGACTTATTTGTTTTATCTCAGTCGTTTGATTTGTGTGTTTTTTTTTTGGTAACACTTTCTATGAAGCCCGTATTTGTAATACCTTATAAGGGTATTCTTAAGGCATTATAATGAATGCATGATAAACAAACAAAAAAATTAATAATAACTCATGAATAACTATAACAACAATTATAATACATCATAATACTTACATATTTGTGGTTATAAGTTTAAGAGTATTTAAACCCTAAGCTATGGAATGTATTTCCTCTGCAGGTCAGAAATGCACCAACGTTGGGTGATTTTAAAAAGTTGATTAATTCACATTTATTCAAGACTGTCTTTCTCTAATGAATTGTTGTATTGCTATTGGTCTTTTGTTTTATTTTATTTATTACTTTATTACTGTAGCGCTTTGGGTTTAAGAAAAGCGCATTACAAATACAATGTATTATTATTATTATTATTATTATTATTTAGACTTACAGTTTAGATTATTTATAACACACAATGAACACCATATTAAATCTACTTCATTTACAGTATAATGGACTGTATGATTGTAATGATTCATCACAATGACTGAGTTTCCATTTGCAGCTTTATTAGAAACAATGGTCGCACAAGCAGTGGTCAATGCACAGGTAAGGAAGGGCAGACAGAATCATAAACAGTTACCAGGCATAAGGTTGGGGCAGGCGGCAAACAAACAACAACGATAATCCAATATGAGGTACACAGTCCAAGGGGCAGGCAGCAAAAGATCGGTAACAAAGGCAGGCAGGGTAATAACAATAGGCAGTCCAAAAATACAAGAAGCAAATGCTTGGAAATGTTCACCAAGGCAAAACAAGAATTCATAAAGAGCATGAGCGTGGGCCTGCTATGAATAGCTGAATTAATGAGCTTCAGGTGTCAGAGATAATCAGTGCCAGGTACAGAGCTTATGGGAAATGTAGTGCTGGGAGAATTGTCAAAACTATGGTGATGGAGCCCTCTAATGGCCCGAAAAGAGGGAGTTACGGAAATGCTCTCTCTGACAATCATATCTTGACATTGAATATTCAAGATCTTCACAGTATCTCACTACAGCTTGTGAGTGATTAGATGTTGAGTGTTATTATTTAGAGTGTTTCCTGTGGAGCTAATGTTAAAGGGGGGGTGAAATGCTATTTCATGCATACTGAGATTTTTACACTGTTAAAGAGTTGGATTCCCATGCTAAACATGGACAAAGTTTCAAAAATTAAGTTGTACGTTTGAAGGAGTATTTTTGTTCCAAAAAAACTTCTTCCGGTTTGTCACAAGTTTCGGAAAGTTTTTTTCGAGTATGGCTCTGTGTGACGTTAAATGGAGCGGAATTTCCTTATATGGGTCCTGAGGCACTTCTGCCGGAAGAGCGCGCTCCCGTATAGCAGAGTACTGAGAGCACAACAGACTTCACTGATCAGAGCGAAAGCGTCGCGAAATGTCACAAAAGAAGTGTGTTTTTGGTTGCCAGGGCAAGACAACCCTGCACAGATTACCAAAAGAGAAACAGCATTAAGGGACCAGTGGATGGAGTTTATTTTTACAGAGCATCAACGGAGTTGTGCAAGTGTTTTTGTTTGTTCCCTACATTTCGGATTGCACATCGTTTATTTCTTAAGGATAATGCAGTCCCAACGAAAAAGGGTCACGATCGTGTGTTGGAACCGCATGCGGTGAGTAAAACTGCTTCAAATATCTCAGTGTTGTTATATCAACATGCGATGTTGTCATCAAACTGCACTTTCCACATGTACAGCTTAAAAAAAAAAAAAAAAAAAAGGCGACATAAAGTGGAACTTAGTCATTTTCCAAAACCACTAAGCAAATATATAAGGTTTCAGTACATACCACATAGAGACGCCTTTGCTGATGCTGCACTTGTTAAATTTCAGCCTCTGGATCTGTGTCACAGCTTCAAGACGCTCTCAAAGCAAAAGCCTACTGGCGCTCGTGATTCTTTAGCTCCGCCCACATGTCACGCCTCTAGGCGCTCGTGTTTTTCCGGGAAAAATCGGTACAGACTATTTTTCTCTTATAAATATAATAAAAATAAAGACTTTTTGGAGTTATGAAGAATGCAGTACTACTCTATAGGTACTCAAGATTAACAGGATATTGAGTGAAAACGAGCATTTCACCCCCCCTTTAATTAATTTATGCGAGCTTAATACTACAACTGAAAAAAATACAATACCGATAATTATAATTATATTATTATTTTTATTTTATTTTATTATTATTATTATATTATTATTACTAGTACTACTACTTATAAGTGGTCTTTGACTGCTTTAGGTAAAGTAGCATCAGACAAATGGCAAGATATGAGACTTATAAATCATTAAAGCTATGAGAAGCATAATCCATTGTAAAAATGTATGCAATGTGTTCATTGTGTTATAAATCATCATATTCTTAAAAGCTATAACTACAAATAAGTAAATATAAGAATATATTAAAACTTTCCTTATGAATATTCATCAGATGAAACATTCTATTTTTTTAAAATATATTTATATATACATATACAGTACAGACCAAAAGTTTGGACACACCTTCTCATTCAAAGACTTTTCTTTATTTTCATGGCTATGAAAATTGTAGAGTCACACTGAAGGCATCAAGGGCTATTTGAGCAAGAAGGAGAGTGATGGATTTCATATGACTTTCATATGACATATTTTCAGTTGTTTCACATTTTTTTTTATGTATATAATTCCATATATAATTCCACATGTGTTTATTCATAGTTTTGTTTCCTTCAGTGTGAATCTACAATTTTTATAGTCATAGTCAAGGAGTTCCCTGAGAGATGCTTAGCACTTGTTGGCCCTTTTGCCTTCTGTCTGCGGTCCAGCTCACCCCTAAACCATCTGGATTGGGTTCAGGTCTGGTGACTGTGGAGGCCAGGTCATCTGGCGCATCACCCCATCACTCTCCTTCTTGGTCAAATAGCTCTTGATGCCTTCAGTGTGACTCTACAATTTTCATAGTCATGAAAATAAAGAAAACTCTGAATGAGAAGATTTGTCCAAACTTTTGGTGTGTACTGTATATATTGTATATATATGATTCCTCTCGCTCCACCAGTTGGCTACTGGAACAAACTTAATGCACATGTTTCACTGTATATATGGGATGGGAAACGCCCTTATATTAAACTACCTTACAATGAAGTAGATTACATGGAGCTATTTCTTTCTCCAACTTTAGACTGTATGCTCAAGCCTTTTTCAAAATCAAGTAGACACTCTGGGACATATCTATGAAGATAGTGGTTTACAATCCTTCCAGAATCTCAAATCTTAATATAATCTGCTAGGCACATCCTTTTTTATGTATCTGTGCATTATATCGACCCTATGGTCATATGGGGTGCCCTGGAACTGCCTGTTCACTGCCTTTGTGCAAACAAATCCTTCCCTCTGAGGAATCTCCCTCCTCTGCTTCAGTTATCTATCTCTTTTTTCCTGAGCATTCATACAAACCTTTGGTTTGGTGCATGTTTTATTTTCTGATCAGGTATGGGGAATGTTTAAATTGTCTTCTAAAAACACTAATCACCAACTGATTCATTGGGAATTGCTGCATAGGGTTTACTTGACTCCAATGAAACGTTTTTATATGAATTTGTCCTCTTCTCCTAAGTGCAATCTCTGTTTGCAAGGATCTTAAGGCACGTTTTTCTAGTGCCCCTCTTTCTCACCTTTTTGGACTCACAGGAGTCCATTTGTTATTTGTTGGGTACTGAGATATGTTTGAATCTACGCCATTTTTTCATGAATGACTTTGGGACCTCACTTTGTTCATCAAACAAAGATGTTTACTGTTAGCTGCTCTTACAGCAGCAAAACAGTTGCTAGTCAACCGTTGGAATCCTCCTCACACAATGGACAGAGGAACCTGGACTGTGTATTTGTTGGACATTATCTCGACTTCTATTAAACATGGATCTAATGTAAAAACTGTAAATGTATGGCTTTCAGTTTTTAATGTGTAATCTTTTCTGAAAGATTTGTCAAAAATATTTTATTTTTATTTATTTTTTAATATTACTTAATTTATTTTTATTGATTATTATTATTATTATTATTATTATTATTATTATTATTAAATAGTTTTTCTTTATTTTCAAGTCTACAAAGGGGTGAGACAGGTTGGGATGCATTCTAATTTTGCACAATTGTTGTTACAAAACAGTTGTTAAAATTTTATATATATATATATATATATATATATATATATATATATATATATATATATATATATATATATATATATATATATATATATATATATTAATTACTTTGTGAGTGATGCATTTAATTTCACATTTCTTTCCAGAAATTAAAGCTTGTTTAGAACATTTCACCTGGTGTTTGAAATCAATATTTTTTAATATAGTCTGTCTCTGATTGAGTGTAGTTGTCATGTGCTCTGAGGTTGAGAGAGAAACATATTAATCACAGAAAATGTGTGTTTTTTTTTACTATATTTTTATTCTCTCCTCCTTCTTGTTCTTATCTAAGAGCCCACAGGAGATACACAGCTGACTGAAAAGCAGCACTGGGCTCCAACTGAGAGCCAGTGGAGCATTGAGCAGCTTTTCATAGGCTAGAGGCATGATTAGGATGTACACTAGAGTGTAAACTGCTGTACAACTTGCACATTTGTTTTTCTGCAAGTAGCATGCTCTGCGAGAGACTGATAAACATAAATAAAAAGCATTCCAAACATCATGTTATTTAGTCTAACTGCAGTCATGTAGGTGGCACTGAAGAACAACCCTTGCTGACACGTTAATGGTCTAAAAGCTTTTGCAATATGTCACA
Source organism: Carassius auratus (assembly GCF_003368295.1). Taxonomy (NCBI): domain Eukaryota; kingdom Metazoa; phylum Chordata; class Actinopteri; order Cypriniformes; family Cyprinidae; genus Carassius; species Carassius auratus. The sequence continues at coordinate 2,224,870 of NC_039256.1, read as the reverse complement.
CCAGCCTCTCACTAAGCTTGTTGCTTTTATAAGTAATTGTGATTAGTTCCCCCATGAACTCTTGATTAAAGCACCCTGAGGTCTTTAATGTTGCATTTAAGATATATATATATATATATATATATATATATATATATATATATATATATATATATATATATATATATATATATATATATATATATATATATATATATATATATATATATGTTTTGATTTGCAATCATTCGGAATACCATTTTGTTAGATTGAGTCTCCATGCCAGATAATTAAGATCCAGCTCTGGATGCCAGATCCTGTCAGAAAATATCTGTTTTGTCTGTTATCTGAACAACTATTCAGCAGAACCCAAAACCCTTTATCTTCAAGTCTTGTCTGGTACCCAAAACTGTATTCACAGTCATCTATCAGCCAAGACATGACTGAGTGAAGCCAAAGAAGAGCAGAAGCAGGAGATGTGATGATGATAAAAAGGAGCAGAGATAATTGTATAAACGTCTCAGGATACATATGTAGTACGTGAGGACTGAGTATGTAGTACGTGAGACACTGCGTCTTCTAGGGGTCGCCTCGTCCTGACCCGTGTCTGAAGCATACATTAAAAAAACACCAACTTGTTGGCCGGCGACAGCCTCTGACGTCACTACCGGCGCGACTATAAACAAGCATCGGGAGAACACGTCATTCACTTATTCGTCTGAAGCTTGCGTCCAAAGCATGGCAGGGAGCTAGAGGACGCAGTGTCTCATTCCCTACTCAGGGAACTATGGTTACATTTGTAACCTGAGACATTCCCTTTCAAGGAAACTTCGAATTGCGTCCTCTAGGGGCCGTTTTGTGGAACAGTATACCCACGCCGCCATGCTGAGGGGACTGTAGGCCAGAATCATGGCGAACACTAAGTACCAACTCTACCATTTCCAACGGAGTTGCCCCTGGGACGTTTAAACGGCTGTCTGTGACAGTGCCCCTTACGCCCAAAAGGACTAAGCTACATACCCAACTTAATTGTTAGGGCCTTGGCCCAGGGTAAAGCTGAAGACTTGGAATCAGGAAAGATTCCTTTAAAGCAGGGATAGGCAACTCCGGTCCTGGAGGGCCACTATCCTGCAGAGTTTAGTTTCAGTCCTCATAAAAACTCACCTGCCTGTATCTATCTAGTAATCCCGAAAACACTGATTGCCTTGTTCAGGTGTGTTTAATTAGGGTTGGCGCTAAACTCTGCAGGATAGTGGCCCTCCAGGACCGGAGTTGCCTATCCCTGTTTTAAAGGGATACGGCTAAGAACCTAGCATTTTCTACCAAGTCTTGCCTGTCACACAGGGGCTACCGCTAGCTTACGCATAAGCTTGCTGAAAGAGCTGTCTCAACACTTCTCTAGTAGCAACACCCTGTTTAGATAGGTATCCGAGGATACATAGGTGGAGTGGCGCCCAAGATGAACAGGGCTTTTACCAACTCAAGAAAGAGCATGAAGCAACAGCGCAAAGCCCTCACCATATAGGATTTTAGAAAGAACGCAGAGTACTAGTGTGAACTTACCACAGTTTGGATTTCAGAAAGTGTGCAAAGACTTCACATGCACACTTACCATAGCATGGATTTTCAAATACTGTTCTAAGGAGGGGCTCTCGTGGCACTCTGATAGAGCAGCTCATAGATTGAATGTTGCATCTCAAAACAGTATGATTGAGAGTCATCAACTCAATCTATGGAAACAATACTGGAGTGCTCTGGTAAAAAAAAAAACAGAGAATTCAGTCTCATATGAGAGGAGAACTCTGAGCTCAGAGTAGCGCACTCATAGGCGACCCTTTTTGGAAAAAGGGGAGTGCTGCTAAACTACCACGAGAATCACCCAAATAGCCCCTCATGTAGAGGGAAGCGATGCTTGAGGTGTATAACCAAATACACACTGGCTGAATGAAGCCCAAGGAACCAAAGTCTAATCATCTCAAGAAAGGGAACGATGCGGAGCACGTAACCCTTACCATACAGGATTTTAGAAAGTGCGCAAAGTGTTCATGTGCACACTGACCACCATGTGGTTTTGAGAAACCATACAAAGCTTAGAGTGTGTACTTAAAGGTTCCTAAGCATTGCAGAGGTGTTGAATCGCACGGGAGAGGCAAGCTCAAATTTTACAAACCTCGGATGAGGGGAGCATCACCTGAGGCAGCATTTACAAGAAGACTTCTGTAACTGCCACCTCCACTTCCCACTAGATGCGACAGCAACACTTAGCGGCCAGGAGACCCCTCAGGGTGACCTGGCTGGACATCCATGAAATTCCCTGCAGTGCTGTGCCAGGCCTGATGATCAAGGAGGCTCCCTCAGAAACCTGTCATCTCAGCCACCTAATACCGGAACATGAAGCCGGATGGCTGGTGCTGGCGAGTGTTTAGTAAACACTGTAACTGAGCACTGCAAAGGAAACTCACAGAGTTTATAAGTAGACATGTAACAACCAGCAATTTAATACACATAAGTATATACAGACATGGTTACATTTACTCACCCACCCTCCTGCACTGGAGCCCCACTCAAGGTGTGCCTCCTTTTAGTCTGGACCATCAGTTGCTATGAACATAGAACCATAAAAAAACATTATAGGTCCAGCATAGGAGACTGATATGTGAGAGGTTTCCACCTAACCTCGATCAGGTGGAGAACTGGTGGTTACAGGGGAATTAGGAAGGGGAGGATAAGAGCAGAAGTTAACCCTCTGAAGTCGATTAACGCATATACACGTTATGAGACTATTTTCTCCTGATAACCTCTTAGACTCAAGAGGGTTAAAAATCCCCAAAGGGAACGAGTAGATACCTCAGTATCACTCCGATTCAGACGAGAACGCTGCCTCATCTAGTTCACACCCCTTAGGTTCTGCTTACCTCCTGGTGACCCACGATTCCTCTAACCCCTGCCCGCAGGTGGGGGAGAAGCGCGAGTTGCGACACTAGCCTTCTGTTCCCATCATTGATCCTCAGATCGAGACAGGCCAGGACCCCTATGTTGTTCAAGCTCAGACCTGGACCTTTGTGGAACGAAGGATCTGAAAGCAGCGGAGTGCGCCTTCGTCTCTCTGAACTTCTCAAATCGCCGTCTCAACGGAAATATAGAAAAGTTCAGAAGGCGAAAACTGAGCTTCGAGAAGAAAGCCTCAAAGGTTCATCCACAGATGTCTCTCCGCTGCTACCATTGCCGCCATAGTCCCACCCATGGCGGAGGCAGCTTGCTTGGTAGCACGGAGTGAGCTCCGCTACCTGATCTGAAAAAAGGCCCCTGCCTCTATCCAAGTTTCTTAGCAGATCAGTCAGATAAGCTTGAAGCACCAGCATCGTGTGTAATAAAGCCACAGCCTGACCTGCTACTGCGTATGCCTTACCATTTAAGTGAGATAATTTTCTGAAGGGGCTTAGATGTCAAGGAGGCAGATTAAGAGAGAATGTTTCCCCTGCAGAAATAATTTTTTTAGCTCTTTCTACAGGGGGCATCCCCTCATAGCTGTTTTCGCGCATCACCTCGATGTCGGCAGATTACTTTCATGCCGAAACCAATGGATGTGAGAAAAAAACAGCATCTTTCATTTCTTTTTGATCTCTGTATGGAGATCATGCAGAAATGGAAGGCTCACCTGAGCTGGAGGGCTTTGGTCAAAAAGATAACGCTCAATAACCTCCAACAGCTCTACATACACACGGCAGGAGAATTGAGAAGGCTCAGCCTCAGCTTCTTCACCATCCTTAAATATCTCCTGCTTTTCCTGGGTAAAAAACCCAGCAGAGCACAAACCTCAGTATCAGAAAGTGTTAAAGATATAACACCATCCTCACGAGGCTCTCTCTCTTCCGCCGCCATTACGAGCGCGAAAGGGAAAGTCCCTCTTTAAACCATTCAGACAGATCCACCAGTTTTCTCACAAGCACATTCTCCTCCGTGTCTCAGCAGAGACAGGTCCTGAACCGTGGGAAGCAGATGGCTGCCTTTTTTTCCATTTTCTATCAGAAGAGAGATGATCGAGAGAGGAGCAAATGAGGGAAAGATTGCTTGTGTCATCGGGTGTCAAATAACGCAGACACACATTGTCTAAACGCTTGCTAGTTGTCGCCATGATAAACAGAGAAAGAGTGCTCTTACCGGTTCTTTCAGGTGCATGCTTCAAACAGAACAGTCAGTGAAGACGAAGAAGATAAATGACGTGTTCTCCCTGTGCTTGTTTATAGTCGGGCCGGTAGTGACGTCTGAGGCTGTCGCCGGCCAACATGTGGTTTTTTTTTTCAATGTATGCTTCAGACACGGGTCACGAAGAGGTGTCCCCATAATGGCCCCTAGAGGATGCAGTTTGACGTTCCTTTGAAAGGGAACTTAGTTGTGTATATTTCAGTCCTCAATTAGTGTTATACCAAAGTAATTCACAACAACATCCCGTAAACCTTGAATTTCCATAACTATTGCCTTTTATCTCTTATTCATACATACAAAACAGTTCATGAAACCCCACAATCGTAGGATTAAATAATGAAAATGCATAAGCATGAAAAATAATTACAAATAATAAATATGAAAACATAATAAAAATAATAAATTATAAAAAAAAATGATATAAATGATAAAAATAATCAAATAATTTAATTATATAAATGGCTAATGACTAACGATTATAACATTTGAGTTGTTAAAGAGATCTGTTTTTGCCCAAGATCTCACTTTTAATTTTTCTTTCCTATAAGTCTCCATTTGATGTTAAAGTAACCTCATGTCTGTCTAGCACAGCAGTTCTCAATTCCAGTCCAGTGAATTGAGAACCGCTTGTCTAGCAGAAACATTTAACTTTTGAGATGATAAAGAGATCTCTTTTTATTTTATTTGTTCTCCCCTCTGGTTATCTTCAATGTCATTTATCAACACAATTTCAATCACAATACATGCATTGTCATATCTGAAGTTATGTTGTGTAGACAGTGTTTTATTGCACAATATTTTTACAGAGGAAAGCATATATTTACATTACCGTGATCTCAGGGTTTTGCACTTTGTGGGTGAAGTCTGTGTGTCACGCATCTCCGCTAATCAGGCACGTGCACAGGTAGGGCTCAACCTGTGCAGAGCACATTCCCTTTTTGCACTTACACTCCGAAGAGCCCTTTTTTTTGGTGTTTTTTTATGCTATTGGTCACCCTTTACGTCTGTATGTCTGTTTTACAAATATTTAGCAAATGAAAGTTCTTAAAACGAGCTTGTGTAAATCTTATTCGATCCTCAAGCTGTCAGTAAGCTGATAACTCCGCCCCCTCTATATTCATTGAATCAACTGAAGTTCCACAGCAGCCGCACAGTAGACAACAGCTGGGGCCTGTTCTTAGCTGGGGCCTGTTCTTCGTACGTTGCTTATTACATCCGAGATCAAATGACACATCCAAGATGATATCATAGTGCTAATCATGATCCGGCTATTTGGGTTCTTCGAACACACCTGTTGTGTATGATCAGTATCGCTGGATTGAGTTATCTGAGATAATTGCGCGTTCATGTGTTGTCTTAAAAGGGGATATGTATCGATACTCGAAACCATGATCAGCAGTGCAGCGATTGGCTGGTGGCAAGACGGCAATGTAATTACATCATATAATTTAAAACGACACCTGACGAAAAACTTGACAAATTTCTGGACTTTTACAAGGAAACAGCCAAGCAAACAAAACTACATAAATGTTATAATAGATACATGAAACAGATAATAGATACATGTATTTATTTTATTAGAATTTTTTAATGATTCCCAATTATTTAGATTCGCAATTTATAATAGTTGTGCAGTCTTTACATTTTTTTTCAATGTAGAAATTATATATTCATTTCATTTTATATTTGGAGAGATTTGTTACGTGGCAGCATTAATGAAAGTTTCTTAAGGGTCAATATCATGTTATCTGCATCTCCTGCGCTCCATCAAGACTCTAATACAATTATGAAGAAATAATTTTATGACAAATAAATATTTCTTAAGGACTACACAACATTTTTATATTATTTTTAATACATTTTTAAATGATTATTATTTTAAATTATTGTCCCTGGATCAGTATGATACTCTTGTAATAAAGTAGCGGTGGTAGCAGACATATTTTGAGTATCAGTTCTGGTTGAAAAGAAGCGATCTAATCCTGTTTACATGAAATAAGCTGCTCCCGAGCAGGTTTGAGTTTACGGATCTGTTGCTATGACAGCAGTTCCAGAATGAGCTTCGAAGAACCAAACGATCCAAGATCACACCAAATCGACAACATTCAAATCCAGCTAACTGAGTTAGCGACGTACGAAGAACAGGCCCCTGAGCTGAACAGTTTTGCGAAGGGTAAATAAATATCTTGTTGTTTGAATAAGTACTACTAAACACTATGTCTATAAAGGCTCATATTTTATTTATTTGATGTCTGACTGACTCACTGACTGAGACGTGGGAAGTCGCCTGAGAGAGAGGGCTAGCATTTGCCATCCAATACATAGCCAACACTTAAATAGCCTGTGCATACAGTAGCATTTCATCTTTTATAAAATGCGATTTTGGCCAAATGCATTTTACCACAGGAAAAACTGAGCGCTCTGTCTATATAGCTACAAAAACTAATTTGTAACCTGTAGATGAAAATGTAATGTGATGCCGGCAGCGGCAGGCGCCGTAGCCGTTTTAATGACGGACAAAAAAAAAAACATTTGCACGCATTCGCTGGTCAAAAACTATATATTGATAAGTAATACAACAACATATAATTTGTTTTTACAATCTGAAAAACATAACAGGTTCGCCCCCGCGCTGTTTCGTACTGGAACTTACACAAAGCGACAAGTGATCCTTGTCACCTAGATAACTATATTTCTAAGAAATTTCTTCTCTGATTTATGATTGCTGATACACTTAATTTATTAACATTTAGGCTAATCATGTTATGGTATACTCTCCATATACTCTCTCTATAAAATGTAGTGTAATATTTTTACAATTTTAAATAACTGTTTTCTATTTGAATATATTTTAAAATGTAATTTATTTTTGTGATCAAAGCTGAATTTTCAGCATCATTACTCCAGTTCAGTACTCTTAAAAAAAGAAACTATAGCCATACCGTTACTATAACATATCCAACATGTATCCGCCTACCTGGCAAAAATTTGATACTGTGGTGGACCAGGGATGTTGGTCTCTTGAAGGTCTCTTATTCACTACACTTTCCCTAAAATAAGTGTAAAAAAATAAATAAAAATAGTGTAGAAAAGTACAGTTGCAGTAGTAACAGATACATGGACAAATTTCAATCTTGTTTCTGACCCCATCATAGCACAGAGACAGTGCTCATTTAGATAAAAAATTATAACCGCTTATATTCAGATTCTGGCAAAATATGGGTGCTGGTACTACTGGATCTTAGTGCTTGTATTTGACACTGTCAATCATTCTACTAGAGAGACTAGAAAAATAGTTCTGGCTTTCTGGGATGGTACTCAAATGGTTCAGGTCATACTTAGAAGGGAGAGGTTAGTATGTGAATATAGGAGAAAACAAGTCTAAGTGGATGTCCATGACATGTGCAGTCCCACAAGGGTCAATTCTTGCACCGCTCTTGTTTAGCCTGTATATGCTCCCACTAAGTCAAATAAGGAGAATGAACTAAATTGCCTACCACAGCTATGCTGATGATACCAAGATTTACCTATCCTTATCGCCAAATGACTACATCCCCATTCACTCTCTCTGCCAATGAGGGGAAGTCGTGGCCTAATGGTTAGAGGGTTGGACTCCCAATTGAAGGGTTGTGGGTTCTAGTCTCGGGCCGGACGGAATTGTGGGTGGGGGGAGTGTATGTACAGTTCTCTCTCCACCTTCAATACCACGACTTAGGTGCCCTTGAGCAAGGCATCGAACCCCCAACTGCTCCCCGGGTGCCGCTGCATAAATGGCTGCCCACTGCTCCGGGTGTGTGCTCACAGTGTGTGTGTGTGTGTGTGTGTGTGTGCATTTCGGATGGGTTAAATGCAGAGCACAAATTCTGAGTATGGGTCACCATACTTGGCTGAATGTCACTTCACTTTCAATGCATTGGTGAAATTAACAGTTGGATGTGCCAGAACTTTCTTAAGTTAATCAAGGAAAAAACTGAAGTCATTGGCTTAAATAAATAAATATAAAGTTTTAGAGGTGAATGCATACCTTGACTCTAGGGGTCTAACAACTAAAAATCAAGTCAGGATTCTTGGTGTGATTCTGGAGACAGACCTTAGTTTCAGTAGTTATGTCAAAGCAGTAACTAAATCAACATACTATCAGCTAAAAAAATAAATAAAAAATTGCAAGAATTAGATGTTTTGTTTCCAATCAAGACTTGGAGAAACCTGTTCATTCCTTTATCACCAGCAGGATTGACTATTGTAATCGTCTCCTCGCTGGCCTCCCCAAAAACAACATTAGACAACTGCAGCTCATCCAGAACACTGCTGCCAGGATTCTGACTAGAACTAGAAAATCTGAGCATATCACACCAGTCCTCAGGTCCTTACACTAGCTTCCAGTTACATTTAGGATTGGTTTTAAAGTACTTTTACTCATTTATAAATCACTTTTAAAGATTTTAAAAGTTTTTAAAATCTTTGTTCTATTGTTGTATTATTATTTTATTTTATTTTATGTAAAGCACTTTGATTTATCATTGTGTATGAAATGTGCTACATAAATAAATTTGCCTTGCCTTCCCTTGCCTCTACTCCTACTGTCCAGACCATTAAAGGTGAAAACCCCAATGTAAGCACAACCTGTCAAACATTTTAATAACTGGGTCTTGAAAGAGATTGCAGCAAAACAATAAAGATATATTCTATATTTATTCCACCACATTCTCAGTTTTGACTCTTTTTTTTCTCAGATATTTTTCAAGTCTCATTTGTGTCTACAGTACTTATATTTCTCCCAAAGAATTTTAGGAGAAACATCTGAAATGCTGCTGATACTAAAACAAGAGATACATGATAATCTCATCTAAGTCTCCTGATCTTAGGAAGAGCAACCACTTAGCAATACATTTTTCTTATGGGACAGATTGTCAATTTTATTTTTTATGTGTGCTGAAAAAGTGGAAGCGTGAAAGAAGAAGGGGTGAGAGCTTGAGGTAAGCAATTTTATGATTAAGTGCCATGTCACGAAGATTTCACAATTTTTTTTTTTTTTTATTTATCCTTTATTTAACCAGGTAATCTCTTTTACAAGAGAGACCTGGCCAAGTTGCAGCGTAAAAAAAATCCAACTGTCTATAAGAAATAAAGGTAGTCATTTTCAAAGATTTCTGAAGAAGGTTCCAGGCAGAAGGTGCTGCAAACATAAAGGCTTTTTTCCCTAATTCTGTTTTGACATGGGGTACCAACAAGTGTAGTACATCATTTGAACGTAATCCATAATGGCCATGATTACTTGTTAAAAGGAAACTCAAATAAGTAGGACTAGTCCAAGAAGTGCCTTGTAAATTAAACATAGCCAGTGAGTGTAATAAAACCTAGTCCAGCTCTAGTTTGGATTCTTCCGGAGTATTTAAATTATTTGGTACTGGACCAGGGTTTGGATGAACACTACCAGAGAGTATAAGAAGGAGAACAACTATACATTTTCTTTTTATATTGTAACTAGTGCAGTGCTACGTTTCTATAAAAACAGTAATCTGGTCTAAAAGGAAGATAAAAATAAAAACATTTAAACCAATCATGTAGACCAAATAACTTAACTAAATCAGATAAATATAGAATTCTGTAGTCACAAATAGTCTGTGGATTCCAGCAGAGTTTGATGCCCATAGAGCCAAAGTCCCAGATAGTGCCCAGATATTTTTGGGACTGTGGAGAGAGCTCATCATATTCATAATTTCTATGAATCACCTCACTGGTAATAGCCAAAGATACAATTAGGACTAATGATAAAAGCATCATATTAATAGCACTCCAAATGTTACTTGAGTCTATTGACGGAATCAATCCAAGCCAGAGTCTTCCTTTCAAATCCAACCGTGGTGGTGAATGACGTCACGGTGTAAACAAGAAGAGTTCTCCAGGGTTTTACAAACTATCACAGCACAGAGACAGGACAACCTATCACAGGGAAGCCAACAATTCGGCCCCGATGAGCGACCTCTCAACTGGAAAGCGGGAAAAGCAGTCACAAGACGATAGACTTGGTAATCCAATAGGAAGCCGACCAAGGATTTGCCCGCAGTTCCAGGAAAACTCCAACGACTTGGACTCCAACAGGGAGTCCCGCGTATGACTGTGTCATAGAGTTACTCCCATGTAAGTCCCCGTCTAAAGGCAAACTTTAGTCTCTTTCTATTCTTGAGAGGGAGGCCATGGAGAAATATATTTCTGATTCTCTAGCAACAGGGTTCATTCGCCCTTCCTCTTCTCCAGCGGGGGGTTCTCATTTGTTATTAAGAAGGATGGTCCTCTGCTAACTTTTTACATAGAGCTGAACAACATCACGATGAAGAATAATTATCCGGTGCCATTGATGTCTTCAGCCTTCGAGACGTTACAGGGAGAATCCATCTTCACGTAACACTTATCATTTGGTCCGCATCAGGAAGGGGGATGAATGGAAAACTGTTTTTAACAACCCCAGAGGGCACTTTGGATATTTGGTTATGCCGTTCGGGCTTTCCAACTCTCCAGCTGTTTTTCAAGCCCTCGTCAATGGTGTGTTGAGAGACTTGGTAGATCAGTTCATATATGTTTACCTGGATGACATATTGACTTGTTCTTCATCTCTCCAGGAACACATGCAACACGTCAGGCGAGTACTCCAGAGGTTGCTAGAGAATGGACTTTTTGTCAATGCGGAGAAATCTGTTTTTCATGCACAGGCTGTTTCTTTCCTATGTTACATTGTCTCGTCTGAGGGAATATGTAAGGTTAAGGCTGTGATAGATTGGCCAAGTCCAGATACCAGTAAGGCTCTTCAGCGGTTTCTGGCGTTCTCCAATTTCTATCTGTGTTTTATTCGCAACTTCAGCCAACTAGTCGCACCTCTGACTGCCTTGACCTCCCCCAGAACGATGTTCAGGTGGTCCGATACAGCCGAAGCTCTATTTACCAACCTCAAAAGTCACTTTGTTCTGGCTCCCATCTTAGTCACCCCTGATCCCACACGTCAGTTCATGGTGGAGGTCGACGCGTCAGAGGTGGGAGTATGTGCAGTACTTTCCAAGTGCACTTCCTCAGATGACAAGATGCACCCTTGCACGTTTTTGTCCCATCGATTATTTCCCGCCGAACATTACTAAGACATTGGTAACCGAGAATTGTTGGCTGTCAAGTTAACGTTGGAGTGGCATCATTGGTTGGAAGGCTCGGGGGTACCTTTTATTGTCCGGACCGACCATAAGAATCTAGAAAAGCAACGGTCAGTCCAAGTGTTAGGGTTAAGGTCAGGAGGCGTTCCTAGAGGGGAGGGTACTGTCACATTTGGTAAAACCATTGTCTCTGTTGATCAATATGTGGGTGAAGTTTTGTGTGTCTCTCATCAGCACTAATCGTTTCATGTGGGTATCTCTGTAATTGTTCATCAGCCTGAGCTGCCACTCTTTACCAGCTCCCTATATATTACCATGTATTTCGTCTTGTGTTTGTCAGATCGTTGTTTGAAGCTTCCTGTGATATGTCTGGTTTCTCGTTCCCATTTCTTCCTGTCTTATCTTGTGTAACTCTCATTAAATATACTATTATTACTTGCAATTGCTTCCCGATCATCCTTACCATTACAGCAATAGGAGGGGGTAACCATCCAACTACCTGCAACAAGTTGTCATTGAAAAGAGAGTACATGAAGCAACAGTTTAACCCTCAAAAAATTATAGCAACTTTCAAAGTTGAAAATTAGAAGAGGCCATATACAGTTGGTATACAAGGTATGAAATTTAATATAAAAAAAATTAAACGTTTAAGACAATTTAAGAACAGTCCGTATACAGTTGGTATACAAGGTATGAAATTAAATATTAACAATTAAACATTTAATTCAATTGGTATGCAATATATATGAAATCAAAATGTAATTCCAGTGATGAATAAACATCAAGAATCCACAATGCCTATGAACAAAAATGGAGGTATGTTAACAAATATACAGTAATGCCTCAGGTCATAAACAAAAATAGTTCACAAAAACAAAAAATAACAATCCACAAACAAGGTAGCCCCATGGTAGACAGCCCCATGAAAGTTATCAGTACAATATTTTTTTTTTTAATTAAAAGAACTCTTGTAAACATAAAATGAAAATTTTTGACTGATTCCTATTAAGTACCTATTTCAAATTAATGGCATATCTGAAACAAGTATTTCTGTTAAAAAATAACACAAGGCTTGAAGTTGCCTGGCACAACTTACCCCAAACTACCCCCCTTTAGACACTCAACCCTACAATTTATATTCCCGGGAAATTAATACATTTACATAAGCACATTAACTGAATAATTGTAAGCCAAAAGAACTGACATGGTTTTAAACAGTGCCAATTTACCAACATGTATGTTATGTACTTTCAGATTAGATCCACAGGCACATAGCAGATCGGAAGGCATGGGGCCCTCATTTGCACCTACTGGCTCCAATTATTTGAAAGACACACACACACACACACACACACACACACACACACAGGGCCAATGGTTAAACAAACCATCCCTATTTGTACTGCCAAGATCAAACTGGGTTCTGCACTCAGTCATAAAGTGCATTGGGGCCAAGAACCCAGTGGTGATGACAGCTGCAATTACACACATCTGCCAGGAACAAACCAGCTCTCCCCAAGAGATAATGCCTATAAGTATCTGCAAAAAATAAACAGCTCATTAGTCCTTTACCCTTCATGGAGGTTAATGTTTACAGCTCATGTGCTCTGTGAAGGCTTCATAGCTGATGTCCATTACCCCATTCCAAACACCACACCAAAAGGCATATGAAATGTGGCACATTAACAAGACAACTCATGTGCTATTTATTCCAGGTCTTCTGCAGCTTAGATTTGTACTGTATTTCTCTGTGTTTAATGTCATAGGTCTGGAAAGCTGCTAGGGTTAGGCCCATTCTTGTGCCAGCACTAGATGTATATGGACAAAAATTATTAATTTAGCATTGTGTACTTCTGGAGGTTCTGTGGCAGACATCCTGCTGTGCAATATGTGTCAAACAATGAATGGAGTATGCATGGTAGAACCACACACAGAATGTGAACAACCCCTTACTGAGAAATTCAGTTTGAGTGGGTGGAGAATGCTGTCTTCTGGTCAGAAAGGCTGACAAATGGATGTGTAGGAGAACATTTCTTGTGCCCTAACAGAAGATACTTCAAATTGAGCTATGTAACAGACAAACTAGTTCCTGTAATTCCAGTGTGGAAGCAGGATGTGCTGTATGTGACACATTACGCTGCAAGAAACACAGAGCCATGGATAATCAAAAGAGACTTTAATTGTATCCAACACAGAGGGTAAATCCAATGCAGGGAACAGGAGGTTGACACGTGTACATTACTTGTAGACCCGGCAGAGACAGACTACACAGACTGGGACTTATAAACACAGGGAAATCAGGGGAATATAGGTGCATGGAATCAAAATCAAACTAATTAACAAAACTGACAGGACAGGAACATGACCAAATAAGGCAACAGAAACATGGGCAAAACATGACACAGACAGTCCAAAATCCTGACAGTATGCAAGTAAAGATAACACTTTAGTTCAGTTACCAATTCTCATTATTAACTAGCATGCATACTAGTGGCAAATTGACTGCATATTAGTATTAATTAAGCACATATTAATGGCTTTTTCTGCATTAGCATATTTTGGATCCCATTATCCAACCTAAACTTAACAAGTACTTTACCTTGTAATAAGCAGTGAATTAGGGGTTTATTGAGGCAAAAATCAAGTTAATAGTTAGTTAATAGTTAAAAATGGTCTGTAAACTAAAGTGTGTCCCAAGTAACTTGTTTTGTGTATGGCAGAAATAGTCTAGTTGGAGTCCACATTATTTAGAACTATACTCTTTATCTTAATTGACCAGCTTCAAGTTGAAATAGACTTTAATGGGTAATATTCAAATTTTTAAAACCATTCAACAACTTTTGAATAGCCATTATTTAATTGGGAGTTATTGGGAAACTAGCAACACCTGCTCCACTCACCGGTCTCGAGTCCCGCGGAGGAGATCAGAAGGATACAAAAGAGGAGCGACGATAGTGAAGGACGACAGAGGACCAGGCCTAGGTTTTATTTTGTGTTTGGTTTTTTTTTGTCCGTGCAGTAGTTCCCGCTTTCTTCTTCCCGTGACTATGAAGGTTTATAGCATTACATTGGTGACGAAAGCCGAGAGGAAGGAGAGACACACTGCCGCTCAGCCCTCCATCAGCTGGGTGAACTCTTCCACGGTGCCTGGCGGCGGCACTGGATGACCCATCCTGTTACAGGAAGACGGCAGGAGTATCCTGTTCCCTGCTCCTCATCTGTCATGGTGAATGGCAGCAGGCTCCGGCCCCAGGCGAATGGCGGTGACTCCTCTGCTCCACACATTTACACATTAAGGTTTATAAACTGTTTTCTAAATGCATGTAATAGATGTGATGTGAACAGTACATCATTGCATGCAGATAGATCTATCTATTTATCTACAGACAGACAGACAGACAGACAGACAGACAGATAGATAGATAGATAGATAGATAGATAGATAGATAGATAGATAGATAGATAGATAGATAGATAGATAGATGGATAGAAATGCAGAAATGCAGAGGGCAGTTTCTGCCTGTCTGCATGTGTTGCCATGGCAGATGATTTAAATGTATCCTTGAATATTAAACTGCGGAGAAATGCAGTAAAAGAATGCTTTAATGTTGATGAATTAATTGTCTTTATCACGGCTATGCCTCTGAAGAGAGAACTAATAAAGATGTGAAAGATCTACCAGTGTGTGTGTGTGTGTGTGTGTGTGTGTGTGTTTGTTTTCTGCCAGTCTGTCAGATTTTGAATGTGTCAGGTGCAAGCTCATTTTTTGGTCTACTCTATATGATGGAACCATAGGAAACTATTAAATATTTAATAGCATTTATATAATAACATTTTACAGCATGATGCTGACTATAGAAATGTCTATTAGTTAGAAAAGTCAGTTCATTTATTTGGGGAGAAAAGCACTTACATCATTTTTCATTAAAGATTTGATAAAAATAATGCAATCTGTAGATATTTTTTGCTTTGAAAATATATTTAGAAAATATGGTTTGCAAACAAATTTTCTGGTTAAAAAAGTATGTCTTAAAATACTGTGCATTTTGCATCATGAACATTGTAGTTGTGTTTAATAATATAATAATGTAATGTCGTTAAAAAGGTCTTACACACATTCATGAGGGTCTACAGGTGAAAACTATGATAAAAATGACTCCCCCTCTTACTTTATTTATTTATTTATTAAGCATTTTTATTTATTTAAAACATTGTTTTAATAATTTTATCTGTGTAAAGCTCATTTTTGGTTATAGTCCATTTACCAAGAATCCAATCTAAAAATGTATTTTAATTCATTAATATATTTTTTGAATTAATGAAGACACAAAATGCAGCATCACATCATTAACCTACTTGCATTACTGAGAAATTGTACCTACTTTGTATCATTAGAAGTCTCATTAATGAGTTATGAAGCCTAAGGATGCCTGCACTCATGTAGTCTGGAGTGTACTCATGACTAGGGAAGCATTGTGAACTGAACATCATGGGAAAGCGCTGTGACCAGAGCTGATCCAAAAGCCCTGATGAGAGATGAGTTGAGTTTCATTTGCTGGAAGCATTGATTGCTCAATCCTCAGATATCAATCCTGCTCTCCCATCATCGCGTTCTCCACACAAATCAGACCTGTGGAGTGCAGCTTATTTTAGGGGACATTAACAACTGTTAATAGATGGCAAACCAACTCATCTTTTTCCAGTGTCACATCGTGCTGTATACAAATGAATGAGGATAAAGATGAAAGTTTCAAAAGCCTTTTACTCAAAACACAGGCAATTCAAACACAGGGTAGATAGAGCACAACACAGAATTAAAATCAACAAGTCTGGAAAACTAGAACTGAAAACACAGGAACTTAAATACCCAGAGGAGACACAGCTGAACGTGGTAGCACATAAAATCAGTAACTGTAGTGACAAATAAAAGTTAAATTCAATTCAATTTAATTCAAGTTTATCTTCATAGCGCTGTTAACGATACAAATCATTGCAAAGCAACTTTACAGAAAATTAAGTTGCTACTATATATATATATATTTTTTTATTGAAACATCTTCAGATGCACCTGAACACATCATCAGTGATGTTACCTGAGGTCCTCAGGTGTTTCGGGTCTTTCAACATCAGACACCCTCGCCCAGGTGACCCTTGTTGTTCCTGTAATGCCCAGCACAGTAAAGGCTTTGTGAAGGGAGCGCCCCACAAATCCTCTGCAGCCAACCTCGATAGGCATGCATCTCACCTTCCAGCCCTGTGCACAGCAGTCTGTGACCAGATGTTCATACAGTATCTGGTCATCTTTCTTTCGTGGGCTTCTCCCAAGCGGTCCTCCCATGGCACAGTCAGCTCCATGATGATTATGCTCTTGGTGCTCTCTGAGACTAGAATGATATCTGGCCTCATAGTTGTGCTGACAATGTGCTGGGGGAATTTCAGCTGCTTCTCCAAATCCACAGAGAGTTTCCAGTCCTTGGCTGATGCCAGGATCCCTGCTGGTGCCTTCCTCCCTGCTTGTGGCTGTTCTCCTGCCCTAACAAATGCGATTGAGCAATTGGTGTTGCTCCCTTGACCGCCTTTGCTGATCTCTTTGCTGATGTTGTCTGCAATAGATTTCAGCACCTGGTTGTGACGCCAAGTGTACCGACCCTGGCTGAGCGCTGTTGGGCAGGAACTCAGAATGTGCTCCAGTGTTCCCCAAGCTGGGGACAATTGGCAAGTTGGTGTGTCTGCTTTTCCCAACGTACAGAGGTTTGCTGGGCTAGGCAGGACGTTGTACACTGCCTGAATCAGGAAGGTTATGTAGTGTGGCTCGGTTTGCCAGAGCTCCATCCAGGTGCTTGAAAAGTAACTTACAGTTTAGTATAGAAGGTCTAAAGGGGACTAGCAAAAAAAAAAAAAAAAAAAAAAATCAGATGTGTGTAATATGATTATTATCTGAATGTTTCTAGATGTATCTACTGTAAATACACACAGGATCTGTCTATCTTCCATCTTGTTTAGATTTTCACACCAGAACTGAACATGTCATTGTACATTATTCAAGTTGTCATGTAATTAGCACCCAATAGCATCAAAGCTAAATTAGTTTGAACTTTGAGCATTGTGTTACCTCACTTGACGACTGTAGCTAGACACTTCACTCCATAGTCTCCACTGTATTTGGGAATGTTGTGAAACAACCTTTACAGTCATATTGACAGAATTTTGAAATTAAATGATATTACACAATATTAAATTATATTATGTAATTTGTGGTTCAAACTTATATCTAAATTTGTTGAAAATTTGTGTGGAACCTATACGGGTGAATATGGGTTCACCAAACAAAAAGAAAAAAAATCTAAACTGTTGAGATCATCCAGCTGGTGAGCAGAGAATGTTTTCCTCTTTAATAATCATCTGAGAAAGGTAGATGTGAGTCAGCTTGATCCTTTTCTGTATATAGTTCACATGGTGGCACATGTTAACAAGGCCATGAGGTACATTTTTTAATGCTATGCGATGCACATGAGGTGTGGCCACACTTGAATGGTAAAAAATAATGGAGGCCATTTTTTATTCGAGAACAGAGGGAAGGCATTGGATAAGCATGACAAAGCTGAAAATCTTTTGACAGAATCTCAGCCAAGTTGGAATGAGTTTTAGAGGTCAGGGGATGAATCCAATTCAATTCAAGTTTATTTGTATAGCACTTTTTACGATACAAATCATTACAAAGCAACTTTACAGAAAATTACGTTTCTACAATAATTAGTAGTAGCTTATAAGTGGTGACTGTCAGTTTGTGTGCACATGACAGGATTTTTCTGAAAAATTGACATTGTCAGCCAGACGAAGAACATTATCAACAGCAATTTTTATATGATGCAATCACACTTGTAGCAATATTTGTTAGTTCTGTTTGTTGATTCAGGGTTAGCATCATCTGGGGTCCTCTGAGGGGTTGGCATCATCTCTTCTCAGATGTTCTGGATCCATAGATGCTGTTTCAACAAAGTAAAATTAATTAGTTTAACCCAAGCTAAAGAAAAAGAATGTGCATTTGATCAGATGCAACTGCAGTCACAATTTAAGAGATGCATTATTCGAATGTGTTTTTTCTGCTTCGTGCTGGCCTTGCTGCTGCTTTGTGTAGCTGTTTTTTTCTCTAGAATCTTTATCTTACTATCACTCTCTTTTGTTTAAAGTGGTAAAATATAACTTAATTCTCACCATATTTCTGATATTATCGATCAATCTTATCAGATTAATTTTGAACGTTCCCTTTTATTTTAAATTCATGAGTGCAGTGCACCTGCATTGCGTTAGCACTTGTTAGCCTGTCATTAGCGTTTTCGTTCGTACCTACCGCTTTTTTTTTCTTCTCTCCTTTCTCTTGCTACTCTCCTCTTGCTCCAGTTTTTCAGAAATTCATCAAACAACTGTGGTAAGAATATTTCATCAAACACGGTGAGTAATGGCTTCTCCTGCTATTTTTATTAGCACCTCTTGCCACATGTACAGTTTATCTATCTCTGTCGCTGATGAGGGATTCACATGTGATAAATGCAGGGAAATAGTTGGGCTGACAGGGAAGATTTCAGAATTAGAGAGACACATCCAAACTTTAATTGAGGACAGTAAGAATGTTAGGGGTCTAGATACAGCTTTGAATGTGTCTAGCTCAGGGATTCCTGTACATTGTTCGGTTCCGGCAATAGAGCAGCTGGGCAACTGGGTGACAGTGACGAAGCATAGTCGTGGGTCAAAACACCGCTCTTCTGTTCCGATCAAAACATTAAACAGTTTCTCCCCACTCAGTGATGCACCCACTGAGAAACCTGATGAAAGTGCTGTAGTTATTGGTGATTCTATTGTACAGAACATGAATATATAGACACCAGCCACCATAGTCAAATGTTTACCGGGAGCCAGAGCGCCTGACATCTTATGCTCTGGTCCCCTCCCTGCTTACCGCGGTGACGAGATGCATAGCAGATTGTCATCACTCAATGGCTGGATGTCTAAGTGGTGCCCGCATAATAACATAGGTTTCACAGACAATTGGACGAGCTTTTGGGGCAGACCTGACTTGTTGAAAAGAGATGGACTTCATCCCTCCTGGGATGGCGCTGCTCTTCTCTCTAGAAATATAGCACATAGTCTTAGTGTTTATACTTGACTAAATTTGGCCCAGGTCAGGAAGCAGACAGACTGGCTAAATAGACTGTCTGCTAGCTGCCTCACGTGGTCAGTTAATTGATTTTAATATCCATGTTGATAATGAAAAAGATGCATTGGGATCAGCATTTCTAGACATTCTGAACTCTATTGGGGTTAGACAACACGTCTCAAGACCTACTCATTGTCGAAATCATACACTAGATTTAATACTGTCACATGGAATTGATGTTGATGGTGTTGAAATTATGCAGCCAAGTGATGTTTTCTCAGATCGTTATTTAGTTTTGTGCAAACTTCATATAGCCAAAATTATAAATTCTACTTCTTCTTACAAGTATGGTAGAACCATCACTTCTACCACAAAAGACTGCTTTGTAAGTAATCTTCCTGAAGTATCCGAATTCCTAAGCATATCCAAAACCTCTTTATGATGAACAACTTTATGATGCAACAAAAACTATGGACTCTCTCTTTTATAGCATTTTAAATACAGTTGCTCTTTTACATTTAAGGAAGGTTAAGGAAAACAGTCTGACACCATGGTATAATGAGCATACTCGCACGCAAAAGAGAGCAGCCCGAAAAATGGAGCACAGCTGGAGAAAAACAAAACTAGAGGTATTACGTATTGCTTGGCGGGAAAGTAACCTATCCTACTGCTAGATCTGATTACTTTTCATCTCTTTTAGAAGAAAACAAACATAACCCCAGGTATTTATTCAATACTGTGGATAAATTAACAAAAAATAAAACATCAACAAGTGTTGACATTTGCCAACATCACAGCAGTAATGACTTTATGAACTACTTTACTTCTAAAATCGATACTATTAGAGATAAAATTGTAACTATTCAGCCGTCAGCTACAGTACCGCATCAGACAGTGCACTATAGATCTCCTGAGGAACAGTTTCACTCATTATCTACTATAGGAGAGGAAGAATTGTATAAACTTGTTAAATCATCTAAACCAACAACATGTATGTTAGACCCTATTCCATCTAAGCTCCTAAAAGAGGTGCTTCCAGAAGTCATAGATCCTCTCCTGACTATTATTAATTCCTCATTGTCATTAGGATATGTCCACAAAACCTTCAAACTGGCTGTGATTAAGCCTCTCATCAAAAAAACACAATTTGACCACAAAGAGCTAGTTAATTATAGACCAATATCGAATCTCCCTTTTCTGTCCAAGATACTAGAAAAGGTGGTATTCTCACAATTATATTCATTCTTAAGAGAAATGGTATCTGTTAAGGTTTTCCAGTCAGGATTTAGACCATATCATAGTACTGAAACTGCTCTCCTTAGAGATACAGTATTGTTCAAAATAATAGCAGTACAATGTGACTAACCAGAATAATCAAGGTTTTTAGTATATTTTTTATTGCTACGTGGCAAACAAGTTACCAGTAGGTTCAGTAGATTGTCAGAAAACAAACAAGACCCAGCATTCATGATATGCACGCTCTTAAGGCTGTGCAATTGGGCAATTAGTTGAAAGGGGTGTGTTCAAAAAAATAGCAGTGTCTACCTTTGACTGTACAAACTCAAAACTATTTTGTACAAACATTTTTTTTTCTGGGATTTAGCAATCCTGTGAATCACTAAACTAATATTTAGTTGTATGACCACAGTTTTTTAAAACTGCTTGACATCTGTGTGGCATGGAGTCAACCAACTTGTGGCACCTCTCAGCTGTTATTCCACTCCATGATTCTTTAACAACATTCCACAATTCATTCACATTTCTTGGTTTTGCTTCAGAAACAGCATTTTTGATATCACCCCACAAGTTCTCAATTGGATTAAGGTCTGGAGATTGGGCTGGCCACTCCATAACATTAATTTTGTTGGTTTGGAACCAAGACTTTGCCTGTTTACTAGTGTGTTTTGGGTCATTGTCTTGTTGAAACAACCATTTCAAGGGCATGTCCTCTTCAGCATAGGGCAACATGACCTCTTCAAGTATTTTAACATATGCAAACTGATCCATGATCCCTGGTATGCGATAAATAGGCCCAACACCATAGTAGGAGAAACATGCCCATATCATGATGCTTGCACCTCCATGCTTCACTGGCTTCACTGTGTACTGTGGCTTGAATTCAGAGTTTGGGGGTCGTCTCACAAACTGCCTGTGGCCCTTGGACCCAAAAAGAACAATTTTACTCTCATCAGTCCACAAAATGTTCCTCCATTTCTCTTTAGGCCAGTTGATGTGTTCTTTGGCAAATTGTAACCTCTTCTGCACATGCCTTTTTTTTAACAGAGGGACTTTGCGGGGGATTCTTGAAAATAGATTAGCTTCACACAGACGTCTTCTAACTGTCACAGTACTTACAGGTAACTCCAGACTGTCTTTGATCATCCTGGAGGTGATCATTGGCTGAGCCTTTGCCATTCTGGTTATTCTTCTATCCATTTTGATGGTTGTCTTCCGTTTTCTTCCACGTCTCTCTGGTTTTGCTCTCCATTTTAAGGCATTGGAGATCATTTTAGCTGAACAGCCTATCATTTTTTGCACCTCTTTATAGGTTTTCCCCTCTCTAATCAACTTTTTAATCAAAGTACGCTGTTCTTCTGAACAATGTCTTGAACGACCCATTTTCCTCAGCTTTCAAATGCATGTTCAACAAGTGTTGGCTTCATCCTTAAATAGGGGCCACCTGATTCACACCTGTTTCTTCACAAAATTGATGACCTCAGTGATTGAATGCCACACTGCTATTTTTTTGAACACATCCCTTTCAACTAATTCAACGAATTGCCCAATTGCACAGCCTTAAGAGCGTGCATATCATGAATGCTGGGTCTCATTTGTTTTCTGAGAATCTACTGAACCTACTGGTAACTTGTTTGCCACGAAGCATTAAAAAAAATATACGAAAAACCTTGAATATTCTGGTTAGTCACATTGTACGGCTATTATTTTGAACAATACTGTACATCAGTTGTTCTCAAACATCTCACACCAAATACCCCTAGATTAGAGTCCAAGATTAAAAAGGTTTTATTTAAAAGGGGTATAGAATAAAATAAAAAGTGTTTAGTGGTATACATATCACAGTTTGGGAACCACTGTTGCTTACTTTACTTAATCTGTGATGGGTGGGAATAGTGAGAGCTTGTGGGGGTGTGCGTGAGGGCTTGCATGTGCCGCGTGTGTGAATGTATGTGAGTGCGTGGCTAATAATTTTTTTAGTTTTTTTGTTATTGTATTACTATTTAATTATTATGATTATTTTTTTTTTATATATGATTGTATCTACTCTGTTGTTCTGCTGTTCTATGTTGTTTGGACGTGATCTTGAGAAATGTTTGTAAATAAAATGTTTGTAAAATAAATATAAATAAATAAATTGTTCGGGAGGCAGACACACTCTTGCAGTTTAAATCTAGATTAAATACCCATCTCTTTAACCTGGTTTACACACTAATATGCTTCTAATATCCAAATCCGTTGAAGGATTTTTAGGCTGCATTCATTAGGTAAACCGGAACCGGGAACACTTCCAAAAACACCCGATGTACTAGCTACATCATTAGAAGAATGACATCTATGCTAATATTAGTCGGTTTACTCTCTTATTTCGAAGTCACCGTAGCCACCAAATCCAGTGTGTATCCAGATCAGAGGGTCACTGCAGTCACCCGGATCCAGTACGTATCCAGACCAGATGGTGGATCAGCATCTAGAAAGGACCTCTACATCACTGAAAGACAGCGGAGACCAGGACAACTAGAGCCCCAGATACATATCCCCTGTAAAGACCTTGTCTCAGAGGACCACCAGGACAAGACCACAGGAAACAGATGATTCTTCTGCACAATCTGACTTTGCTGCAGCCTGGAATTGAACTACTGGTTTCGTCTGGTCAGAGGAGAACTGACCCCCAACTGAGCCTGGTTTCTCCCAAGGTTGTTTTCTCCATTCTGTCACCGATGGAGTTTCGGTTCCTTGCCGCTGTCGCCTCTGGCTTGCTTAGTTGGGGTCACTTCATCTACAGCGATATCGTTGACTTGATTGCAAATAAATGCACAGACACTATTTAAACTGAACAGAGATGATATCACTGAATTCACTGATGAACTGCCTTTAACTGTCATTTTGCATTATTGACACACTGTTTTCCAAATGAATGTTGTTCAGTTGCTTTGACACAATGTATTTTGTTTAAAGCACTATATAAATAAAGGTGACTTGACTTAATGTTTTAATTCAAAATATTAAACCAAATGCAATAATAAAAAATGTAAAAAAGCAAATAAATCATAACCTATACTTTAAATGGAATTTGAAAATAGTATAAAATAGCACATTTGAAAACACAAACTGTGGTAACGGAATTGGCATTATTACCCTGCCATGTATTATTTTGTCCCAGGCCCTGTCAATTTAAGTGATGGCAGTGGATGTGGAAGCAAGTAATTAGCAAATGCTGGTGATACAGAAGGTGAAAGGGATCATAGAGGATGTGTCTTTAGTAATAGTGCTACCTGAACTCCAGACTTTCCACATTAGACAACAATTCCTTAGCTTGGCAACCCTTGTACTCGTCCCTTGACAGTGAAGTCTCTTAATATCTGCAATGTCTTATCATGTAGTAATCCCCTTAATGCATTATAATAGATCAGGTTTACCTCTTCTCTGTACTCCAGTCAGAAGGAACCTAGATGGGGCACAATTAAGTTGGCTCGGGTCCAGCGTACCTTTCCCTTACAAGCCAATGCTGTCAGCAGCATACTGCAGCTATAAAAATGTAAATGTGCATGGGGCAGGATAACAGGCCCAGTTTTCTGCTTCAGCGGCTTCATGCATGAACATTCAACAGAGCATCTGTTCTTGCTTACTGTGAGCTATCCTATGTGTGATTAAATCTGAGAATGGGAATCATTCACAAAACAAAAACACCATTTAGCACTGCGGAAGACGCTGAGTGCGTGAAGTGTTTAGGTGTTACCATAAACTGTAAAAGTCAAAGTTGTCAATAGCACTTCACGAGAATAGTTGTTAATTTTCTGGTGAACATAACAATATTTACACTGCTGACTTGCAGTACTATATATATCACAGAGATGGAACCATCTTCTCTCTGAAAATGGCATTCAGGGAACCCGAGCAAATGGATTATACTTCTAATTTTGCTGATCTAGATGAAGAATAACATAGCCCATGTGTGGTCTGAAACTAGGTAAAATACATTAAGCAAATAAATATCGAATGTAAAAATAAGTTAATTGCACAATACAACCAAAGGAATCAAGCCACAACACAAACATTTATTTTTAGATAAACACTTCAGTACAGTAGTAGTCCAGTAAACTCCTTATGATTTTTTAATTAACTGCAGACTTGTTTACTCATTCACTAATGACTATAGAGTTTTGTCAGATTATTGATTGATTGATTGATTGACTGATAGACTGACTGACTGACTGACTGAACGACTGATTGATTGATTGATTGATTGAATGTATTTGGACACTCAAGGCAATATTGCATGAGTTAAATGCAATATGCCATCAAAAAAAAAAAAAAAAAAATGAAAAGAACCTGAACACAGATTTGTGTCTGGTTGGCAAAACAACTTTTTCCTGCCTGTCTGTGCAGTCACTTTAGTAAAAAATTTTCTAAGCAATAGCTATAAACATTGTTTATGCACAGCATAAATGTAAACTTGAATCAAATCATCTGCAAAAGCTAAATGGAAAAGACCAGGTGTGGTCCTCTCTCTCTTTATACATTTGTTGCTCGTGGCTTCCGGCGAACAGCAGCACCTCCTTAGTCTCCTTGTAAATGCAGCGAATTGATCCGTCTCCCTGGCAAGTCACTCCAGTGATGCCTCAACGATAGGGTGACCACCCGTCACGCACAGCGTTTCAAGCCCAATTCATGCATCCCACAAATTGAGACTGTGTGACTCATAATCAATGCTTGCTCAAAAAAGTTGGTCGCTCTATATCTTCGAGTCCCAGGCAGCCAAACGAACATTACTTGACAGTACAGCATGCTACTGTTGCCACACCCACCCCTCAGTTGAACTGCTGACTAGGTTGTTGTCAACTTTTTCATTGTTGTCATGACAGCGCACGGACGTGCATACTAGACACACTGGGAAGGAACTTTTAGATGCTCGCTTTACAATTCGAAAAATGGAGAAAGTGAGGCACCGCCATCATCAATTAAAAAAGAGAAGGTGTGTCCTGTTTCAAACTGTTTTTATTTTCTCTTTCATGCGCCTATCTTTACTAACATGCAAGTTCACCATCCTTTCTCCCCCTTCTCGTTCCGTAAACCTCTGGAGTTGAGAGTTTAGACTTTTTTTTAACTGTTCCTGTGGTTTTGAGCAACTACAATTCATTTCAATCCTGTAATTTTATATTATAATTTATTTAAAGTGAATAAATTGTAATGAAAAATAAATAAAATAGCTAAAGTAAATCGTAAGTGGAAATGCATCTGTCAATTCTGTCATGAGGATACATCAGCAATTACACATGTTTAGGGGAATAGGTCATTATTAATATACCATATAAGGTGGTATGTGCTAGAAATGGGTAAACCACTATCAGTGAGTCTGTCCATGGGTTGGGGGCACCGCCGCGCACGGCAGTGTCGCACACTGTCCCTCAGAAACATACCCCTTGTCCCCCCTTGGGCTTATTAGCAGATGGTCACCCTACTCATCGAGCAGAAGCTGCTGCCCTGTCCTCCTTGCCATCCAGTACATCTCAAAAAGGCTCTGTGATAGCGTGTTCCCCCTGGGTTTTGGCACCAATTTATCACAGTTCATATGATAGGTAAGAAGAAGGTGGGAACTGGCTCAACATAACTAAATTTGAATCAAATTATGCACAAATAAAATGTCCTAAGCCTTGTCTTATTTCTTTTTTCTTTCTGTCCTCCTGATATCAGTTCAGAGCTGCTCTGTGGAACCCATGACTGGTGGGTCACGCAGGTGTCTGTCATTAGAATTCATTCAACTGACCTTGGCCATTCCATGGCAGAGCATTTATTCAACTGTCCTCACTCTGTTCCCACGGCTCTCGGCAAAACCTTCTTTGTGACAACAGGCAACACAGTCTTAACAAGCAGTTCTCACCAGATATTCTGAGATGATTCCTTCTACTGGCAGTGGCCAAGGTACAAAACTGTAAAGCATAGTCAGTGATGGATTGTTTAAAAAGTGAAAGTGAAAAAGTGACATGACATACAGCCAAGTATGGTGACCCATACTCAGAATTCGCGCTCTGCATTTAACCCATCCAAAGTACACACACACACACACACACACACTGTGAACATACACCTGGAGCAGTGGGCAGCCATTTATGCAGCGGCGCCCGGGGAGCAGTTGGGGGTTCGATGCCTTGCTCAAGGGCATCTAAGTTGTGGTATTGAAAGTGGTTAGAGAACTTTACATGCACTCCCCCCACCCACAATTCCTGCTGGCCCGAGACTCGAACTCACAACCTTTCAATTGCAAGTCCGACTCTCTAACCATTTGGCCACGACTTCCCCTGGAGAAAATGATAGTGCAGTCATGGCATTTCAGTAAACCATTAGGTATGGAATCCCGTTATTCAAATAAATACCCATTTGTACAACAGACAGTTGCATGTTCAGGCACTGGTCACTATCAAACACATTAAACAACAGCCATCTCTCAGTTTACTGTTTCTGGCCATGAGCCCAGAAATCCATTTGACTTACATATGAAGAATGTGCCTGGCACTGTTCTCCATATTCTGCAATTTTATACTCCAATTCAGGTAGAACTGAATTAAAAAGCACAGCTCACAGTAAAAGAGTGTGTTGTGTAAGATAAGGGCCAATGTGACCTCTCCTAAATGAGACAATTTCTACCCTGTCTGAAAATCGTTGTATGGTCGCTAACTTTACCCTCAGGTGAGCTGATAAGAAATAATAAAAAGAAATAATGCAATATTTTTAAAGTCAAAGGATTTGCAATTGAAAAGGAAAGGTAAGCTGATCATTTTTTTAAATAAAACTAGGCAAAAGAGGTTTGAGCTTACCAGCATGCTGTGTGATTGACTGGACATTGAATATGCCAGACTAGCAGTGCTTCAGCTAGCCCTAACCATTGCTTCCAAAGATCTATTTCTCATGAAACTACATCAATACTTTAGAACCTTATATTCATACTATATGTATGCATGCCTGTGGCATTCATATTTCCCACAATTTAATAAATTAAAACTAGCAATTCTCAGTGCTTTCTTAGCCACTGGGAATGCAATTCATTTTCATGTTCTTGACTATTATTTTCTTGCCTAACATGATAAAGCAACAAGTTATGTTTTTTTACATTATTTATGTCTTAAGGGTATGTAATATATATATATATATATATATATATATATTAGAGCAACAAATATCAAAATATGGAAAATAATGGCTGTGGAAGCACAAAGATAGAGCTGGCATGTCAATGGCTATATACAGTGATTGGACTGGTTTTTGTGTCTATTGATATAGATTGTGGATTGGACATGAGGTATGGATGTAGGGTTTACTATATTCTTTTTTTTTTGTAACACCAGAAGGTTAAATAATTTTAACTGCATGAATGAAGAAAATACTAAAAGAATGCTCAGCAACTGGTTTGCTACCAGGCTTTTCCCCATGCACTGATCGGCAGATCTGATTTTGCCATATTACTCCTTATTACGACATCTAAATAAAAACTTAAAGCCAACAAACACAGATCATTAACTGTTAAGTTGTGGTTGCTGGAGGCTGTTGATACGTTAAGGGAATGCTTTGACTGTATTGAAAGGAATATGTTTAAAAGTGTTTGAAATAGACATTAAACATAAACTTCCGTTAGTAAAAAAAAAAAAAAAAAAAAAAAATGGCTGACGGCATATATATATATATGTCACAGGTCGGAGCGGACCACAGATGTTGCAAGTCACGCCCCTTCCTAGTTTCCACCTCGAGGAGGTCCCAAAGCCACCCCAATGACCAGACACACCAAGCGTAAGTAATATTAAAGCAACTTTATTTAAATTAATTAAAATAATTCAGGGAGGGGGAGGCAAATCTTAAAATTATCATCTCTGTTCAGCAGGAGGAGAAAGGGGCCGGAGAGGACTATGCGGCGAGGGTTAGTATGTCCACAGAGGGAAGAGGGGGACGGAGCTCCTTCGTCCCTTTCGAAAACCCTTAGTCTTCCTCTTTGGGCTTTTGTTGACTCCTGGCGCCCTTCTTTTCTCCTGAAGGCAGAGTGAAACACACAATGAATAATCGATCCGGTGAGAGTGGCTACCTGTTACTTGGGTCCATACGACTGGCTGATAAATGACTTGTTCCTCCGATCTCTTCGCACAGGGTGCTCGGGCGGCGCCTCCCCTTCTGCACACTCCGAGGTGAGCGCCAACCCGCGACACAGAACTCCAATGGCACTGCAAGAGAGAGGTCACTCAAACTGCGGGGGACAACACAGGTAGGTACTTCACAGGCAACTGGGGCTCTATTCTCACTTTAGTGATTCGTAGCAATGGACAAAGGTAGGTATTTCACAGGCAACTGGGGCTCTATTCTCCCTTTAGTGATTCGTAGCAATGGACAAAGGTAAGTATTCGACAGGCAACTGGGGCTCTATTCTCACTTTAGTGATTCGTAGCAATGGACAAAGGTAAGTATTCCACAGGCAACTGGGGCTCTATCCTCACTTTAGTGATTTGTAGCGATGGACAAAGGTAAGTATTTCACAACGGGGATTTTTCACCTAGAATACTTCTCCTGGGCGGTGGGCTTACGGTGAAATACTGCGATACAGTAAGTAGATGAACTGTCAGACCTGGAGTAGTAAATCGTCATAGCGCAGGCCTCCACAGGGATTTCCTGTGCGTCGGGGAAAGTTAAACACTGTCGCACCGGGCCGAACGCTTCCCTCTCCTCTCTTCTATTTGCAGTTTAAGGGATCTGGACCGGGGCGAACCTTTGAAGAGGCTCCACAACAGGTAAAGTAAATCCACACAGCTAATTTGCAACAGCAAAACTTCCTCCTTGCATATAGGTATAATTTTGGCTTTTACTCACACCAGTCTTGCTTACGTGTATTCTTCATCACCGCTTCCACAGAGCCAGGGTATTCCGAAAGGGTCTAGACAGGACGTTACATTTGGGTCTCCATGCAGGGGTCGCAAAATGGCATATAGATGAAAATGGCGCTTCGCCAGCCTCAACGGTCACTGGTCTCCCCCACGACTCATCCAGTCCAGGGTGGCTACTGACAACACAACCACAGCATACCACTGCAAGATTTCAAGTGTACACACTCACAGCAAAGACAAGGACTCACCCACTGCACTCCACACACTCTACGTGAAATAGGGTCAGAACCACGGTTTACTAGGACTTATCCTGGGGTTTCGTTGGGCGTTGTTGATAGATGAAGGGCCGGAGGAATAACGTTGCCGTCACGACTGCTTGCGGCTTCCTGTACTTGTACTTCCCGGCTCACCCAAAACTCTGCTCCGTAATGGGGCCGCTGGCCTATTTACCAGATGCTCACAACATATGCTGGATAATGCACTCTCCCCAATGATGTACAATGCACTGTCCAATAGTACTCACAAATGAACGATAACACTCTTCCTTTGTCTCCTTCTCCTTCTAGCTGTCCAATCCTCTTCATACCATCGGTTTTCCGTTGCTGGAGATCGCCCTTGACATTACTTCCGGTGAGTACTTCCTATGACTGTGACTCCAACACATCAGTAGTTTATATATAGATGGTCTCATCAAACATCAATAAATGTTGTATACTCAGCCCAGTTACTAGTGTCCTTGTCTCCTTCTTCACCCCGTGAAGATCCTCTGCCTTCACCAATGCTGACTCTGCCCAAACCTCTACACTGCCCGCCGGATCGGCCTGAATCGATTCAACTCGAACTCCTGTTTGAATTTCTGAGACTCTTTTTATACCCTTCCTGTTCTCTCCGTTGTCCAATCCACGATCGCCGCGTTTATTGTCCTCACCTGTGCCTCGTACAGCCCAATTTGCCTCCCGGAGTTTCCCGGAAGTTCCGGTGTTTGTAAAATACGGGCCGGGCGGAAACCATCTTCGGGCGGAACCAACCTTCGCCACTTTTGGTTCCGCCCCCAAAAAGTCACAGTGTGACATATATATATATATATATATATAAATATATATATATATATATATATATATATATATATATATATATATATATATATATATATATATATATATATATATATATATATATAGAAGGGAGTGTCACGGTTGGTAAACTGTGATCTCGGGTTGTTTACACTTTGTGGTGAATTCTGTGTGTTCTGCGTCTGCACTGATTTGTTGTGGGCGTCTCCGTTAATTGTATCAGCAACAGCTGCCACTCATTACCCATCTCCTATATAATGGCTTGTCTCACGTCTTGTGTTTGTGAGATCGTTGTTTCATGTCGTTGTGTTTACCCCCGTCTGGCTTCTGTGTAGTTTGCGTTTGGATGTCTGTGTTTCCCCAGAACCTCATCCACTCTCCGCACGATCACTCAGCCACGGACACTTACCTTCGGCTCTGTTCCCCGCAGTTCCTGTGCCACTCTCTCCTGCTGCCTCATGCCGTCAAGACCCGGACTCCTCACCTACACTCCACCACCGTCTGGACTTCTCACTGTCTATCGTCTCCCTGGAGTGTTACCGCCTCATCGTCCTTGTGTGTCTTTGTACTATATCTCATCATCTCATTAAACGTTGTTAACTCGCTATTGTTTACGGACTGTCTTTTCACCAGCCGTCACAGAACGATCTCACCCAACATGGAAGCAGCGAGCACCAATACCCTCACCGACTTCATGCACCACAGTGGTCAATGCATGGATCAGCAGCAGGAGAGCATCTCTAACACCGGACGCGCTGTCCGAGCGCTGGTGGCACAGGTGTCAGAGCTCACCCAGCGGATCCATCAGCTCAAATCTCCCACTGCGCCCATCGCACCGCCTGTGCTGTTCGTTCCCCCGGGGATTCCCCAGGATCACTTCCGGCCAGAGCCGCGACCTCCGGCGCCGGAGAATTACGCTGGTGAGCCAACTTTTTGCAGAACATTCCTTAACAAGTGCTCTATGCATTTTGCCCTGCAGCCCTGCACTTTCGCCACTGAAGAATTCAAGGTAGCGTTCACACTCACCCTTTTATCGGGCAAGGCTGCCTTATGGGGAACGGCGGTGTGGGAAAATCAACATCCGTGTTGTGCCTCGTTCCACCTCCTATCTGACGAAATGAAGAGAGTCTTCGACCGGGCCGTGACCGGCAGGGAGGCCGCCCATCGCCTCTCGGAACTCCGGCAAGGACATTCATCTGTCACCGAGTATTCCATCGAGTTCCGTACCCTGGCGGCCACGTGCCAGTAGAACGAGGCGGCGCAGTGGGATAGATTCCTGCATGGGTTATCCGACCGTGTTCAGCAGGAGATCTACCTCCTCGAGCTGCCCCCTACTCTCAACAAACTCATAGACCTGGCGTTGCGGGTGGAGGCCAGGTTTAATCGCCTGGGCTGCCAACACAGTCCTTCCAGACCTCCATTCTTTCCTGGTAGGGGGCGCTTGAGTCGAGAGAACACGGTCGGTTCTGTCGACGATCACGAGCCCATGCAGGTGGGTAGAGCTCGGCTGTCCCGGAGGGAGAGGGAACGGCGGAGGTCCCAAGGACTATGTTTATACTGTGGAGATGCTGACCATGACATCTACTCATGCCCGGTTAAAGGACCCAGCCCGGTAGTAAACCTGAGGCTACTATCGGGTGGGATCTCCGCTGAGAAGTCCTCACCTACATCATCGACCCTCCTTCCGGTGAAACTGCGGTGGAGAAATCAACATCACGAGTGTCACGCCCTTCTGGACTCCGGAGCCGAAGGTAACTTCATGGATTCTTCACTGGCACATCACTTGAACATTCCTGTCCTTCCTGTGTCTCTCCCCATCCATGTCACCGCACTTAACGGCCAGGAACTGCCTCACGTCACCCACCATACTGATAACATCACACTCATCACATCTGGCAACCATCAAGAAACCATATCCTTTTTCCTAATGGACTCCCCTGTTGCTCCCATTGTATTAGGTCACCCCTGGTTGTCCAAACATAATCCACGAGTGGAATGGGGTTCTAACACTGTCATATTGTGGAGTGAAAGATGTCATGAGTCTTGTCTGGTTTCTGCTTGTCCTGTTGTTCCTGTTTCTGTCTTACAGAAGGAGACCATGGCTTTGCCAAACGTGCCCGTTGAGTATCTGGACCTGAAGGAAGTGTTCAGTAAGTCCCGGGCTGCTTCTCTTCCTCCGCATCGTCCCTACGACTGTGCCATAGACTTAGTGTCAGGTAAATCTCCGCCTAAAGGCAAGTTATACTCTCTTTCTATTCCTGAGAGGGAGGCCATGGAGAAATATATTTCTGATTCCCTAGACTCTGGGTTCATCCGTCCTTCCTCTTCTCCAGCGGGGGCGGGGTTCTTTTTTGTGGGTAAGAAGGATGGTTCTCTGCGACCTTGTATTGATTACCGAGAGCTGAACAACATTACTATTAAGAATACTTATCCATTACCACTCATGTCTTCAGCTTTCGAGAGGTTGCAGGGAGCATCTGTATTCACAAAATTGGATTTACGTAACGCATATCATTTGGTCCGCATCAGGAAGGGGGATGAATGGATAACTGCCTTTAATACCCCTAGAGGGCACTTTGAATATTTAGTGATGCCGTTCGGGCTCTCCAACTCGCCCAGGGTTTTTCAAGCACTCGTGAATGACGTGTTGAGAGATATGGTAGATCAGTTTATATATGTTTACCTGGATGACATACTGATTTTTTCTTCATCTCTCCAGGAACATGTTCAACACGTCAGACGAGTGCTCCAGAGGTTATTAGAGAATGGGCTTTTTGTCAAGGCGGAGAAGTGCGTATTCCATGCACAGTCGGTCCCCTTCCTAGGGTTTATAGTGTCGTCTGAGGGAATACGAATGGACCCTGACAAGGTAAAGGCTGTGATAGATTGGCCATCTCCAGATTCCCGTAAGGCCCTACAGCGGTTTCTGGGGTTCGCCAACTTCTATTGGTGTTTTATTAGCAATTACAGCCAACTAGCCTCACCTCAGACAGCCTTGACCTCCCCCAGTACTCCGTTCAGGTGGTCTGACGCAGCTGAGACTGCGTTCTCTAACCTGAAGAACCGCTTTGTTTCGGCTCCCATCCTTGTCGCCCCTGATCCCACACGGCAGTTCGTGGTGGAGGTCGATGCATCAGAGGTGGGGGAAGGAGCAGTGTTGTCCCAACGTGCTGCTTCAGATGATAAGGTCCACCCTTGCGCGTTTTTCTCTCATCGATTATCTCCTGCCGAACATAATTATGACATTGGCAATAGAGAGTTGTTGGCGGTCAAATTAGCGTTGGAGGAGTGGCGCCACTGGTTAGAGGGTTCAGGGGTTCCCTTTATTGTTTGGACCGATCATAAGAATTTAGAGTACATTAGAACTGCTAAAAGACTCAATTCCAGGCAGGCTCGGTGGGCACTTTTTTTCGGCCGTTTTGAATTTACCCTATCGTACCGCCCGGGTTCCAAAAATGTTAAACCCGATCCTTTGTCATGTCTTTTTGATCCCTCCGCCCGTCCCGTTACTCCCGAGTGTATTTTGCCTGAGAGATTAGTAGTCTCAGCACTCGTATGGGAGGTCGAGTCGAAGGTCAAGACGGCCTTAGAAGGGGTAATGGCTCCGTCCCGTTGCCCACGGAACCGCTTATTTGTGCCGGGGGAGTTAAGGTCCGAAGTTGTCCAGTGGGGTCATTGTTCCAACATGGCTTGTCATCCAGGGATAAGTAGAACTAATGGGTTGGTTAGACAACGATTCTGGTGGCCACGTATGGCTCGCGACGTCCGCGATTTTGTTTTGGCTTGTTCAGTTTGTGCCAGTGGTAAGTCATCTAACCGACCTCCTGATGGACTCCTTCAACCGCTGTCTGTCCCTTCGAGACCCTGGTCACATATCGCTCTAGATTTTGTTACCGCCCTCCCGCCCTCTAATGGCATGACAGTCATTTTGACTGTAGTGGACCGGTTCTCGAAGGCGGCACATTTCATTCCCTTGCCCAAATTACCGACAGCCAAGGAGACAGCGGTTACTGTTTTAGATCACGTCTTTCGGCTCCATGGCCTCCCGGTAGACGTGGTTTCAGACAGGGGATCCCAGTTCATATACAGATTTTGGAAAGAATTTTGCAAGTTATTAGGAGCGTCAGTTAGCTTGTCATCGGGTTATCATCCCCAAAGCAACGGACAATCTGAGCGAGCCAACCAAGATTAAGAAAGGACGTTGAGATGTTTGGTCTCCAAGAATCCTTCTTCCTGGAGTCAACAACTCTCTATGGTGGAGTACGCCCACAATTCGTTGCCAGTGTCAGCTACGGGCCTCTCTCCATTTCAGTGTAGTGTAGGGTACCAGCCACCAGCGTTTCCCAGTCTGGAATCTGAAGTCGCGGTCCCCTCCGCTCACGCGTTTGTGAGACTCTGCTCCGGGTGAGGGAGCGCACTAAGGCCAAGGCCGATCGCCACCGGTCAAAGCCCGTCTACGTCGTGGGTCAAAAAGTGTGGCTTTCTACCAGTAACATTCCATTGCGATCCGTTTCTAATAAACTAGCTCCCAAATTTATCGGCCCGTTCACTATCACCAAGATCATTAGTCCGGTGACAGTCCACCACAAACTACCTCCTGCGTACAAGAGGATAGACCCCGCCTTTAATGTGTCCAAAATTAAACCCGTGTTTTATGCACGTATTTATCTGCCTACTCTGGTTCCCCCGCCGCCGCGTCTCGTAGATGGGGAACCGACATATTCGGTTAATCGTATTCTGGACTCGAGACGGAGGGGACGAGGATTCCAGTATCATTTGGACTGGGAAGGTTACGGTCCAGAGGAGAGGAGTTGGGTACCTGCTAGGGACATATTGGATCACTCCCTTATTGAGCAGGTAGGCCCTTCTGGGAACTCCAGGAGTAGTTCTTAGAGGGGGGGGGGGGGGGTACTGTCACGGTTGGTAAACTGTGATCTCGGGTTGTTTACACTTTGTGGTGAATTCTGTGTGTTCTTCGTCTACACTGATTAGTTGTGGGCGTCTCCGTTAATTGTATCAGCAACAGCTGCCACTCATTACCCATCTCCTATATAATGGCTTGTCTCACGTCTTGTGTTTGTGAGATCGTTGTTTCATGTCGTTGTGTTTACCCCCGTCTGGCTTCTGTGTAGTTTGTGTTTGGATGTCTGTGTTTCCCCAGAACCTCATCCACTCTCCGCACGATCACTCAGCCACGGACACTTACCTTCGGCTCTGTTCCCCGCAGTTCCTGTGCCACTTTCTCCTGCTGCCTCATGCCATCAAGACCCGGACTCCTCACCTACACTCCACCACCGTCTGGACTTCTCACCTTCTATCGTCTCCCTGGAGTGTTACCGCCTCATTGTCCTTGTGTGTCGTTGTACTATATCTCATCATCTCATTAAACGTTGTTAACTCGCTATTGTTTCCGGACTGTCTTTTCACCAGCCGTCACAGGGAGTCACTTGCGCTTCAGCCTGGTTGGTGCTCACGGAACAGGACACAATATTCAAGAGAGGAAAGCCTTGGTCTAGTTCAGACCAAGGAAACAGAACCGGAGAACACAACGTTTTTAATAATTTATGAATAAAAACCAACTAACATTTCGACGCTCATGCGTCTTCTTCAGAGTCAAACAATGAATGGCAACATACAGATTTTATAGCATTGAAGTTCAAATCATTGGCCACAAGCCTAAATGGGTGTGGGTGATGGGTTCCACTGTGTTGAGAGTGAAAATCCGGAACGCCCCTCTTTGTAGTAGGTACTCGACTATATCGCCGCCTCGTTGGGAAGGTAAAATTCTTTCAATCCTCCAAAATTTTAAGGACGCATTAGAGCCGTGATTAGCTTGTACATAATGTCTTGCAATTGCATAGTCCATATTACGGTTCCGAATTGCTGCTTTATGTTCTGCAATGCGTAGTTTAAGGGGGTGTTTAGTCTTACCTACATACACTAAACCACATGGACATTTCAACATATAAATCACTTGGGTGGTATTACAATTAATAAAGGAGTTAATCTTGTATTTTTTACCTGACTGAGGATGGAAAAATTGCTTAGTATCATTTGAGTTAGAGCAATGGGTACAATGTCCACATCTATAAAAAGAGGAGCCGGCATGCACATAGATTTTAGTGAAGGGCTCATGGTCGTGTGATTCAACCTATCTATCAGTGAGCACGGACGCTTAAAATTCACGAGTTTACACTTACATATAATTAACTGAAGTATTATAATGCATATTTGGCGTGCTGTCCGGGGAAGGGGCTCCGGGCTCGGGAATGGCCCAAACCTAGAGTACCCCCCAAAAAGTTAAAGAGCAGAGGACAGCCGCCGAACTAAAGACCCCCCAAATGAGTGCCGCGTTTGGCGGGCTGGCATCTCGAGAAAGGGTCTGAATATTTGTCCAGTGGGCCCGTGATGGGGGCTCACTGTGCCTGGACTGACAGGCCCTGCTGGCCTGCAACGGGGAGCAATTGTAATTTGGAGCGACCGATATTGGCGAGTTTGTGCCTTTCTCCTCTGTGAGACCATTGCTCGCTAGACAGAAAGAGAAAACAGGAAAGAGGAAAATGAGAGCTTGACCCGGAGATTTTCCTCACACTGCGTCCGCTGTGAGACCCAATGCTCGCTGGAAGAAAGAGAAAACGAAAGTGCTCTAGCGGGAAAGTTCTCACTGCGTCCGCTGTGAGACCAAATGCTCACTGGACAGAAAGAGAAAACAGGAAAGAGAGAAAATGGGAGCCTGACCGGGAGATTTTCTCACACTGCGTCCATTGTGAGACCCAATGCTCGCTGGACAAAAGAGAAAACAGGAAAAGGGAGAAAATGAGAGCTTGATTGGGAGATTTTCTCACACTGTGTCTGCTGTGAGACCCAATGCTCACTGGACAAAAGAGAAAACATAAGAGCTCTATTGGGAAAGTTCTCGCTGTGAGACCAAATGCGGGTTTATTTATATATATATATAAAATAAATAAAGGCACTGCTGTGGCAGTGTCGAGATACAGAAAAGGCTCCTGCGGGAGCAGACACTGCTGCGGCAGTGGGGAGATACGGAAAAGGCTCTTGCGGGAGCAGACACTGCTACGGCAGTGGGGAGATACAGAAAAGGCTCCTGCATAGGAAAGGCTCCTGCAGGAGCAGATACTGCTGCGGCAGTGATGAGGTACAGGAAAGGCTCCTGCATAGGAAAGACTCCTGCGGGAGCAGACACTGCTGCGGCAGTGAGGAGGTACAGGAAAGGCTACTTGCTTCGGCTGCTGTAGATGTTGGCTGCAGGAAGAGTAAAAAGGGTTAGTAACATTTGATGGGACAAGCTAAAAATGAATGGGTAGCCTACTGTGTTACCAGCTTAGCAATTGGTTGCCTGATTTGACAATTCCTCAAGCCTTGTCAACATTATTATGTTACTGTTGGAAAAGCATCTTTCCTCTCATTTGGCCTCCGGGCTCTTAGGCGGTCTCCAGGGCGGATACGTTTGGAAGGCTGTTTTCACGTTGTAGTATGGACTGTGGAAACAGAGGCTTTTAGAAACGATGAAGCATGTTTAGTCTTTTAAGACATTGTACCGAAAGACATGATTATAGCAGTAACGTAACAGTCACCCCACATTTTTGGCATGGAGACAGAAATTACCCAAATTAAAAATGTTTCTGCTCATGATTCTTTCTGACTAGATACATGATCAACATTTGTCCATGAGCTGACACTTCGACGTTTACCGTTCAGGAATAGGAATCGTTTTCCTGACATAATTTACTAAATAACTGTCACTGAAAAAAATGTTTTATCGAAATATTGGTCAAATATCGAAGCCAGAGTCTTTAGACTTTCAATTGATGCACAGTTTATCCAGATCAAGTAAGAGAGTGATGTTTAACGTGCTATGGAAGTGAAACAATAATAAACTTCGGCCGTTGGCGATGCTTGCAAGCAAATGGGTTAATAGCAGTTATGTGCTATTCACTTCCAAGTGGTTTCTAAAGATATTTACTTGCCTGTTTTTCGTATTATGGTCCTGAAAAGGTGACAGTAATTTTACTCCCACTTGCTATCCTGCGTCAAAACACCAGGGCAGATGCGTTTTAGATGAATTTTGAGTGATCACGCCTGTAAATGGAGAAATAGGTCCCTAAATAATTTGTTCCTGCCAGAAAACATGCATGGAAATATAAAAAAAAAAAATTTAATTAAGCATTTAACCGACGGTTTGTATCTGTAGTCCAAATCTATGCGCACGCCACACTCCAGATCAGCAGGTGGCGGTAATGCATCTTTACGCTGGTTTGCCAAAACACTAGTAGAAGACGGAACTGCATCATGACGTCATTTAACAAACTTTAGCCGCGAACCTGGTTTTAGATGCAATACTTTAGATGCCAAATGCCGTAAAAATCCAATGAAGAAGAAGAACCTGCTTTTAGCGTCTTCGCCTGAAAATTTATTGGTTAACGTCGCGCGGTCTGTGCCGCTAGAGGAAGCGACCTCAAACTGCCACTCGGCCGGAAGGCCGGGGTGAAAGGCTGAGCCGCGGCGGGGAGTGAGAGAGGCTTGCTGCGGTGAGAACTTGGGTGCGGCCCAGGCTGGTTGGATTCCAGCTCGAGGAGAGCTCGGTCTCGGGCGGCACGATCATTGTGTCGAGCAAGGCGAGCTCGGAGCTTGCACGGTCTATTGGCCACGATGTGTGGCTTGGCGAGGAGAGCAGCTGTCGCGATGACGCTTAATGCTAACGGCCGTGTTTGGCTGGGTAGGATTTATCGCGGGTCCGGCAAAAGCAGCAGGTCTTATAAATCCCCGGTGTAGCTTTCTTCGTTGGTACGAAAATTGGATCTGTGGTAAGGTGACAGACGAAGCGAACCAGCATGCTGATAAACTGTCACTGGAGACAGGTAGGCTGATTCAGCTGTATTTATACCCTAAGGTTGATTAGCTTAAGTGGTTCCACCTGTGCTAATTAGGCTAAGTATTTGACGTGCTTCTCCCGAACCTTGTTATGAAACTACATGTAATGCGTGACGATTCTGCACATATATCTTTACAACAGGAAATGTTGACAACAGGAAATGTCTTTCAACACTGCTTCCAGCATAAATTATTATTATTTTAGGGCCCAAGGATCTATATATATATATATAGATCTCAAATTTTGTGCTGACAGTCAGTGCTCTGCCTAACAGGAAGTCGGCTATTCAGGGTTTTGTGGAAAGCGCTCTGTGGACTTTCATCCGATGGCCACCAGACTAAGTCAACATTACCTCAAGACATTGGTAATGCAAAATTGCCAAGGGATTTTTGATACTTCGAACAGTTTAGCTATGGCAAGGCGACACAACTATGGTGAGAAATGAGAAACAGGAAGTGTCTAATAACTTTTACACACATTGTCTGATTTTGATCTAACTTCTGCGGTTTATTTGTCATATGATACGTATTAGTCATATGTATCAAGTTATACTGCCACCAACTCGCATCAGGAAGTGTGTCATTTTCAAAAATGCTTAAAAAATATATTTTTATAAGATCCTCTTATTTTTACTTGATTTTATTCAAACTTAATCAGAATAATGTCAAAACATGGTGTAGATGTAAAACTGCAAAGGAATAGCTTAAATACTGTTGCCATGGCAACGTGTTTTTAAGGCACTAGACATGCTAAGAATTTCATGAAACTCGACACACTTCAGTACTAATGATAGTAAACTGTGATTTTTTTTAATTCATGCCTTCTCCAGATAATGACAGGAATAAGTGGTCTAGTCATTTGTTTACACAGCTCATTAATGAGTGAAATTGAATATGGAGTAGCCTACAGTTATTGCCACTATTTAAATAACACGACTCTCATCATTTCAAAGTAGCTTTACGGTTAGATCTACATCTGCAGCTAAAATCAATTTGACAAATCAGAGTCAAGATTTTCAAATCGGCTTTGCAGGTAAAAGTTCAATCAGGTAGTATGATTTTCAGATGGTAACGTGTTTTCAGCAGAAGTCATCCCATTTTTGCTTCATTTCATTTTCCTGACTAGAAAACCAGGTCAACTTAATAGGTGTTTAAAAGGTGCATTTGCCAAGCCAAAGCAAATATGGACAGATGAAGATGCTGCCTGCAGAAACACTCTTCAGTAAGTTGCATATGCATAACTAACTTGGAGCTCACTTCATAGTTTTTCCTAGGTGGATAGTGCTGGTGTACATTCGTAAATGTTAGCTAACACATAGATTGCTAACGTCAACCGCTGTAACATGAAACTTACAACACTTACTAGCTAGTTATCCAGCAACTAGGCTATAGGCACTATATGGTTGCATGAAGTCTGTGATGTGACAAATATAAAAACATGGACCAATGTATTGGCAGAAAGAATAATTTGTCATTATAGCATGTTAACCACTGACATGCTTTTTTTTAATTACTTATAGTTAATTATATAATAAAGTTAATTGTTATGAACTTATTTTTGAATATAAATGAGTATTTAATTGTGGAATATTAGTTAAAGTGTGTTGCTTTCAGATCAGCTGCCGTTGCAATAGAAGATAAATTAAAATCAGATCAGCGAGACAAGCAAAGAAGAGAGTGTTAAGTATGTTTTAATCTCATATCATTGAATCTCAAAGGTTTAATTCTGCCTGGCATATTTCCTCATAAAGTGGGACTCTGAGTGTCATGCTAACTTTGGATTCAGCACTTCTGTTGTAGAGAGGTTGTGCCTCTTCTAACATTATGTTCAATGTAAGACAGAGTGGTGTATGGTTACAACAGACAAGGAGACAAAACAAACACACTTGTCAAGCTTCATGTGGATTTAGTCCAAGCTTTGAAAGATTTACAAAGAACAGGTAAAGAAATTACAATGCATATTTATGCAAATTATAATATATATTATATTAAAAAATCACCCCTCAAAACCTCTGATTAATTATTTCCCCTTTCACATTTTCAAATACCACAGTGTCTGAACTGCAGAGAAGAGTTCCGCCAATAAAAAGATTCAGTTTCTTTGTTTGGTTTAGCCATTTGCAGGCTTGGGTTTGTAAAAAATGCACTTCATCCACTGCTTCGCAACTTCTTTATGTGTGTGAGTGCAGAAAATTGCATTATTCATT
Source organism: Carassius auratus (assembly GCF_003368295.1). Classification (NCBI taxonomy): domain Eukaryota; kingdom Metazoa; phylum Chordata; class Actinopteri; order Cypriniformes; family Cyprinidae; genus Carassius; species Carassius auratus. Next base: position 2,183,122 of record NC_039256.1, on the reverse strand, counting down.
TTTATTCAATTATAAAATATTCATAGTGTACTTTCCAGTAATACATGTATAACAGAAATGTTCTACAGTTAGATAAAAGTAATTATGTTACAGCATTTCACTGATCTTTATTTAATTTATTATAATTTATTTTGACAAGAGTTTGTATATGCTGCTGTACTTTTTAAATATCCTCAATGAATTTACTGTAATGTACACCGGATGAAGTACACTAAAGATATCTAGATTTGAATGTGTGTGTACATGTGTGTCATTTTAAATTTAAGGATATTTGCACTTTTTAATATACCAGCGATTGCTCCAACATGCTAAAGATGAATGGGAACGCTAACAGATTACATGTTCTCACTATTACCGGTAACTTATTAGCATGCATTTTACTAGCACATTGGCCATTTATTAATACTTATAAAGCACATATTAATGGGTTATTCTGCATAACCATATTTTAGATTTCTTAATCCACCCAATACCTAAACTTAACAACTGCCTTACTAACTATTAATAAGCAGAAAATTAGGAATTAGAGTTGGACCTTAAAATAAAGTGACCTTTCTGACTATTGATTGTGAAGTCCAGTTTTATGTTATGTTAGATGTCTAGATATACTTTGAACTGAGCACTCATAGTCTACTTGCATTTATATATATATATATATATATATATATATATATATATATATATATATATATATAATTAAGCATGCAGTCTTACAGGCTAAAGAGATCCAGCCCCTGAGCTTTCCAGAGTTAAAAAGCCCTGAACTGTACTCTTGACAATAGACGTGTAGATTGTTTCTTACAGTAAATAGGAACAGAAAGTGTGAGACCTTGAGACAGATGCTGTGATTGGTGAGGAAACAATCAGCCAGAGCTCGTTCTCCACTGCGGAGGTGTTGCCTAGCAGCAGTAATGTGGCACTCTCCCTGTTTCTGTGTGTGTGTGTGTGTGTGTGTGTGTGTGTGTGTGCTAAGAATGGATATGGGTCAATAGGACCATTAAATGAGTATTGGCAGTAGCCAGAGATGTATTTATCCCTCTCAATCACAATCTAGGATCCATTCAGCAATGAAAAAGTATAAAATGTGCCCGAAGGCAACAGAGAGAGCTTGGATTAAAGCCTCTGTACTCACAAACCCATAACCACAATGAGCATCAGCGTTTTTAATGAGCACTTCAGTTTTCTATGCATTCCAGTTCTATAAAGGTGTATTGATTTAGAGCAGTGGGAGACAGGAACCTTCATGGTTAATTGTTTCTTCCTCAATCTTTCTCTTTCACTGAACCAGGTTTAAATCCAGTTTCAGTCATTAACAGCCATTAATTACTGGGTCTTAAATCACCATTTAGCACAAAACCTCAAACTCCTTACTGTTGAGTTTTCTTCCCTTCGGTGTCACTCTTTTTATTCTCTGGGGAGCTCCTACTTACAGCTTTGAAAAGCACAATTATTTGCATGATAGTTCAAGTGATTTTGGTTAGAATAGAACAGACATGCAATTTCCTATTTATTTCTCTTCCACCTCCAGACAAACACAGGAAGCTTTTATCATTCTTGCAACAAAATGAAGCACAAAGGATGTGCATTTTGTGTGTAATTTATGATTTTTCTCATTCTCAGGCTTGTGCAACCAAACAGCTCTGAGGCAGCATGTGGCCTCATAAACTGACTAAAAGAGAAGAATTTTCTGCCTTTACAAAATGCTAAGAAACTAAATGTTGTGGTCACCATAAAGAACGCTGCTTTTTAAAAAGCAGGTTATATGGGTTTTTGAAAAATATCTATTTTGCAATCTATAAGGTAGCTATCCTTAAATGATCTTCAAAGTTGGTAATCAAAAAAAGAGCATGATAAATGCATGTCCCTCAAAAGAGAGAGTCGTTTCTGAATTGCCTTAACGAGTCAGTATATGTTTGAATCTTTTGCCTGTTAAAGGTGTACATCCCTGGGTAACACATTTGCATAATCCATGCCTGCCCGCAAAATATGAACAGAATCTGACCCTGCAAACAAACACTTAGTTAGTGTGTTTACATCGTGTTGAGAAGACGCTGCGGTCAAGGATACCACAGAAATGCAATTTGAACCTTTTGTTGTGTGTTTGTCATTTAATCAATGACTGCTTCTCTAATCTTGGCTTTTATCTTCGCTGTCTTTTAATCTTCTTCATTTGGATTACCAAGCCTCCGAACCACAACCTGTAAGTATGATCGACTATGATCGTTATGTGTAGATTTTCAATTGAGTGCTCAATGTTATGTGTACATTTTCAACTGAGTGCTCAAAATATTAACATTTTCAAACATTTTTGTGCTGAAATGTGATGTATACCTAGTGCAGCTGTTAATGCAGGAGATAGGGTTAATGCGGGAGAGACGAGCGAGTTAAGGCTGCTGCGCTTGTGATACAGCTGCGATGTGTTCTGATTAAAAGTTAAGATAGGGCATCTTTTTTCTGTCATTCTTTAAACACTGCAGTAGACATATTTTGGTTTGCCTACAAACTATCCTTTCATCAGTTAGTCACGTTAGCACTCGGCTACCGTACCTACCATTATTGTTCTGTTGTATACAGTTGTGTATACAGTTTAGAAGCTACATTTTAGCCATGTGCACGATTCCCTTGCATAAGTGTTTTTGTATTTTATGTTATTATTATAAGAAGGAATTGGAGCACTATATTATCATTTTATGTAAAGGTGCTTTGTCAATGGTAGCGCTAACTAAATGGCTCAAGGACTGCTCTAAAATATTAATAATGGACTAAAAATCATGTAGTATGAGCCAGGCTTAAATGGTTAGTTCACCCAAATATTACAATTATGTCATTAATGACTCACCATCATGTCGTTCCAAACCCATGAGACCTCCGTTTATCTTCAGAACACAATTTAAGATATTTTAGATTTAATCCAAGAGCTTTCTGTCCCTCCATTGAAGCTGTGTGTACGGTCTACTGTCCATGTCCAGAAAGGAAAGAAAAACATCATCAAAGTAGTCCATGTGACATCAGAGGGTCAGTTAGAATTTTTTGAAGCATCGAAAATAAATTTTGGTCCAAAAATAGCAAAAACTACAACTTTATTCAACATTGTCTTCTCTTCCGTGTCTGTTGTGAGAGAGTTCATAACACTGCAGTTTAGTGATAAACTTGAATTGGATTAATGCGTATTGAAGACGCGAACCGTTTTAAACATTTCAATTCGATTTTGTGACCTGGTTCAAGAAGATCCGGTTAAATTGAGTGATTCACAAACCGGATATCATTAAACTGCAGTGCTGTGAACGTGCTCACAACAGATACGGAAGAGAAAACAATGCTGAATAAAGTTGTAGTTTTTGCTATTTTTGGACCAAAATTTATTTTCAATGCTTCAACAAATTCCAACTGACCCTCTGATGTCATATGGGCTACTTTGATGATGTTTTTCTTACATTTCTGGACATGGACAGTATATCCTACACACAGCTTCAATGGAGGGACTGAGAGCTCTCGGACTAAATCTAAAATATCTTAAACTGTGTTCTGAAGATAAAAGGAGGTCTTACATGTTTGGAACGACATGAGGGTGAGACATTAACAACATAATATTTAATATTATTATGCCTCTCTTAGCTCTTTTTTCACTTTCCACTGGGAAGAAACTCCCAATCACCACAGAGTCAGGACATCTTTGGAATTCATCACTCTTCAAAACCGGAAGAACGTGATCGCGACTCCTACACCACCAAACCTCCAAATCATCAAGACTTTGAATCCAGATGCTTGTTCCAGGTCAAGGAAAAGTATTGTACATTTAACTTAATGAAACAGCAGTTTAGTATAAGCTATACACCCTGTTATGAACAGCACTGATGGTTTTACTCAGGTGGTTAACTGACTCTTTTCATAGCTTCATTCACTGGTTTTCCTGATGGTATCATCCATCAAATCTAATTTTCCCTTTCCCCTATATGAATAATTGTATGTTTATTTGTTTGTTTGTTTGTTAGACTAGCTTACATTAGTGTTTAGTTAATAAAAATCTTGTGCACAAATTACATGAGTTACTGATTCTGCCTTACAAATTAACGTCCCTTTACAATTCCAATGTTGCTATACATGCTCTAATGCATTAATACTGTATGAAAGTATTTTTTGTGGAGTTTATATGAAATTATGCTAAATGTTCGCTCGACGAACAGATTAGTGTGATACTGGCAGGTCATATAAATAATTGTAAGTAATCATAATTAATTGTTATTATTTATATACATTTCCCTTTTGAGATTACATTTACTACACATCCTTGTGTAGTAATTATGTCTCTATCCACATTTTGCATCTAAATATACATGATTTCAATGATTTCTATAAGGAAACAGAAAAGCCTGTCTGGTGTGACAGATAGCTACATTTTGTAAGGTAGGATTGGGGTTTTTGTGCTCACGTCTGAAAAAAAAATGCTCATACTGACGTGAACTGAAGGCACCATCTCTAATTGAATTTTAATTGTTTTAACTGCTGACAACTACAAACTAAACACAATGGCACAGAAGGATAAATGCATTGGAGGGGCGTGTTGAGATGTGTGATCCAAAAATAAGACCGAAGAGCTGTTCCTGCAAGTGTGAAAAATCAACTGCAGCGGTAAAGTCTCATTACTGGCCTCTCATAAGTGCTAGGATCAGTAAACAGCATGAGTGCTTCCTTATATTTTCCCTGGCCTTTTCTGCTGTAGCTGAATGTCACTGTAGTAAATGTAGCACCGTGGCTCCTCACCACGCACAGATGACTTCAGAAAGCTATTTTAGCTTCTTTAAGCTTTTGGTCAGTCCGTTCTTTCCCTATGTGCATGATTTAATTCTACAAGTGCAAACAGCCTCAGAGAGCCATGCAGCTTGTCTTCAGGAGATTTTCCACGCGGAGGACTCTTTCTGCATCATGGGTAACAGAGAAAACTGTCACGAAAGACAAAGAATCTGAAGCCCGTATTACTCACATTTGGTCACATATTTTGCAAGATGGAATAAAGTGTTTCAAGCAAAAGGAAAATTATGGAGGACATTTAGTTGTTAATAATGAGAGATGCTGGAAAACATTTCAATTGTAATAGCAAAATACCAGGAGTTAAGATGGAGATGAAGACCAAGCCAAAATGACTCTTAACTCAAAATGACTCAAAATGTTTCTGTTGCCTCATTTCGCATGTAACAGATGGAAGAGGACAAAACAATTAGAAATTCTTAGCTGTGTTTAATGACATTTGGCTGTGCAAAATACCCATACTTTGTAAAAAATAATTAGGCTTTAATGGAGGTTCCAGATCAGTATGCAAATGTTTATTCAGGGATGCAAACTTGTCATTTTCCTGTGATTTTTTTTTAATGCTCAGAGGGAACTTCTCTAATAATAATAATAATAATAATAATAATAATAATAATAATAATAATAATAATAATAATAATAATAATAATACAACGTTACCCAAATGGTTACACTTTATTTTAATTAAATACATGTATTTACTATGTGGTTAGGGTTAGGATTAGGGTTTGGCTTAGGGTTACTCGCATGCAATTATGCATAATTCATTGTTATTATAATAGTAAGTACATGTAAGAAGGACAATTTAAAATAAAGTGTTACCAAAATCTTTAGAACAGTTTTGTTTCGCTTTTAAAATTTCTTTATGAGGTTTGACACGCTGAATATAAAAATCTGTAATGCCAAGCCAGCAGAGGGAGCCCTCACCCGAGTACTGACTGTATTCCACTCTCTCTGCTTCCTCTACACTCATTTCATGTTTGGTTGCTTTATAACCAGAGACTTTTGCTCATTGAGAAGTATTGCCAGTGAACATGCCTTACCGTGTCCGGTTTTCCTTATTTGGTCATGTTTCCTGTGTCATATTTCCAGGTGTTCCCTGTTTAGTTAATAATTTAGTAATTTGGTAGCAGCTGTGTCCCATCAGTGTCTGTGTATTTAAAGTGTTCTCAGGTCTTAGTTCTCGGTCTGCTGTTAAATGTCTTTTAGTTCATCTGTATGCCCGTTGATGATTAAATTCTATATTTGAAGAAGTCTCCTCACTCCTTCTCGAGTGTAACATGACATACCAAGAGTCTCTATGTATATTCTGACGTCCTGTTCCTTGTATGATTCTGCCTGTTTACCTACCTATCGATTACCTGGATTATCCCCCTTGTTTAGTTTGCCTGATTGGATTTATGTGTGTGTTTGGACACTGGACTGTTATTCTGCTTTCAACCCTCTGCCTTCCTAAACATTCCTGTTTACTGAAACTGCCCTTAATAAAATCCCGCACTTGGATTCAGACTTGGCCTCAGCATCCTCGTTTCAAAATGAAATGACATTTTGTTCATTAACAGTTCAGTAACAGTACTCATGAAAACTAATTTCTGTCATGATGACTTTCTGGGTATGTTTTAATATATTCATGGATATTTTAATGTATTTGGTCTTGCTATAACTGCTGTGCTACACACGCTGGTGATGCAGGACAAGTACAGAGATTTGCTGCTATAATTAATACACAGACATGCTGATTGTAGTGATGTGTCATTCTTGAACGATTCGTTCATTTTGAATGAATCTTTAATGTGACTCGAGAAGAATGAGTCGTCTCGGGGAATGATTCGTTCAGTCGCACATGCACAATATTCTATAGGTTCTGCTCTGCTAGTAGTAATTCACCTGTGTCAGTCAATGCAGTCTTGAGCCAGAATGAGAAATTGATTAGTTCATAGTTTGGGTATATCGGTTTTTTGGACATGTTCCTTAATCACGTGACATACCCTTACGTTAAACCAATGCAGTATTGAGCCAGAAAGAGAATTGATTAGTTCATCTTTTGGGTCTTCGGGTTGTTCGTTCTTTTCGCACGTGACTTGACAACATTGGAGTCATTAGTTAATTTACAACCTTCCTTAGAAATGGGTGCATAGTAATTATTATTATTATTTATTATAATTATTGGTTATGCTTTAGATTAGACTATAGAACTGTAGTGTTACTTGTTTAGGATTCAAAATGTTATTTGCTTTAAATTTATGTCATTATGTCCTTTTTGAGCAATCTTCTTGTACATATATTAGACCAAAATGTCAAGTTTGCCTAGGAAAAGCAATTATTTTACCAGCAAACTCAAAATTGGATTAAAAATGCACAAACTAGGCTATACATACTTTGCTATACATACATATACATACCTTGTATTGTATAGCCTAGTGTTTATTTACTGATAGACAGTCAAAAAGACAAATTAATCATTTATAACATGGTTTTATTTATTTATAAAATTATAACAGACCACAGATCCTGAAGAAACAGTAACAAAAACATAGTGACAGCAATGTCAGAAATAGCGTATGGGTCTGTCACGTGATTAAGGAACGACTCGACCCGAAAGACTCATGAGATGAAATAATCAATTCTCTTTCCAGCTCAGACTGCATTGGTTAAGCGTATGGGGCTGTCACATGATTAAGGAATGTCTTGAACCCGAAGACTTGTCAGACAAGAGGTGAGGTGAGCTAATCACAGACTGAAGACCCAGGTAAGGAGTGAATTAATCTTTTCTGTATTTTATAGCATTTTAGTTTTGTATTGTTTATAGTGTGATCAACATTTGTGTAAGTACTAGATGTGTTGGGGAAGTATCACATAACATTTTAATTACATTTTGCTAAAATGAACGAAATGACTCGAAAAAAAGATTTGTTCATCTTGCTGAACAAGACTCAAAAGTCTGAGTCAGTAAAATGATCCAAACTTCCCATCACTAGATGATTGACGTGCATGTAACACAGTCCTAGTATTGTGGTGAGAGTGACCTCTTGTGGTGTGGAGGAGTGAATGTTCAAGCTAATAATTGTGTATGCAAATGAAAAATTCTGATTTAAAAAACTTGCACACCTTGCACACCTGCACACAATTTTCATTTTATAAGTCGCAGCCTACCTGATAGTTTGCCCACATGAAAAAGTCTCACATAATGCCCTTTACACGCCCACATTCAACAATATATAGCCCATGCAAACCACCTTTTGAAAGGTCATGCATATTAAAATGAGTCAGCTTATTAATGGTTTTTATGCGCATTAATGGCAGCAATTAAGGCTAAGGCAAAGAAACGGAATTTGGTTGATATAAAAGTCTACCACCTGAAGCATCAAGGCAACACCATCTACACTTGAGGAAGCCAATGGCTCTCTCGACTACTGAGCGTCCATGAGCGTGTGTATCATTGTACTGCATTTCCTCTGATGGTTAGGGAATAGTGTGAGGAGCTAATGTCTAAGGGGGTAACCACTGTCACCTGCAGGGTTACAGCTTGCAATCCATCATGCAATACTTTATGCAGAAGTGTCACCACAGTATTCATATGTTTACAGCGTTCAGATTCAATCCTTTACACATTGTCATACAAATTAGACAATGAATGGTAAACCCATACATCTTGAGATCATTAGAAAATGAAAGTTAAGGAAATTCAGTTCATGTACTTTTATTATTTATTGTCTTTTATTTTTATAGTAAGTTGGTGCTTATTGTATTTATGTTGTAAAGTCTGGGGAAATTACTCGTGGATGAGCGGCACTGTGACTGTGCTTTATTAAATATTCACAGCATCCATTCCTCCATTACGACTTGGACCAGTAATTTGGTTTAGGAGGTGGTGGTTTTGTTGAATGACTTCATGCATCATTACCTACAGTGCAGTATATCAGTTTCAGTGATTGAGGCAAGGTAAAAGATCTCGCTCTGAAGAAATCGTTTGAAACAGACTGACCTCCCCTTGAACCGCTCAAGCTAAATCTTCTTCAACATCACTGTGTTTGTGTGTCGATTAAGAACATGTAGTACATGCAGTATATGCAGTTCAGTACTTTTTCTTCTACTTCAAGCACTGAGTGTACTGATAATAAGAGTTCACAAAATCTCTGTTAAAACTAATATGTCAAAGCATTAAAAGTAGCAAGTTTCTCTGATATAACTAGCAGTCTAAATTGCCAAAAAAAATCAAGTAAAGATTATCCTTGAGCCAAGATGAAGCTGCACATCTTGTCATGCGACAATACCCAGTCCTATCCACCCGTATGTCAAATGAACCCTGTCAGCACCAAATGACAATGTCATGGATGTATCATAAATCAATTAGGATTTACCTCCTCAGGTTATTAAATATTCCATGTTACCTGCTGATTTTACTTTTGCTCAGAACAAAGGTAGATGTGTGAGGCCTTGGTTATATTGATTATATGTGTGAATTCATGTGGGGGATCGTTGCAAGACTGCTTGTGTTACAAATTCTAGCAGCTATGAATTTATGCCTCAGGAGTAATAAGTCAATAAGCTGTCTAAGATCTGAGCCTTCAGCAGCAAGATGCTGAGGGATAATGATGACATGTAGAGCACACAGCATCCGCTCTGAACAAAAAGATATATTTCACTTTCATATGATCAATAATACTATCCATTGGAATTTAAAATGTATTAAACATATACTTATATATATATATATATATATATATATATATATATATATATATATATATATATATATATATATATAAATACAGGTGCATCGCAATAAATTGGAATGTTGTGGAAAAGTTTATTTATTTCAGTAATTCATCTCAAATTGTGAAACTTGTGTATTAAATTGCACACAGACTGCAGTAGTTTGGTAAGTATTTGGTTCTTTTAATTGTTATGATTTTGATTCACATTTAACAAAAACCCACCAATTCACTATCACACAAATTAGAATATGATGACATACCAATCAGCTAATGAACTCAAAACACCTGCAAAGGTTTCCTGAGCCTTCAAAATGGTCTTTCAGTTTGGTTCACTAGGCTACACAATCATGGGGAACACTTCTGATCTGACATTTGTCCAGAAGACATTCATTGACTCCCTTCACAAGGAGGGTAAGACACAAACATTCATTGCCAAAGAAGCTGGGTGTTCACAGAGTACTGTGTCCAAGCATGTTAACAGAAAGTTGAGTGGAAGGAAAAAGTGTGAAAGAAAAAGATGCACAACCAACCGAGAGAACTGGACTGTTCCCCAGTGGTCCAAAGTCCTCTTTTCAGATGAGAGCAAGTTTTGTATTTCATTTGGAAACCAGAGTCCTAGAGTCTGGAGGAAGGGTGGAGAAGCTCAAAGCCCAAGTTGCGTGAAGTCCAGTGTTAAGTTTCCTCAGTCTGTGATGATTTGGGGTGCAATGTCATCTGCTGGTGTTGGTTCCTTGGGTTTTTTGAAAAGTCACTGCACCCGTTTACCAAGAAATTTTGGAGCACTTCATGCTTCCTTCTGCTGACCAGCTTTTTGAAGATGCTGATTTCATTTTCCAGCAGGATTTGGCACCTGCCCACACTGCCAAAAGCACCAAAAGTTGGTTAAATGACCATGGTGTTAGTGTGCTTGACTGGCCAGCGAACTCACCAGACCTGAACCCCAGAGAGAATCTATCAAGAGCAATTTGTCAAGAGCAAAATGAAAAACGAGAGACCAAAAAATGCAGATGAGCTGAAGGCCACTGTCAAAGAAACTTTCAAAAGGAAAATGTTCTGTTTGTGCAATTAAACACAAGGCTGTTTGTTTGGAAATAACTTTGGGAAAATATATCATAATCCAATCAGGACTGCAGTCAGGCATCATGATCGAGGATGAACTGATGGATGAATGAAATGGCACTACTGTTGCAGACACACAGAGACAGCTTTCACTTTCCTGTGAATTAGTCTACAAATACTGAGTATGTGTGCATTAAAGAGACAATACCTGTTTTTGAAAAACCCACATCATTTAGCCGGGAGAAAGATTAATTAAGTATCTAAAGCATTTTCAAGAATGTAACCGATACTTTAAAGCAGTTGTAAAAACTTTGCAATTGAAACATACTGCACTGTCCTGTTAAGTCTGTCATCCAAAATGTATTCTAACGGCACAACAAATTTGAAATACTGTTTGTAGTAAGTCTTGTGCTTAAATTATGCTCCAAGTGGACATTCTTTACCAGTTGCATTAGAAGCTGTATTAGATATACATTCAGCAGATGCAAGCTCTTCAGTGACTGACCAGTCAAGTTGCAAGTCATGTCTATTCAGTATTTCATGCACAACATATTTTTTTGCATTGCAAGATGTCTGCTGCCGTGAGTTCTTCTTCTTCTCAGCACTGAAGCGGAAATCCCCACTGCTGCCAAGATGCACCAGTCCATACTTCTGAGCATGCATGCACAGAAAGGACCTCAACTTGAAACAAATCCAATTTCCTTTTTTTTTACTGACTTTAATTAATTGACATAGGTTTGTTAAAAACACAAAGAATATACATCAAAGCCACTTATTTATTTTTGTTATTATTATGATTGTGATTAAATAAGAATGTATTGGATCAACAAAATTTAATTATGCTGTAAGGTCTAATTATTATTTGTTTTATGTGCATGATTTTTCACTCTCATGTTAATTTTGAGTACCTGTAGAGTATTTCTGTATCCTTCATATCTATAAAAAGTATTTAGTTTGTTCAGATTTATAAAAGACAGATACAGTTTTACACTTCACTCTGAAAACAGTAAAGCTCCTGGAGGCCTGCCATGGACAGAGCTAAAGAGTCATGAGGTGTGTTCAACTTGAAGCAGCACTGCACAAACCGATCAGTGTATGACATCAAAGTACCTTAAGCGCTATAGAGAGAAGATGGCTGATTGATCTGCTCAGTGCCACTTCAAGTCAAAAAACACCTTTTGCATAGCGTTCTTCTCCAAGCTGTGACATCGACATAAATCATACATTTATTAAATGTATTTATAAAACATTTGCCAGAAAAAAAAAAAGAAAAAAAAAAAAGAAATACACTTTCAAAACTCCATTGCTGTCCGGAAAAACAAACTGTATTTGCTGTTCATTTAACGCCGGGTTCTTTAGGAAGATCTTTCCCTCACAACCAAAAACACACTTCATTGGTGACTGTTGATTTAGTGGTCTAAAAACAAACAAAGTGACAAATCCTTCTAGAGTCATTCCTGTGCAACACTACCAATGACTTCCATAACCCAAATGAAGCACGTTCATGGCAGCGTTGCTAGATTAGATGGGTGATTTCCAGTCCAAAAAAGCTCAGCAAAACCCACCCGCTCCAACAAAATAATGCTCAAAACTTTTAATGTTGAAATAATGTTGTAGAATGTTGCTGCCATGTTAATCAAGGCTTTTTAACACCTTAAAACAAAATAATATAAAAATAGATATAGGAAAAATGGATCATATCAGGGCAAATTCATTAAAGAGAATGATCAAATATGACTAAAATGTTCAGGCAGATACTATGTCAAAACTGTAATCAATGACTTTCCAAATACCTTAGAAATTAAAATAAAAAAAAGTAAAATAAAATAAAAAATAAACATCATTTTCAGTGTCAACTGTCAAAATAAACCCATTTTAAATGTCAAAAGTGCTCATTGCACTTGAGCACAACACCATGACAGTCAAAACCATGGCATTCATTAATACATACTGCACGATAATCCACTAATAAAAAAAATTATAATAATGCACAAGTTTTATTTCTAGCTGGAAACTGAAGTGAATTATATGTATAGGTACGTTTTTATAGTTTTGCAAAGATGTTTAGATGCTCGCTTGCAGTGAGCCTGGGTTGTCTTCATCACTATAGAGCAATAACGTTACAGGGATCAGGAGAGAATCTAGTATTGCTGGGCAAACACTAAGTAAACATCTACAGTGAGCCTCCCAAGACCATTTGTTGGTAAATCATTTCCCTTCACCTGCCTCTGTGTGGAATGGGATTTGCTGTGGCATCCAGTCAGCTGATTAAAAGCATCGACTGGGCTGTCAGATGCACAGAGTGAGATAGCAGACGTCTGCCATATATCTGGAAATGCCCTAACTCCCATGCCTTTGAAGAAGGCCAATTGGCCCACTAGCACCAGCAAAGGTGAGCGAGTTCAAATCATTTGATCAATTTAAATTCTTAAATGTTAATCAGATGAGATGAGATAAAAATGCATGTACAGCTCTGTGAATTGGCCACTGGTTTTATCTCATCTCATCTGATTAACAAACAAGAATTTAAATTGATCAAATGATTTGAACTCGCTCACCTTTGCTGGCGCTAGTGGGCCAATTGGTTTATGGCTCAAAAAAAGTTGGCTGAATCCCAGGAAGAAATGAGCCATAAGCTGTTGACAGATGGCAATACTAATCAGCATGCTGTTGATCCTAGAAGATGTCCTAACTGGCAAAGGTGGAGATATGAGCACCTTGTGAGGTGATGTAAAGCACTTTGAGTGCTTACAAAAGCGCTATATAAATGTTAGGAATTATAGTATTCTCACTCAATATTTGTCATTTTAATTCCTCAGATTCAGAAAAACCTATACAGACTAAACCGAAGTGATCGTGAAGAGATCATATTGAAAACAATGTCCACATAGTGAATGTCTAGAAATGAAATAAACATTCACAATGAAATGACTAAGAGGGATTGTCCTATGACATCATTGTGGCCAAACACCCTCTCAATGTTTAACTAAAAGGTTAAGTCCAGAATCTCTCTTGAAACCACATTCAGTCAAAAAAGGTGAAGTGGAACTGATACCATGTGTTTCATTTGACTATTTGTATGCACTCAATACAGAATAATTTTTTTCTTTATATATATAATAAAGACTCTGAATATCGTGTGTAATCTGTCTAATGGGAGAGCGTGACGTCACGGGTGGGGTGACGTAAGCAACCAGGAAGCTATAAAAGCACATCTCCCCAAGTAATGGCCGCGACGCACTGCCTTTCTTTCTCCAAGGAGATTGACACGGAGGGCGTCGATAAGCTCGCAGTTGCACAAACATCAGCTGCATAAATATCAGTTGCACAGACATCAGTTGGACAAGCATCAGATTCACAAGCATATTATGCCTAAATATTATAACGAACAGCATTAATGAAGAGTGCAGCTTGCGCAGTCCCCTCTCAGGAAAAATAAGAGGGCTGACTGTGCTTCTCGCATATCTGGGGATGGACTGAAGACGGCTTTTCCTATCTCCACCCGTGTTCCCTAGATCTAGAGTTTGTTCTCGAGGCTCGGAAGCCTGCGCTGCGTTTCCTTTCCCCTCTGTCTGTGAACTCCCAGCTGAAGTTATTTATCTCTGAGGAGATTAATATTGTTTGTGTGACTAAGCGGCTCAAGTGCTGCCGAGGCAACGCGTGTATTACATCTACATCTAGAAAGGACCTCTACATCACTGAAAGACAGCGGAGACCAGGACGACTAGAGCCCAGATACAGATCCCCTGTAAAGACCTTGTCTCAGAGGACCACCAGGACAAGACCACAGGAAACAGATGATTCTTCTGCACAATCTGACTTTGCTGCAGCCTGGAATTGAACTACTGGTTTCGTCTGGTCAGAGGAGAACTGACCCCCCAACTGAGCCTGGTTTCTGACAAGGTTTTTTTCTCCATTCTGTCACCGATGGAGTTTCGGTTCCTTGCCGCTGTCGCCTCTGGCTTGCTTAGTTGGCGTCACTTCATCTACAGTGATATCGTTGACTTGATTGCAAATAAATGCACAGACACTATTTAAATGAACAGAGATGACATCACTGAATTCAATGATGAACTGCTTTAACTGTCATTTTGCATTATTGACACACTGTTTTCCTAATGAATGTTGTTCAGTTGCTTTGACACAATGTGCTTTGTTTAAAGCGCTACATAAATAAAGGTGACTTGACTTGAAATAATTTTCAGTTTTGATGTGAATCTTACCAAACCAGACGGTGTTTACTTTTTGTTAGCTGCATTTAATTCTCTAATTTATCTGACTATGAGAAGTTAGATATGAATTGTATCACAAGCCAGACCGTGTTTACTTGTCTGCTTGTTTGATTGCATTAAATTCTGAGGAATATAATGAACTTTTTTTCACTTTGAGAAGTTATATATATTGGAGGGGTTCCTGGGAAGAAGCAGCCCTCTCAGTGTTCCGGCTCCTCGTATAAAGAGGCACAGAATCAGAGTGTTGCCGCCCGCGCTCCCCCGCGTCGGGACTGGAGGCTGAAGCAACGTTCTGGGCCAGGGTTTCCCAGCCTAAGCCGGATCTGAGGGCCATACTTCAGGCGAAGCTTCTGCCAACCCTGCCAGAGCTCCTGGGCACAGCAGTTTCCAGCGAGCGCTGCTCTCAGTTTCTTCTGCCCGCGAGAGTAGCGGTGCTGAGAGGCTCCCTACTCCTTCGAGGGTCTCTAAAACAGTTAGATCGGTTCCTGGGAATGGTGTTCTACTTCAGGCTCTGATTTAGCTGCCTCAGTTACACCAGAGGTCAGTCTTAAGAGACTGATTACCTTAGTAGATTATTGAGCAGCATTTGAACAACTGCTAAATGTATCTCAATGGGTCCTGCATATGGCAATAAGGCTATCGCATTCAGTTTGGCTCTTACCACCGTAATTCAATGGGGTTATTCTGACATTGGTCGGACCCGAGCATGGCTCTGGATACGGAACAAAAAGTGAATACCCTATTATTGAAGGAGGCCATTGAGGTGGTCCCTCCTCAAGACAGGGATCTGGGTTGAACAGTCTGTATTTCACAAGTTCCAAAGAAGGATGGGGGGGTTGCATCCAATCATAGATCTACATCAGTTAAATTGCTCAGTTATGAGGCTGAAGTTCAAAATGCTCATTATAAAGCATGTTGTAACACAAATCAGGTCCGAGGACTAGTTTGTCACAACAGATCTCTTAGATGCATACTTCCATGTCTCCATCCTTCGACAACACAGAAAGTTTCTGAGGTTCGCTTTCGGGGGCCTACCTTGCATTCCACCCCGCATACTAAATTATATCAACGATTGGTTGAATCTAGCTCAATCAGAGCACATGGCGGTTCAACATCAAGATGTCGTGTTTGAGACTGAATGCCAGAAAAGTGTACTTTCCAGTTCAGAGAACCACCTATCTAGGCATAGTGTGGGATTCAACCACGATGCAGGCACATCTGTCTCCTGCTCGTATTGAGTCGATTCTCACGTCAGTCAAGATAGTCAAGGAAGGCCAGTCACTCACTGTCAAACAGTTTCAGAGACTGCAGGATCTGATGGCAGCTGTGTCCAACGTGATACATTTTGGCCCGCTGTACATGAGACCCCTACAGTGGTGGCTCAAGACCAAGGGATCTTAAAAACATGGAAGAATCCTTGGTTTTTGAATCAGAGCCCAGTTCTGGGAGCTCCTTGTCGCCATGTAATGCTAGTGACAGATGCGTCCCTTACTGGCTGGGGTGCGGTCATGAGTGGCCACCCTGCCCGCGGTCTGTGGAGCGGTCACCATCTGACATGGCATATCAGTTGTCTAAAGAAGCTAGCTGTGCATCAAGCATTAAAATATTTCCTACTAGACCTGAGAGGTCACCATGTGTTGGTGCGCACCAACAACACATCGGTGGTCTCTTATATCAACCACCAGGGAGGTCTGCGTTCATGCCCCTTGTACAAGCTGGCACAATATATACTTCAGTGGTCCCTGGGATAAACTCCTCTCACCTAGCGCAGTGCATATTCCTGGGAGGTTGAATGTTAGAGCAGACATGCTTTTGAGACAGGGGCCAAGGCCCACTGAATGGAGGCTGCACCCCGAGGTGGTGAAGCAGATATGGAGAGATTTGGACCTCTTTGCAACTCAAGAGACATCGCAATGTCCCCTCTGGTTCTCTCTAGTTTATCCAGCTCCTCTTAGATTGGATGCTATGGTAGAGGCTTTGTCTGTATGTTTTTCCCCAATTGCTCTGCTCCCAGGAGTTTGCCGGGACGGGGTCTGTCTTCTATTAGTAGCTCCGTTCCGGCTGGGCTGAGTATGGCTCTCAGATATAATCTCCGTGACGGCTCTCCATGGGAGATTCCAATCAGGACAGATCTACTCTCTCAGGTGCAAGGCACGATAGTTCACCCTTGCCCGGAGTTATGGAGACTATGGTGTGGCCCCTGAGGGGGCACAGCTCATAGCATCTGGTCTCTCAACTGAGGTTATTGAAACCATCCTCCAGTCCAGAGCTCCCTCAGCGAGGAAACTGTATGCCCTGAGGTGGAAACTCTTCACCTCATGGTGCAGAGACCGCCCCCTTGACCCAGCTAACTGCCCAGTCAGTACAGTTCTGGAATTTCTACAAGCCAGGTTCTCTGAAGGGTTGACCCACTCGTGGAGCCATTGCGGCCTACCATATTCCCTCTCGGTGGACAATCAGTGGGAAGACAACCCCTACTGATATGTTTCCTCTGCGATGCGCTGAGGCTGAGGCCTCCAGTATGGTCTCATGCCCCCCCGGGACAATAATTTTTTTTAGAATAGGATCATATGATGAGTGTACCTTTCTTTAAAAATGTCATGAACTGTATTTATTTAAATTATTTTAGTGTTCCCCGAGGTTCACTTATTCGATTTCATTAACTTTTTGAACACGAGTTTGGGTGAGAGCAGAATTCACGCTGAACTAAAATGATTAACTCCAATGATTATAAAGATAGCATTCTAGGCACCTTGTTCCCCATAGCATTTTCGACGCAGCTCGAGTTCCTGAAGAGGAACATCTCTAGGTTACGCATGTAACCATGGTTCCTCGAAGGAACGAGATGCCATACCCCCGTCACCCCTTCCGGAGCACTCTGGTACTCGAACCTGATGCCAGCTGCACGACATGTGCTTTTATAGCTTCCTGTTTGCTTACGTCACCCTGCCTGTGACGTCACGCTCTCTCATTAGACAGATTACAGACAACATTCAGAGTTGCTCACGCCAAGTGTGTTCCCCAAAGTGTTTTCAAAGCATGATCTTGTTCCCTCGAGTAACCTAGAGACATTTTATACATTATATATATTAAATGTGCTGTTTATTTACTTGCCCTCAGGACATCCAAGATAAGGGTGATTTTTTTTCTTCTTTTTTCTATAGTAGATCCAAGTCCAGTCCAAGATTTTTAGCTGAAACCGTGATCATTGCTGATTCATAAAATGCAAGTCAGTGGCTGCCCGTCTTTGAGAATTTAAACAGCATATCAAGGAACACAAAATTAATACCTGTGGCTCCTGAAAATAGATTAAGGTCTTATAAAATGAAATGACTGGTATCTGTAAGAAAATGAACATTATTTACAACATTTTTACTTATAATCCAGAGCCTCAGGTGATCAGGGAAATCTGATTCTTCTTTCTTTTTTCGAGAGTTCACACCAAGGACCATGTTTTCAGCTTAAAATATTTTCTACTGTTCTACTTAAGGCAAGGCAAGGCAAGGCAAGTTTATTATATAGCACATTTCGTACACAATGGTAATTCAAAGTGCTTTACATAAAAGAAAGTAAAATAATCATGAAGAAAAATAATAACAAAAATAAAACAAGCAATTTTAAAACTTTTAAAATGATTAAGACATTTAAAAACAGTTAGAAAATGATTTTACATAAAAAATAAAAAAAAACATTGAAAATATAGTGCAATCAGTTCGGACATTTGACAGTGCTCATTCAATAAATGCACAGCTAAAAAGATGCGTTTTGAGTCTAGATTTAAATGTGACTAGTGTTTTAGCACATCTGATCTCTTCTGGAAGCTGATTCCAACTGCGGGCGGCATAGTAACTAAAGGCAGACTCCCCTTGTTTTGTGTGACTTGATCCTAGTGATCTGAGTGCTCTGTTAGGTTTATATTCAGTGAACATATCTGCAATATATTTTGGTCCTAGGTCATTTAGTGACTTATATACGAGTAAAAGTACTTTAAAATCAATCCTAAATGTAACTGGAAGCCAGTGTAAGGACCTGAGGACTGGTGTGATATGCTCAGATTTTCTGGTTCTAGTCAGAATCCTGGCAGCAGCGTTCTGGATGAGCTGCAGCTGTCTAATGGTCTTTTTGGGAAGGCCAGTGAGGAGCCCATTACAATAGTCCACCCTGCTGGTGATAAAGGCATGAACAAGTTTCTCCAAGTCTTGACTGGAAACAAAACATCTAATTCTTGCAATGTTTTTTAAATGATAGTATGCTGATTTAGTTACTGCTGTGACATGACTACTGAAATTAAGGTCTGTCTCCAGAATCACACCAAGATTCCTGACTTGATTTTTAGTTGTTTGACCCCTAGAGTCAAGGTATGCATTCACCTTGAACACTTCATCTTTGTTTCCAAATGCAATGACTTCAGTTTTTTTCCTTGTTTAACTGAAGAAAGTTCTGGGACATCCAACTATTAATTTCATCAATGCATTGGCAGAGGGAGTCAATGGGGCTGTAGTCATTTGGAGATAAGGCTAGGTAAATCTGGGTATCATCAGCATAGCTGTGATAGGCAATTTGGTTCTTTCTCGTTATTTGACTTAGTGGAAGCATATAAAGGCTAAACAAGAGAGGTGCAAGAATTGACCCTTGTGAGACTCCGCATGTCATGGACGTCCACTTAGACTTATGCTCTTCTAGATTCACATAATAGCCTCTACCTTCTAAGTATGACCTGAACCATTTAAGTACCATCCCAGAAAGCCCGACCCAGTTTTCCAGTCTCTCTAGTAGTATGTTATGATCGACAGTGTCAAAGGCAGCACTGAGATCTAGTAATACCAGCACCGATATTTTGCCAGAGTCACAATTTAAGCGAATGTCATTTATTATCTTAATGAGTGCTGTCTCTGTGCTGTGATGTGGTCGGAAACCAGATTGAAAATTGTCCAGGTATCCATTTGAGTTTAAGTATTTGTTCAGCTGATTAAAAACGGCCTTTTCTATAATTTTGCCTATAAAAGGAAGATTAGAAATTGGTCTAAAATTGCTCAAAATGGTGTTATCAAGATTGGTCTTTTTCAGGAGGGGCTTTACAACTGCAGTTTTTAGGCAGTTTGGAAATGTCCCAGAAAGAAGTGAGGCATTCACCACTTCTAAGAGATCTGCTTTTAAGCAGTCAAGCACACTTTTGAAAAAAGATGTGGGAAGTGTGTCAAGACAACAGGTTGACGATTTTAGTTGCTGCACTATGTCTTCCAGAATTTTGCTATCAATTTTTTCAAAAATAGACATAGTATCTTTTTGATATTTTGGCCGAATCTGTCTGACCTCTGCATTACTTGAGGATGTGCTAATCGCCTTCCTGATATTTATGATCTTCTCAGAAAAGAAAGAAGCAAACTCATTGCATTTGCTGTCTGATAACATATCACTGGGGATCTGACCTGGGGGGTTTGTCAGTCTCTCAACAGTGGCAAAAAGAGTACGAGTGTTATTTAAGTTACTGTTTATAAGGTTTGAGAAGAAGTTCTGTCTAGCTGTGGCTAGTTTCACATTAAAAGCATGAAGGATGTCTTTATAGATGCTATAGTGAATTTCAAGTTTCGTCTTCCTCCACATTCGCTCGACTTTTCTGCATTGTCTTTTCATAATCTGAACTGCTGTTGATCTTCTCCAAACTGATTTCTGTCTTGTTTGTTTTCTTACTGACTATTATTGGTGCAATATCATCAATAGCATTCTTAACTTTTGAGTTGAAGGAATCAAGGAGAATATCAACAGAGTCTGCAGAAATGCTTGGTGTTAAAGATATAGCCTCCATAAATAGTACACTTGTGTTCTCGTTTATGCATCTCCTTCTGACAGAGACAGATCTAGATTCAGTGGTAGCAGAGATCAATATATCAAAGAAAATACAGAAGTGATCAGATAGTGCTACGTCCTTAATAACAACGGATGAAATGTTTAGACCCCTACTGATGATTAAGTCTAGAGTGTGTCCACCTTTGTGTGTGGGTCCATGCACATGCTGAATCAGGTCAAATGTGTTTAGAACCGTTATCATTTCTTTTGTAGTTTTGTTTTCTGCATTATCTATGTGAATATTAAAATCCCCTGCAATTTCAAAACAGTCAAACTGTGAGGAAATTATTGATAACATTTCTGTGACCTCTTCAACAAAGGCTGGAGAGTATTTTGGAGGCCTGTAAATATTAATAAACAGAATGCGTGGGGCACCTTTCAGCACAATCCCTAGATATTCAAAAGACAAGTACTGACCAAATGACACTTGCTTGCATTGATAGACATCTTTAAATAGAGCAGCTACACCCCCACCTCTCCTAACAGTCCTGCAGACACTCATGTAAGTGAAGTTAGGAGGGGCTGCTTCATTTAGGATTGTTGCACTGCAGCTGTCTTCTAGCCATGTTTCATTTAGAAACATAAAATCCAGATTGTTTGTGGTTATAAAGTCATTGATTAGAAATGATTTATTTTTTAGTGAGCGAATGTTTAAAAGTGCTAACTTGATGGCAGTGCTTGGTGTCTTTACATCAATCTTAGTTTGATGCATAATATGCCGCAGATTAGATGAGTTTGCCCTTCGGCTTGAGAAGGCCTTAGACTTTCTATCACGTGATAAAACTGAAATAGAGAAAGCTACAGGCAAACCTGGGTTACCGCTTGTTCAGTAAGCATTTGTGAATGTTGCTGCTATTATAACGGGGACCCGACACATATCACTGAGAGCTGCTATCAGTTGTTTTTGGTTCACCTTCAGCAGATAGAGGGTTTGGGCCCTGGCGTTGTTGCAGCGTTCGGAGAGCTCTCATAGGAACAGGGCCCATAGGCTTTGGTGGTTGGGGGGCCCGCCGTTTTTTAGTTGATATCTGCGGGCTAGCAGCAAATGAGTGGGATAGTTTAGTCCCAACATATACCAATTCCTCCATTTTCTGTGAGAAGCACAGAAGTGGAGATGCTGGAGAGAGGGATAATGTGTCTGGTGAGATGGGCTGTGTCTCTGGTGTTTCCGGTGGCTGTGATGTGTTGTCCTGGCTTCCCTGGCTGTTTTCCAGAAAGTCATACTTTGGGTGGTGAATCTTGTAGCTGTTTTGATACATCACAGTCAGTCTGTGAGCTCTGTTAAGAAAAAAATCATTTACATCATGGATGGCCTGAGGTCTGATTTACAACTCATTAGCTCCTATTAACCAATAATAAGAGCAGGGGTTCTCAACTCTGGTTGGTTTAGATCTAGCCCTAAACACACCTGAACAAGCTAATCGGATTAATAGAAAGTTACAGGCAGGTGAGTTTGATCTGGGTTGGAGCTAAACTCTGTAGAAAAAAATTGGACCTGGAGTGCCAGAGTTGAGAACCCCTGAACTAGAGGAATAAAAAAGTGCAGTAAATGGTAACTGCTTGCTCTACAAACCATTTTTTTTTTATGGGTATGATAATAATTTAAAATAAGGTGAAAGCAAAATGCAGTTTTGCAATATTAAGCAACATAGACCATTATATGAATACAAATACACATGCTGATAGGCAAAGTCACTGTCAGCTCTTTATTGAATGTGAAACTTGCACTCAGCCTTTGCTCACTGCACGCTCGATCAGTCAGAAAAATGCAGTGTTTAGCATTATTTGAGATTAAGAAATTGTTTTTATTATAAAAGAATGTTTACTATGCATGCATACTTATATATTATATACATAATTGCACATTATTATATTATATATGCTGATTTGAAATATTTGTATGTGAGTTTGTTCAGTGAGTGAACTCACATACCTTAAACTGGATTTCATTCATTATGCTGTGATGAACATCCCCTCCAGTGAACTGTCAATCATTAAGTTGTGAACTTCAATGGGGATTCATTCATTCAAAATGAGTCATTCTGACAGTGTGAAACGGACCGATCCATTCACTGATAAGATCCAATTCAGGAGAATGATTCATTTACAGATTCTCTCATGAATTCTCATTTACCTGCTGATGATTTGGACTGAATGTCAAGTTTTTAAGTGACTTCTAACTTTTAAGTTTCTTGCACAAAGCTATTGTATGGCTTTACAAGACTTGACAAATAGCACATTAGTCATATGGACCATTTTTATGATATTCTTATGGTGCATATTTGTAATTTTGGCAGTAACCTCAGTTATTTTCATTGTATTGAAAAGAAAGCCTGCAGGATATTATTCAGAAATTTTCCTTATGAGAGTGAATAAAAACAAAAGATCTAATGTTTCATTTTGAGGTAAATCAACCATTTATATGTTCTCCATGCTCTCAGAAGTATGAATGAGATACTTTATGAGGTAGCGTCATCATTTTGTGGCTCTAGAAAATAAATCTCGTCCATGAAGGATAAAAGAAATGATCTACATGATAGATGCCATGACGGACTCGGCTGGAATTGAACTCATTATGGGAACTCACAGATGCCACTGTGTGTCAGTGTTCATCACACCTCATCCCTGAGTGATTCATCATTTGTCCACACTTGTCCATATTTGTTCTCTTGATGCATGAAGCAGGACATTCTTGTTCCCATGCTGCCTCCATCCGCTGTCAAGGCCAACACAAGCTAATATTCCACTGTGTCCATGAAAATATTTGTTATCACTGTCATTGTAACGAAATATTATCATAAATAGCTGTCAAATATCAAAACTTTGTAATGTATCTAATATTTCAAAGCTCAAGGTCAAATCACAATCCATATTTACCGTGGTAAAAATGTTTCTGTAATAGCTGGCAAAAATATAGTCTAGTCTGTATATAGCTCCAATGTGGTTTGTGATTTATTTTCAAAGGAAGAAAAAACTGTCAGTGTTTGCTGTTAGTTTCGCTTGCCTTCCTGTTCTCTACGTTCCTCGTTGTTTAATTTGGACTTTCAATAAACTCCATGCACTTAGATCCTCTTCTCCTCCTGCATTCTTTGTTCCTCATGTTACACAAATGCATGCAAAGAATTAAATGTGTTTGGATCTGACACATAAGGTAAACAACTGAAAGTAATATAGTACCCTGTACATAGACAAATTATGCTAAAGGGGGACCCAGGAAGGGTAAAACACACACAGTGCATTAAACGTAACTACAAGTGGAGTTTGAAGTGAGAATGTGCTAAAGAGTCAGGATGCCCAGGTTTTTATAGTCCTGTTTGCACATTCCCTGTTTTTTCTGTGTTCTACCCAATGTTACAGAACATACTGTAGCAATCTTAAAAGCTTCCTGTTTTTGCCAGTAGGTGAAAAATGAACAATTAAAGACAATTACATAGCTGCTTTTTTCTCTAGTCAGGTCTTAAGAGGTCAGGATAAGAAACCAGCTTGACAATCCAACCAACATTGGCTGGTTAGTCAAAAATTAGGGAGTCTGGCCATGTAGAAATGCCTCTGCAAACCTCATTTCCGACAGCTGGTCTTTTACCTGATGCACTGCAAGCTTTCAAAGCCGTTTGCTTAAAATAAAGTAAATTAAACTTTTTTTTTTGCAAAAGCAGTGCACTCTCTTATTGCAAGCCCTCAGAGGAAAAATGCTCCTTTGAAAAAGAGAGAGCTGAGAACCACTTTTCCAATTAAAAGCCATGAATGAAATCTGCGGCTGCGCTCATTTGAAAGTCTTGATCCATGAGAACTGTCTGTAGCCAGGGGCAGACACTGTGATTCACTGGGTCCAGCAGCTGCTCTGGAATTCTGAAATAAAACCTCACCTTAAAACTGTGTTCTCTTCTTCGGTCACATATTACAATGTTTATGAATACATTAAACAAAGAGACTAAGAAGTAGCCTGTGGGCAGGTGAAACAATTGTCACTGAAATCTCATTTATATGCCCCATATTGCCACACTAAATTTTTCATTAATCTTCATATGCAAAAATTTTCATTAAAGAAAAATGATTTTAAGCTCATGGCTTTCATTTTTAGGATAGCTTGTCTTCACTCCAGGTAATAATCTTGCTTTCCAAAAATATGATGAGTGTGCCTTTCTTTAAAGAGGTCATGAACTGTATTTATAAAAATTATTTTAGTGTTCCCTGTGGTTCACTTATTTGATTCAATTAACTGTTTGAACATGAGTTTGGGTAAGAGCAGAATTCACGCTGAACTAAAATGATTAACCCCAATGATTATAAAGAGAGCAATCTTTTATCACAATTTTAAAAATATTTACAATTTTAAAAAATTTCTTAAATGACAAATGTCAAATATTGTTTTTAATTAAAAAGTAAACATTTCAAATTTTAAGCAATTTAAATTTTGACAATCACCATCTACATAAAATTTATGTGAAAATAAACTCTTCAGATCAGCTTATTCAGTGAAGGTGTTACATGAATGATGTCCATTTTCTCAATTTTAAAATGTTTCCGAATAGCATTTTCGGCTTTGTGATTGGTGGTCCAGCTAGAAATTACAGATGGCCGAGCAATAGTAAGTCAAAGGGAGAGTATTTAAAAAAATTGACCAGTTAAATCTTTCTTTTAAATTGGCATTCATTGTGATCAATAACTTTGAGAAATTCTGCTGTGCTTATTTTTATGAATAAAAAGGCTGATAAACTAACTTTTATACACGTAATGATGGAAGCCACAAGTAACGTAACTGAGGTAATTTACTATGTAAGTGTCACGTTACGCTGCCGGAAGGAACACAGAGCCGAGGTAGACTCCAGCCATGCTGGAGGATGGCAGACCCACGGAGCTCGATCATGGTGGGATGAGGTCGAGCAGAGGGGCTGACAGACAACAGCATTGGAGGAGCATTTCGGAAGAGCTGCCACAGGAGAGCACTGTGATGAGAGGGGCAGGGCCGAGAGCCGTGGGAACAGAGCGAGGCCGGTGGAGTGATTGGAAATGAGCGACACCTGCTCCACTCACCGGTTTCGAGTCCCATGGAGGAGATTGGAAGGATACAAAAGAAGAGCGTCGACAGTGAAGGACGAGAGAGGACCTGGCCTGGGATTCCTTTTGTGTTGGGTTTTTGTTTGTGTGCGACAGTCGTCCGCGAAGGGCTGTCGCGCTGTTTTGTGTTTATTTTGTTATTAAAAGCTTAATTTGAATGTCTGCCAGTTCCTGCCTCCTTCTTCCCGAGATTATGAAGTTTGTATACCGTCACAAGCACCTTCTAGGAACAGGCACTGGAGCGGTTCTGGGGCTGGAGCCCTGTTTAGGGCTTAAATGGGGAACAGGAGCCCATCCTGGGCTTAACTGGGGAACTGGCACTGGTAAATTGAAAGCCCCCTCAGGGCTGGACGAGGAAACCAAGGACAAAGGAGGGCTGGATGGGACATCAGAGAAAGGAGTACAACTTCCTGTACAGAGTCAAAGTCTATAAGATCATCCACCTCATTTTGACCCATTTGGTGCTCCATATTTTGCTCACCCTCAGCCGTGTTGCAGGGGGCTCCACTCCACACTCACACCGTCCACGGCTTGCTCCCTCATGGTGGGCACTGTCGCTGACTCTCACACCTGGTCTGACAGGTTGCACTCTGTATCGCCGTCATTGGTGGGCTCGGGCTTATACTCTGTAACCGTGGGGAGATGGTGGGCTGGGCTCGGGGTCGGGAGTGGCACTGGCAATCAATCCCTGTGAACAGGTGGGTAATGGAGATCCATTTCTCGCCAGTGTCCACTCCACAAATGCAGCGAAATTTGCTTGGGAACCATCCTCGGATGACAGGGCTCTGTGCGCGATGTTCAGACTGGCATTGTAGAATGAACAGAGCACATCGTCCGGGTACTTGGTAAGGCTTGCCATGATCCTGAACAGACTTGTTTGTGCCACGAGCAAATTCTCTCCCCCCCCCCCCTCCCCCATGACAGTAGGTCACTGTGCCAATATTAATATTATTTATTATAAAGACTGCGTGTTTGTCATGAAGTGTCTGCTGCTAATTTGTTTTGCTGTGAGTGCTGTCATGATGTGTGGGCTTACTGTTACAGGATGTAATAGCGCATATGATCGACAGTCGATTGCTCATGCCTGGTTGTTGGTTGTTCTGTTGTGAATACAGTGACTGGAGTTACACTCTCGTGTCTGCCTTTTATTTAATGCTTTTCCAGACACATAAATATGGTGTCAGAAGATGCCTAGCGCGTGTTCTTAAATTTACGTTGTGCTGATTCCAACCTAAGAAGTTATCGATAATGGACGCTGATAATGCTGCGGCCACACCACGCCTGTCTAGCGGCGTACCTGCTAACATACCTCCGCCATTACCGATGAACATGAACGGAGACTGGAGCGCTAACTGGGACTTATTCAGAGCCGAGTTTGAGGATTATGCACTGGTCACTGGCCTAGCTGAAAAGACATGGGAAGTACAAGCTGCTACACTGAGAAGTGTGATGGGATCTGAATGCAGACATGTTTATCGGCACAATTTGAATCTCACAGAGGAACAACAGAGAGACATTAAAACCATCCTAGATGCATTGGAAGCATACTTCTAACCTGCCAGAAATGTCATTTATGAAAGGTACGTGTTCGGCTGTTGTAAACAGGAGGAAGGGGAATCCATAGAAAATTTCGTGACCAGATTGAGAGAAAAAGCAACGACGTGTGATTATGGCGGATTAAAGGATGAAATGATTCATGACAAAATAGTACTGGGCATTTCAAGTGAAGGAACCAGACGCAGGTTGTTAAGTGAAAAAAAGTTAACACTGCTCACAGCCATTGAGATGTGTCGCACCGCTGAACAGACCGCTATGCATATGAGAGCGATGGACGCAGCATGCATGCCTACAGCCGAAACGGTTCACACTGTTGCTAGGAAACCATTCAGGCCTAACCAGCAGATGCAGAGTAATTCACCAAGACTCTTAGACACAAGCAAGACATGCCGATACTGTGGTAATATGCATTCAAGGGGCCGGGATCACTGTCCAGCATATGGCAGAACATGTAGACTCTGTGGAATTAACAATCACTTTGCTAAAGTATGCCTTAAAAGCAAAAGCAGATCCACAGAGGGGAAGCTTCACTGTGTTGAACATTCTAAGGAGCCGGTTGGGGACAGTGATGATGACATTTACGTAGTTGAGTTCATTAGCACGGTGCACATGAAAGGAAAGAAATGGTTTGTTTCCCTGCAATTTCATGGCAAGTCACTGCTTTGTCAGTTAGATTCAGGAGCCACATGCAATGTGATGAGCTACAAGGACAAAGTAAAGGTGGCACCACACACACCACTCCGCCCTAGTAGCGTCAAACTACGGCTGTACTCAGGCGAGTCACTGAACTCCATGGGCGTTTTTGATACAGAAAGTGTGGTCAAAGGAGAGAAATATCAGCTGTCATTTGAGATAGTAGAATCAAGTCAAAATACACTACTCTCGGGCTCAACTTGTGAACAGCTAGGCTTGATGCAGTTCACAATACCAGATGACATGCTCAAAATTGGATATGAACGGTCTGAGCCTCTGACTAAGGTACAGTTAATTGACAAATACAGTGACGTGTTCAACTTGCCTGTGGAATCACTGCCTGGTGAGGTCCATTTTGAGCTGGATCCCAGTGTTACACCGATACAGTGTGCCCCACGAAATGTTCCAATTGCTATGAAAGCAACAGTCAAAGCCCAACTGGATGCATATCAGGCTGAGGGTCATATTACAGATGTTACAGAGCCAACAGATTGGATCAGCAACATGGTGATAGTAAAACAGACAAACTGAGAATTTGCTTAGACCCAAAGTTTCTGAACAAAGCTCTGAAACGCTCTCATTATATCATACCAACCCTGGAGGATGTGTTATACAAATTGCCTAAAGCAAGGATTTTCACGTTGGTTGATGCCAAACATGCATTCTTACAGTGCAAGCTTGACCAAGAGAGCAGCTTCATGATCCAGAAAAGGTGAGGGCCATCATGGACATGCCCAACCCTACAGATGCTAAAGGGGTACAGCTTCTCATCGGCTTTGCTAATTATTTAGCCAAATTCATGCCCCACTTGTCTACCGTTTGTAAGCCACTGCGACTCTTGCTCGACAAAGACACCCCGTGGCACTGGCTACCCAAACATGAAGATGCAGTTTGCAAGTTAAAATCAATGGCCACATCAATGCCTGTGCTACGCTATTACGATGTTGCCAAGCCTGTCACAGTACAAAGTGATTCCAGCCAAAGCGGTCTTGGGTGCTGCCTTATGCAAGAAGGACAGCCTGTTGCCTTTGCTTCAAGAGCACTGACTCCCACCGAAAAAAATATGCACAAATCGAAAAAGAGTGTCTCAGTATTGTCTTCGCTTGTCAAAGATTTCACCATTACCTGTACGGACGAGAGTTGGTCACAGCAGAGACTGACCACAAACCCTTGATCACTATATTCAGCAAACCACTTCTCAGTGCACCTTCTTCAGAGCATGCTCATGACACTTCAAAACTACAGTCTCAAAGTTGTCTACAAGCCAGGGTCTAAAATGTTCATCAGTGACATGTTGAGCAGGGCAGCTGCTGACTGTACAGGCACGGGAGGCATTTACCAGAGGCATGCCATATGTCATCTGCAGAAAGAGCAGGAAAAGGTACAATTTATCAACCAAGCAGAATACCTTAATGTGACGGACCAGCGGTTGGGAACAATCAGGGAGCATACTGAAAGGGATGAAGCATTACAGGCCCTTAAATCCACTGTCCTGGCAGGCTTGCCTGATGAGAAAGAAAGGACAACACACATCATCCGAGAATATTGGCCTTATAGAGATGAGATAAGTGTGCAAGATGGTATTTTGTACCATGGTCAGAAAGTCATTATCCCCAAATCACTACGTCCAGAGATTAGGGGTGCTCCGATCACGATCGGCCGATCGTTAATGCGCATCTCGTCAGTAAAGCCGAGAAGATGAGAAGATGGGCCTATAAACGCTGAAAATTAACGTGATTTGCGCATCTTCTCTATTAACAACGGCTCTGTGTAGTAACAGCTGCTCTATGAGAAATCACGCACCTGATGGAATTAACTGCTGATTAGAAAACCGGCTTTACTGACGAGATGCACATAACGATCGGCCGATCGTGATCGGAGCACCCCTACCAGAGATGCTCAAACGCATACATTCAAGCCATATAGGAGGTGACGCATGTTATCGTCAGGCTCGTGACACACTGTATTGGCCCAGTATGCAAGCAGAAATCAAAGACTTTGTGAGTAACTGTTCGACTTGCAATGAATTTGCGCACAACCAACAGAAGGAAACCATGCTATCTCATGACATCCCCAGCAGGCCATGGCAGATTGTCAGCATGGACTTATTCAGTCACCGGCAAAAGGACTATCTTATAATTGTGGACCATTTCTCAGACTTTTGGGAGATTGAACTGCTTCCTGATCTATCTGCAGAGACAGTCATCAAGCGCTGCAAGGCTCAGTTTGCTCGACATGGCCAGCCAGATAGAGTTATCACAGATAATGACCCTCAGTTCGGTGCTCCGTTCAAGCGCTTCACCTCCAGCTGGGAATTTGAGCATGTCACTTCTTCACCAAGACATCCTAAATCAAATGGAAAGGCTGAGTCAGCCGTCAAGATTACAAAAAACCTTCTATGGACAGTAGCCCTGCACAAAGGTTGATGTCTCGGAGACTGAAAACGTCTCTTCCGGTAACAAACAAACTTCTGGAGCCATCTGTGGTTACTGGGGTTGTTGAGAAGCTTCAACACCGAAAGCAGCAGGCAAAATTCTATTATGACAGGTCAGCTCGTGATCTGCCAGAACTAAACATAGGTGAGACTATCCGTATGAAGCCCCTTCCAAAGGAAAACCCTGCGCTCTGGAAGGTCGGCACCTGTCTTCAGAAAGTAGCACCACGATCTTATCTTGTTAATGTGGATGGATCCATATATAGACGAAACAGAGTGCACTTAAGAGTGGCAGAGTCAACCGCCACACAAGCATTGGACACAAGTGAACCCGAGATACCTTTTATGCCAGAGAGGAGTGTTGCAGAAGCCCTTGCTGATTTGCCTCTTGTGAAGCCCCTGCCACAGGCTTCACCTGATCTTGTCAAACCCTCACCATCAGATGGACACACGTATACTAGGGCTGGCCGATTGTCCAAACCACCTAAAAGGCTGGATTTGTAATATGTTAGAAATGTTACCATGGAAGTTTAATTAAAGCAAAGTATGGCAGTCAGTAAAAAAAAAATAATAATAATCATCATAATAATTATCTGCCTAATGTTCATATAGTATTCTGTTTTTATTTAGTGTAAAAAGGGATTCCTTTTGTTCATACTTGTAAAGGGGGATGTTACAGGATGTAATAGCGCATACGATCGACAGTCGATTGCTCATGCCTGGTTGTTGGTTGTTCTGTTGTGAATACAGTGACTGGAGTTACACTCTCGTGTCTGCCTTTTATTTTATGCTTTTCCAGACACATAAACACTTACATTAAACACATTTTACATTATATTTGTTGGTTTTGAGCACAGATCGAGTGATGATGCATTTGTAATTAGGATTTTCAGTTGATCAAAACATAGCCATGTATTATTTTGGTGATATCCGTCACTCTTGCTGTGCAGTTTGCTTGTTGCATTTCTGAAAGACAGTTGCACACCGGACGAGAAGCGCAGCACCGTGCTGTGCCACATCTAGGACAACTCATGTATGACACACTGGAGGCATCACGTTCATTTCAAGATGCAGTCCAAAACCTTTAATCTATTCTCCCAACAGTCAAAAGTTTACTTCAAGAATGAACAACAGTCAATGAGTTTGACGTTCTGTGATTGAAAAACAAGACAAAAAAACAGAGAAAATGGAATGAGAAAGTGCTCTTTTGCAATCTTTATGAAGCACAGATTTTATTAGAACCACAGAAAGTACATCTTCCAGACTACGATGAAGTCATTTTTTGTACATTAATAATCACTTGTGACAAACATAATGCAACTGAATGGAAAACGATGTCAGTAGCGCTTTGTGGTGCCGCATGATTTTGAAATGTTTGTTTTTTCCCCCGATGTGGGTAGGGGAGAGGTTTCAAGAGTCACGGTTCACTACTGAGCTTTGTGGAGGTGACTCTTGTATGGCCAAGAACCACTCACATTTTCTTCATAAAATGTAAGGTATTTTCCATTTGGGTTTCTATGTCATTACAGGATGTTTGCAAAAATTGTTTTTTTTTTTGTAAGGAATCTTTTTATGTTGAATAATAACACACAGTCATATTATTTATTCATAGAGGCATTAAAAAGCCGGATTAATGGGGAATTGAAAGTACTTTGAGATTAACTCCAATTAATAAAGGCACTGTCACATTAAAACTAGGCTGACCCCATTAGGCTCGTCCTAACAGAGGAGCATTAGGCCTGAGCCACACTGAGCTATTGAGATAAATGAACCTCAAAGAACAGAGAGGAGACAAGACGACTTCTCCGCATTCAGCTAAAATGATTCTGAATGTCACTTAATCTGTGTGTCATTGCATTTCTGCTCTTGCTGATAAAACACAGAGATCTGTTACTCTACTACTCTACTACTACTAGCTACTGTTTAATGTACAAAAAAAAATAAAAAAGCTACATACAACATGTCTAAATCTTGAAACACCGCTTGTAAAATGTTGAATTATGTCTTAATTTAGATAATGTCAAGATAAAGAACCATGGAGGTATAATGGTGTTGTGATGGCATTAGATGATAACAGCATGCTATTTTTGATAAACAAGACAAGACAAACAAGCAGTGTTCGTGGTGAGTGGAGTCCGTGAAGAGACCGTGGCTGAAGTGATGAACGAGGTAATCCAGAACGAGTATCCACAGGAACTAACAGGCAACAGAAAACAGCGACGAGAAATCCAGAGCAGGAACAACTACACGAGAGACACGAGCAACACCAGGACTCCAAACAAACGATCTGACAAACATGAGACGAAAGACAAGGCGTTAATATAGGCAAGATGTAATAAGCCGCAGCTGCCGCTGATCAGTAATCAGTGGTGACGCCCACACACAGAACAATCAGGTGATACACCCCGCAACCTACACACAGACAACAAGATGACACCATGTATCAATGAACCATGACAGATTCTCACTGTTGCCGCCAGCTCCATGAAATCAGAAATCAGTGGTTAAGTTGTATTTACAACACTGTTCCAGAATAGTTCCAACCCAAATATTCAGATGTATGCAGTGCATTTTATGGAGGACTATTTCCTGATCCTGGGAGAGAACACAACAATGCCAGCTGTTCTGACACACAGTCTGTAAGTATGTTTATATATTTAAATGATTTGCCAGTGATGATTCAAATGCGAGTTTTGAGCCGTGTAGAGAAATGCTTGTTGTTTGTCATTTCTCAGATTACAAATGCAGACATGGTTTTATGTTTACGTGGCGCTATGCGAACGTGATGCAACGTAACCCATAAAAGACAGTATAAGTCATTATAATCCATAATTAATTCCCCACTGGATGCAACAAATGACTCATTTGTAATAGGTTTTATTGTTTTTGTCTTGTCGCGCCATTGTTCTGACCAGGACACACATCACTGTATATTAAGGGGCATAACATTTCTGTCACACACTTGAGGCATTCAGCCAATCACAATGCACTGGATAGCTGGCCAATCAGAGTACACCTGGCTTTTCAGAAAAATTTGTTTCATAAAAAATTAGTTTCAGAGATGCAGGGCATAGTGGACATTGCATCATCTAGGGGTCACTATGTGGAACGCCTCATCATGTCCTGTATCTGAAGCATACATTGAAAAACACCAACAACACTACACCATCAACAGACCATGACGTCACTACCAGTGTGACTATAATATAAATAGGCAGGAGAACAGTTCATCCACTTCTTCGTCTGAAGCTTGCGTCCAAAGCATGGCAGGAAGCTAGAGGATGCCGTGCATCATTCCCTACTCATGGAATCATAGTTACATAAGTAAACTGGGAACTTCAAGAGAACTTCAAACTGTGTCCTCTAGAGGGTCGCTATGATTAGTGATCGACCGATGTATCTGTTTACCGATATTTTTCCCGATATTTAAGCATTTTTCCATAATCGGGTATCGGTTTTGTAATATCGGATTCGCCGATTTACAGCGCCATCTTGTGGCCGTTTTGAGATTTCCGCCATTGCAGCCCGGGCGTCTGAGGAGATCAGTCAACAACAACTCAGTGCACAGGTAAATATATGTTCTACTTGGTTTGCTTTAATTAATCAACTTTATTTAACATAACAGACATGCACAAATGAGATCTGAGACATAAATTCCTGATATAGTTAATTTATGCAGCTTGTTTCTAAACAATTGAGACGAACTCATTAAGTCACGTAGTGTAATTCATCATGTCCTGCCCCAATAAAGACGTATCTTTACATGAATTAAATAAAACAGACATGAATGAGTGCATGTTGAAAATAAAAGCGTTGAATTTAATTCTCTATCTGTTGTATTTGCTCACCATTAGTCTAGAAGAGAAAGTTTGTTCATGTTGCTTAGCAACTGACGGATGATCTGGAGGCTTAAGCACGGCCACTGAATGAAACTTTTGACAAGATTATCTTGTTTAAACACCTTAGATTATATTATCATTTACTACATAACAATTATTTCGCTAATACACATATAAATATAGCCTACCGCTTTGTGGAAATTAATTATTTATTATCTCCATGCTCGATCGTGGTTGATTAAGTTATAGTCAAACAGCACTTTGTCAGTTGGCATTTCATGATTTAACGTTAGATTGAATCTAGATCATAAAATGCCAACTGACAAGTGCTGTTTAACTTTATATAGTCTCGGGAAAAAAAGTTCATTCATATTGCTCAGCACCTGGGTTGATGATCAGGAAGCCTCAAGCAATGCCACTGAATGAAACTTTTGACAAGATTATCTTGTTTAAACACCCTAGATTATATTATCATTTACTACATAACAATTATTTCGCTAATACACATATAGGCTACATATACCGCTTTGTGGAAATTAATTATTTATTATCTCCATGCGCGATCGCGGTTGATTAAGTTATAGTCAAACAGCACTTTGTCAGTTGCCATTTCATGATCTAACGTTAGATTGAACCTAGATCATAAAATGCCAACTGACAAGTGCTGTTTAACTTTATATAGTCTCGGGAAAAAAAAGTTCGTTCATATTGCTCAGCACCTGACTGGGTTGATGATCAGGAAGCCCCAAGCACGGCCACTGCATGAATTTTTTGAAGGAAGCAGGCTTACAGGGCAGAATGCTGAAAGACTCTGTTTTCTACACTAAAACCTAGTTCTGCTTAACTGGGAGTATTAAGTTACACTACTAAATAGCTATGCACTCCTAAATAGCCCTCCCGCCCCCACCAATATGTTAGAATCATTTTTGTGCTTTATTTTTTTACCTGTTTTTATTTTTTTACCTCAAAGCTTTTATTTTAAAACAAAGACACTTAGTAACAGTGCGCTTAAATTTTTTGGACTCAGACCCCTCTATTTATTTGTGTATAAATATAATGTTTTTTTTTTTGTATGCAAGGAGGGAGTGATTGTTATAAATAATGTTTTTTTTTCAGCTCATTTGTGTTGTAATAATTGTCAGAAACAGAAGTATAACAGTAAATAAATATCGGTTATCGGGTACATAAACATACAAATAATCGGTAGTAAAAAAAATCAATATCGGTCGATCACTAGCTATGATGCACAATGACCGCATCCAACTCCCTCACATTCCACATAGCGATCCCTAGAGGACACAGTTACAATAATGTACAGTATGGGTTTTATCTTTTACCTTCAACCGCATAAACACATTTGTCACAGGTCGGAGCGGACCACAGATGTTGCAAGTCACGCCCCTTCCTAGTTTCCACCTCGAGGAGGTCTCAAAGCAACCCCAATGACCAGACAGACCAATCGTAAGTAATATTAAAACAACTTTATTTAAATTAATTAAAATAATTCAGGGAGGGGGAGGTAAATCTTAAAATTATCGTCTCTGTTCAGCGGGAGGAGAAAGGGGCCGGAGAGGACTATGCGGCGAGGGTTAGTATGTCCCCTTGGGCTTTTGTTGACTCGTGGCGCCCTTCTTTTCTCCTGAAGGCAGAGTGAAACACAATGAGTAATCGATCCGGTGAGAGTGGCTACCTGTTACTTGGGTCCATACGACTGGCTGATAAACGACTTGTTCCTCCGATCTCTTCGTACAGGGTGCTCGGGCGGCGCCTCCCCTTCTGCACACTCCGAGGTGAGCGCCAACCCGCGACACAGAACTCCAATGGCACTGCAAGAGGGAGGTCACTCAAACTGCGGGGGACAACACAGGTAAGTATTCCACAGGCAACTGGGGCTCTATTCTCACTTTAGTGATTCGTAGCAATGGACAAAGGTAAGTATTCCACAGGGATTTCCTGTGCGTCGGGGGAAAGTTAAACACTGTCGCACCGGCCCGAACGGTTCCCTCTCCTCTCTTCTATTTGCAGTTTAAGGGATCTGGACCGGGGTGAACCTTTGAAGAGGCTCCACAACAGGTAAAGTAAATCCACACAGCTAATTTGCAACAGTAAAACTTCCTCCTTGCATATAGGTGTAATTTTTGGCTTTTACTCACACCAGTCTTGCTTACGTGTATTCTTCACCACCGCTTCCACAGAGCCAGGGTATTCCGAAAGGGTCTAGACAGGACGTTACATTTGGGTCTCCATGCAGGGGTCGCAAAATGGCATTTAGATGAAAATGGCGCTTCACCAGCCTCAACGGTCACTGGTCTCCCCCACGACTCATCCAGTCTAGGGTGGCTACTGACAACACAACCACAGCATAACACTGCAAGATTTCAAGTGTACACACTCACAGCAAAGACAAGGACTCACCCACTGCACTCCACACACTCTACGTGAAATAGGGTCAGAACCACGGTTTACTAGGACTTATCCTGGGGTTTCGTTGGGCGTTGTTGATAGATGAAGGGCCAGAGGAATAACGTTGCCGTCAAACATCAATAAATGTCGTATACTCAGCCCAGTTACTAGTGTCCTTGTCTCCTTCTTCACCCCGAGAAGTTCCTCTGCCTTCACCAAATGCTGACTCTGCCCAAACCTACACTGCCCGCCGGATCGGCCTGAATCGATTCAACTCCACTCCTGTTTGAATTTCTGAGACTCTTTTTATACTCTTCCTGTTCTCTCCGTTGTCCAATCCACGATCGCCGCGTTTATTGTCCTCACCTGTGCCTCGTACAGCCCAATTTGCCTCCCGGAGTTTCCCGGAAGTTCCGGTGTTTGTAGTATACGGGCCGGGCGGAAACCATCTTCGGGCGGAACCAATCTTCGCCACTTTTGGTTCCGCCCCCAAAAAGTCACAGTGTGACACATTTCTTTACACCAAATACACAAAATAATGTTCTTTTTAGCAACATCGTACGACCACTTTAATAAGTTCTATGATGGTTAAAGTAAAATTGTGTGTGTGTGTGTGTGTGTGTTTCTTTAATTTAAGTCATTATGTTGTGTGTTATCATTAGTAGAGACTCCCAAGTCCTGAAGTGGGTGTGTCAGGCAAAGGAGAGCTGCAAAATGTGCAGTGCTGGGGGAGCTCCAGGACTGTGTTAAGCTGATGATATCTGTTTGAGGGGGCTTAGAATAGGTAAGTGCTTGGTTAAATTATAAAATTATAAGCATTATGTAGTCCCAAGGCCTGTCCAGAGTATTTGAACCTGGTCCAGATGCCCCTAAGGGCATCCCTGTTATACCCCCAGAGCTCACTCCAGACTCCGCTACCGCTACAGAAGCAGTTCCTGTCAGTTTTGTCACATCCTTAGAGGCCAACCCTGAAGTCTTTCTTTTAATGTAACTGCATTTCCTTCGACTTAAATATAAGGATGGCAAAATATAGTCCACCATCAGTGAGACCACAGTATTGCCACTGGATGGAGGGAAATTTGTGACAAAATCCAGGGCAATATGTTTCCAGTGTCAGGACAGAACAGGGTGCAGCAGACCAACAGGAGGTATATTGGAGGCACAGACCAAGGGTATCCTCCACCATGGCCAGCCGCTAACAATGCAGTCAGTGGCCTCCTTATTCCTGAAATGGCAAGCCAGCTTGAATAAATGATCCAAAGTGAATTGACTCTCAACTCCAACCAAGGCCCACTTGATACAGTCCTCGATACCCCAAGAAACACCCCCCACCATGTAGACCAACAGCAAGATGATAATGGTGAGAGGAACACTGATCAAGGCAGCGATGCAGCATAATAAGACACCAGGCTTACCGTTATTGGAATCTGGCTGCTAAGACAGGATGAAGCCAAAGCACTGAAGAACAATGGCTGTCGAGCCTGTTAGCAGTTCAGCCTCTTAGCAGATCTGATGTATGGCAAGTTCCGGTGGTCTGCCCACACCAAGAAAGGAACCGCAGGCTAAGCTAGCCATAATGATGCTGCTATACCAGTGCAAAAGCTTCTAGTTGCAGATATCTTAATTTTGCTCCGTAGGAGACAAATGGCAACAGCCACATGTATATTAAAGCCTGCAATAATTGTTGCAGGGTGCAAAGAGCTGTCCTTCTTTTTTCACAAAGAACAACCCTTGGCGATAAAAAAAATATTGCTGTTTATTGAGTATTGAACACATTGAACACATATTGAGTTTATTGAACACAATTTATCTTTGGCGGTATGGTTCCTTATGGGGGTTCTTGCTCCCAGAATAATTGAACATACAACAGCTTTAACATTAACCCCTGGAACCATGAATTTAGAAATACATAATAATTAAGACTTTAATAAAGTCTTTAAAGCAAACGGTGACAATCATGTAGATGTGGCAGTGGTACGTCTATCCTGTAGCCTGGTTATGAAGATGGGTGTCTCTCCGCAAAGAGGTCCATGCCAGCTAAGATTTTTGGAAGCCTTAGTGATCTGAAACAAACAAGACAACAGCCAGAAGGTGCCCAGTAATGTGCTAATGCATATAATGGGGAGGGAGGGAGGGTTGCGAGTCGTTGAGCATACTTACCGAGCAGTAGTGGCACGTATATATATGTCCCGTGTCTAATAGGAGAGATGTGGTGATTGGAGCGATTTGACAGCTGACCGCATCAGCTGTTCACAGCCTTGCCTCCGTGGCCTGACTGAACTGACGCTGCGCTCGATTTGGGTTGGGAGCTGGGTCTATACAAAGCAAGCTATGATAACTTTCACCTTGATATTTTATATAACCGACTGGCTGAGGCCAGCCTAAAAAGATGCTCAGGACAGTTGACGGGCCACTGCTGCGCATCGTCACGAAAGCGTATATTTTTCACGTGTTTTTAAGCCTTACCGCTTCTCAAATTAAACATTAAAGCATCCAAAAACAAGATGCGGAAAAGTTTAACAGAGTTCCTGGTTACTCGCGCACTGTGTTAGGTGCTCACGAGAGAGATCGAGAGGTGCGTATCACGGACAGCGACACTGAACCGAGCTCTCTTCTGTGAAGTTCTCCTCGAAGTCCCTCCTGCACCTGAATGAACAAATACAAATCGCAGTTTGAACAAACAAAAAGATGTGAAAGAGCCCAATTCAGACACCAGATATAATTTTTTGATATATATAGCAAAACTGTAATAATGTGAGAAATGTTGAAGGTGTCTGAATAAATGTAGGTTTTATTGTATATTTCGTTTTACATTGAAGACTATCCAGAGCTATTTTACATTCATTTCTATTCTGTGACAGCTTATTTAATGTAAAAAATTATACATTGTATTTCATGTATAAGTTACACGTAACATACAACAAAATGGTAACATCTTAGTGGTACCGTGTACTGTAATTGAAAGTAGCCTATTTATAACTGTTGAACCGTAGACAGCACATGCTGTGTTCATCTAATAAAGATCTTCATCGCTAGCAAACAATAACATTTGCAGATTGTCTTTCAGTTGACTGTAGATCTAAAGACACATCTTCAATGCTCTTGTTGTTCTTAAACTTTCTGTTACAACTCTGAGTGAGAACCACTTCAGAGTCAGACGGTTCAGCGTGCGACAGGGAACTGAACGAATCATTCGATCTGATTCACGAACCAATTCACTGGTTTTCCAACTGGTTTAATCAAGCTTTTGAACAGAACTGCCTCAAAAGATTGAATAATTTGTGAATTGGCATCGCTCATTGCCCAGAGAAAAGGAGACATAGCGTTTGGAATAAACTGAAGCATTTATAACTTGTATTGGATTAAGATAAAGTAACGAGAGGAGCGTCGCCCACAGTAACCAAGGAAAAGTACAATACTTTCACTAAAAATGTACAGAGTAAAAGAGTAAAAGAACCCATCTTTAAATATACTCTAAAATGATTAGTTACCCGCCAAAAAAATCTAGTAAATGTAACAAAGTCGTTACTACCCACCTCTGGCAGTGACTCACTAGGCCATCACCAGAACCATAATCCTGATCAAACTGGAGTTCATAGCCTGAGCGTTCAGAGACCTCTGCAACCAGAGCATCCACTATAAGGTCTGCAAAAACAGTATCCAGCAAACTGGGCAGAGAGATTGCATGAGTTCTGGACACAGGTAATTTTACACAC
Organism: Carassius auratus; assembly: GCF_003368295.1. NCBI lineage: Eukaryota > Metazoa > Chordata > Actinopteri > Cypriniformes > Cyprinidae > Carassius > Carassius auratus. Next base: position 2,142,760 of record NC_039256.1, on the reverse strand, counting down.
AGGGATTTTAACCGACTGTGAGACAGAGAGTAGGTGACAACATGTAAAACACCCTGACACTGAAGAGGTGCAGAGCAAGTCTAGATATAAAGCGAATGAAAATTAGAAAAAAAAGAGAACAAGTGCAAAGCCAATGAGTTACTCTGCTTATAGCCGAAGGCAATCAATTGTGTGCAGCCACCAAGAAGGGAAATAAAAACAAAACCAATGTGAAAAGGAAAGCTAACAAGTCCTGACACCACACTTGCAATGAGCTCCGTGCATGAACTGTGTTCCCATTGTTCACTGCTCCCTACTCCCTACTCCCTGAGCAGGGTAAATCTGTTGAAGTTTACCTCACTTCGGAACATCACATTTATGTATATAGCACTTTTCACAATTCAAATTGTTGCAAAGCAGCTTCACAGAAAATTAAAGTTTCTACATTATATTTAGGAGTAGCTTATCTGTGGTGACTATGTCAAGGTGATATCCATATGGAGTTGCAGTAAGTTAATGACGTATTCTTATTGACAAAGTATGTTAATTAGTGGTCAAGATAAAGGGATTACTAACTTCAATACCTTGGTTGGATAGGAGTGGTTAAAGGGGTCCTGCTATGCTCTTTAACAATGTCTTGAATTTGATTTGTTTTGGGGGTGTACTAGAACATGCTCTCATGCTTGATGCTTCGAAAAAAATACACACTACACACTGACTAAAATTCAAAAAGTGAAAAAGCATAATAGGACCCCATTAAGAATATCTGCTTGTTACGTCTGACATCATCCTTCACCTCTTCTGGGACCTAATGCTCTGCCAGACACCCCCAAAAAACAACAAATGGATTCAGCTAAAATATTAGTGTCTGAGACACTGTGAGCACGGAGACTGTAGTGTGCACAGCAAATTACGCTTAGCTTAAATACGTAATATTAATGAAATAGTGTTAATAAATGGCTGCTGAGATAGTATTCTCAAGTGAAATGAGTAGAGGCTTGAACCCGGAAACAGCAGTCCTTATGTCATACAAGAGGATTCTCCCAAGCCATCAAACAGAAGCAACCGCAAGCTATTTTGTTCCCAGTGTATTGACTGGGATGGTTTGCTACAATACTAGTACTGTGCACAAAAAAAGCTAATAGGGTTATTTTGATTTCGTAATGTACAATCATTTTCAATACCATTAGCAAAACTACCACATACTGTATACTGTTACAATTAGGGGGTGTGTGTTAACTAAGGATAAATAACATATGAGGAGGAAATGAACAGACCGGGTATTTAAACACAAGAGGTAATGAGGGAACTGAAGACAGCTCGGGAATAATCAATTAACCAAAATAAGAAAAGGAAGGTGACCAAATAAGGGAACAGAAATCCATGAACGTAACAGTTCGCCGCCTCCCGGAACGGTGCGTCCTCGCACCGCAAGAGGAATACCAGCGGAGGGAGGGTGGGGGTCCTGGAGGTGGGTGAGGAGCAGGCAAGGAGCAGGTGAAGAGGGAGCATGGAGGTAGGGACCAGGGCGGAGTGGATAGAGGGAGGAGCCAGGGAGGAGCCCGGAGCAGGAGGAGACAGTGTTCTCATGTTACAATAAAGCCCTGGCCACATTAGCAGTTTTAATATCTCATCAGGATAAGGGGGTAATAGAAGAAAAGATGACTTTGCAGCTACAGGTGATGTCTGAGGCCATTCTTTTTGCAGCTAAAATGATGTTAAATAAGGATGATACCTTTTTGATTAAGATAAATGGTAAAGCCATAGAAGTAAAAGCTGTAGTAAACTATAGGGGTTGTTAAATAGACAATAAATGAACGGGTGATCCTATGGCTAGAAAGGCATTTAAAAAATATGTGGTAAAATTACGTTTTTAGAAAGGCAAGCCGGTTTGTTAGACATTCACTCTGTAAAATTATTAGTAGGTGCCTTGATTCAACCTCATTTTGATTATGCGTCCTCCTTTTGGTATGGCAGTTGTTCCCAAGTTATGAAGAATAAATTGCAAAAGGCTCAAAATAAATTAGTTTGGATATTTTTAAGAGTACATTCTAGAGAACATATACATAGTGAACGTTTTAAGGAGTTGGGTATATTGACTGTGGAAAAAAGGGTGATATTAAAAAAATGGGTATGACACATAGAATTGTCAATAATGTGGTTCCAATTTATTTTAAAAAAATATTTTTATATGGTGAGTCAGCAGCATTCCTATAAAACTAGGGGTAGAAATTTTTGAGTTTGGTGGGGAAAATTTATTTTTTATATACTAGTGCTATAGCATGGAATAAATTACCAGTTTCAATAAAGGGAGTAAAAGATTTTTTGAGGAAAATATTGGTAAAATGATGGCTGTTTGGTGAGGGTAGTTAGTGTGTTTCGTGGTGATTTTATTGTAAATTGTGTGATTTAGTGGTGTGTTTATTGTCAGTTGTGATTTGTATTTTTGGTGAATTATCTCTACTATATTAATAAAAATTAGATTTTTATAAATGTGATTAAAGCTGCAGTAGGTAACTTTTGTAAATATATATTTTTTACATGTTTGTTAAACCTGTCATTATGTCCTGACAGTAGAATATGAGACAGATAATCTGTGAAAAAATCAAGCTCCTCTGGCTCCTCCCAGTGGTCATATTGCCATTTGCAGAAAGCCATCCGCTCCCGTTAAGAAACAACCAATCAGAGCTGCGGTCCGTAACTTTGTTTGTGTTCAAAATGTAGAAAAATGCATATAATAAGCGAGTACACCATGAATCCATTTTCCAAACCGTGTTTTTAGCTTGTCCTGAATCACTAGGGTGCACCTATAATAAGTGTTTATATTCTGACTATTTTAGATTGCTTCGGGGATACCGCGGCGGAGTAACCCAGTACCTTTGTGATTCTTCATAGACATAAACAGAGAGAAGTAGTTCCGGCTACAATGTTCTTCCGCAAGACGCAAGCAGTTCTGTTTATTAACCGCTAGAGCATCAAAAGTTCCCTACTGCAGCTTTAATTATGATTAGGAGTTACTGTTGCTTTGTCTGTTCTACACGTACACATAACCTTTATATTAACATCGAGGGCCGCAATGGAAATAAGCCATGGGCTTTATTGTGTTTTTATCCTCGACAGTTTTTCTAAAGTGTATGGAATACTTGGATTTTGTACAGTTTTATAAACTTGTCAAATAAGTTTAAATTCAATTAAATTCAACCTGTGTATATTCAGATACAGAGGAAAATGAGTAATGGAAGCGTGTCAGATATTTGAGTATCGGTACCAAAATTTAGATATTTATTATAACACTACCATGTAGTTTGTTTCTCCAAGCTCCAAGTCCATAAATGATGCTGAGATCCATCTCTGTCTGATCTTTCCCCGGTTCAGATATCAGCGCTTTGATTAGTCCCTTCACGATCTGATATTTTTATTGGCTACTGATGTGCTGTCAAAAGTTTGAATATCAATTCAAATTGTGGGCGTACTCAGTAACGAATTATGATTCAAAAGTAACGAAGTATAAAAAAATTATAAATGCAACACTTTTGTTTTTGTCCCCATGTTTTGTCCCCAATAGACAGTATGATTATTGCACAGGTGTGCCTTAGGCTAGACACAATACAAGGACACTCTAAAATTTGCAGTTTTATCACACAGCACAATGCCACAGATGTCATAAGTTTTAGGGAGTGTGCAATTGGCATGCTGACTACAGGAATGTCCACCAGAGCTGTTGCCCATGAATTGAATGTTCATTTCTCTACCATAAGGTGTCTCCGAAGGCATTTCAGAGAATAGGGCAGTATATCCAACACCAGCCCAGGACCTCCACATCCAGCATCTTCACCTCCTCATCCGAGACCAGCTGATGACAGATGCTGCAACAATCGGTTTGATAACCAAAGTATTTCTGCACAAACTGTCAGAAACCATCTCAGAGAAGCTTATCTGCTGCTAGTCATCCTCATCGGGGTCTCGACCTGACTGCGTCATCGTAACCGACTTGAGTGGGCAAATGCTTCAAGGATGTAAAATCTTCAAAGATGAATACCAGTTTTCACTGTACAGGGCAGATGGCAGACTGCGTATGGTGTCGTGTGAGTCAGCGGTATGCTGATGTCAGTGTTGTGGATCCAGTGGCCCATGGTAGCGGTGAGGTTATGGTATGGACAGGTGTATGCAGGGACGGACTGGGACTTAAAAACGGCCCTGGACTTTGACTAGGCCCGGCCCAAGGCAATCGGCATGCGTAAACTCGACAACAACAACAATAACGCCTGACATGAGTGTCACAAGACTTTAATTGTGGCTCATGATACTATACCATTCAAATTATAGCAATAGCACTGACGGTGACTAGATGTTGAGCTGGAGTGGATGTCTTTCTCTGCACTTGGTCTAAACTCAACCTGAATAAACAATCGATGGAATGGATTAAAAAAAAAAAAAAAAAACTGGTTTTATTCCAAGATAGCATGGAATAGTTTATATAATATGCTGTTATAACAGCATATTATACAATATATTCCATGCTGTCTTAAAATGAATTTATTACTTAATAATCTTAATTAATGCAGTAATTAATCTTACTGCACAGATAATAATACCACATCTAAATGAAAATACACCATTACAAATGTATTTCAAGTACTTCAGTATTCAAAATCTTCAAAATTTGTAAGTATTAACTGTAATGTTAATTGTTAGCACAACATATTTCTTAATATTTGCTACTGCATTGTGTCACCGGCCTAAGAGAGATCCTTGTGGCACTCCATACTTTAGTGCAGTTAATTGAGATGATTCCCTGTTTACATAAACAAAGTGATAGTGGTCAAACAGGTAGGCTCTAAACCATCTTAAGCCTGCACTTGAATACCAGTGTAGTTTTGTAACTGATCAATGAGTATGTCATGATCTATGCTGCGAATGTAGCACTAAGATCAAGTAAAACTAGTAAGATACAACAGCAAGTCATTTTTAATTTGAACAAATGCAGTTTCTGTGCTATGATGGGGCCTTGAAATTATTCTATATAATAGATATATATAATTATTATTTTATTTTTATTTTTACAGGAAGAAGCACAATTGAACAGACACAACCAAAAAAAAAAATAAATTGGCATATACAGAAGATTTTAAATGGGTCTGTAATTTTCCAGTTCACCTGGATCTAGTTGTGGAATCTTCCGTTATTTCACTTGCTTTGGTCCAGACAAATTATTATTATTTATTTAATTTTTTGGGGGTGCAAAATTAAAATTTCACAAATGTAAATTTCATTTCATTTGCAAGTGGACCAGAAATAGTAAACAAAACCACATGTGTGCTAAGTTTGTCCATACATTGGAGAGAAGATCTCAAGCAGGGAAAACAGGAAGTGTAAAACAGGCAAATCATGGAGATCTAATTTAAACATTTCAATTATATAAATGTTCAGCTGGGTCTCAGTTCGGTTGTTTGGTCCGCACCCGAGTGCGATTGCTGTATTCACACCTGCCAAAAAGGTCCGCACCAAGAGGGGAAACAAAATAAATAATAAGCGTATTGTAGTAGTGTGAACATACATGGTCATTGTGTCAACACTGTTCCAATCAGTACACCTCTCTTCACTTTGCATACTTGTAGTGCTTTGCTTATTACAATAAACAAATTTAGTTCTGTCATGTCACACCATTCACATGCAGCATAAACTCTTTCACTGACCCTTAAAGTTCACTTCATTTTTGTGCTGTATTGTTATTTTTTGTGCTTTAGTACATACAAGATTTATAATTACGGTTTCCTCTACCATTTTGAATTTTTTGAAAAACCTACTTTTTCGAACTCGTCCTAGACAGTTTGTCCGATTTACACGAAATTTTAACCAGATAATCTGCTGGCAGTGCTGACCAAAAGTTATGGAATTCAAATGGATTCGTCAACTTATTTTCATGAGACTCATCTAATTAGACTCCTGAAACCTTACCGAGTTCTACGATACCAAACATTCTAGGTTTCGCCTTACGGTTTGTGTAGCGTCGTGATTTAGCGCTTAAAAACATTTGGTTATATCTTTGAAACCGATTGTCCGGTCGAGACAAAACCACCGTCAGAAGAAAATATTGATAGTAAGGGTTAGTAAAATTCAATCAAAGTCACGAGTCAGTCATTTTTTACGTGTTTTTACATATAAATGTCTATAACTCTGAAGTAAATTGAGATATTTTCACCAAAATTGACACACATATGTATGCGCTCACTCTGAGGACACATAAAAATTGGTGGGACTGAGCCTCTTGGTGGCGCTATAATAGAACAAAACTTGAAATTCCCATTGACTTCTATACAGTTTTGTGAAATAAAATGCTATACTAAACAAATGCATTGGTGTAATATTACAAAACTCAGAATGTGCCAACAACACCATCCCCTGAAGGTACTCAAAATATTTAGAAAAGATTATGACAAAATTTCCAAAAAGGCTAATAACTTTTGAATAAATCTGGCTATTGAAATGCCGCTGGTCTTAATAGATTCCTTGGGTCAAGCCGAGAACATAGATACCAAGTTTTCCTTATTTGGCCGAACTTCCTGTCCGCCATCTTGATTTTCAGTCAAAACCTTCTTTGTCGAACTCCTCCTAGAACTCCTCCCTCTTAGTTTGTCATATTTTCACCAAAATTGAATCATATCATCTCCAGACTGAGCCAACTAAAAGTTAAGGATTTCGTGTTGATTTACAAAATGGTTCTCATTTAGCGCATCAACGTATTTGCTGGAAGGATGCCAAAATGCATTTGAGGCTGTATCTCAGCAAAGCTTTGACATTGAATGTGTCATTGTCACCTCACACTGACCATGCCACATCAATTTTGTAACAACGCCACCTATTGGTCAAGAGTAATAAACCAATCATTAACCATTAATAATTACACTTATAAAAATGCTAATAACTTTTAATTGCATCAGGCTATTGCAAAGAAACTGGTCTAAAAATATTCCCTGGCTTATGCCGACAACATAGATATCCAATGTGCTAGAGTAAGTTGAACTTCCTGTCCGCCATTTTGATTTATGTTGAAAATCTACTTTTTCAAACTCCTCATCAACCGTTTGTCCGATTTTCACCAAAATTGAGTCAAATGATCTTCAGACTGTGCTGACAAAATGTTATGGATTTTGTATCCATACACAAAACCGTTTTCACATACCACAGCGACGAATTTTAGGCATGATGCCAAAATGACGCTAGAGGCTATATCTCTCCAATGCTTTGGAATATTGACACCAAAATTTCTGTGTGTCATTGACAAGTCACACAGAGTACACCAAATTGATTTGATAACAGCGCCACCTATTGGTCAAAAGTGATAAGCCATTTAATCATATTACTAGTGGTTGTATTTATTATTTTTCTACCATTTCAATTTCAATCATCCTAAAATGTCTTTAAATGCTCAATGTTGCTTTCGTTGTGATGCTTCATGCTATGCTTAGCTCCTCAATTTGCTGGTGGAGTGCTTGTCCCCATAATTGCTGCTTGAAGTTA